>NC_067407.1:140904129-141247251 GCF_009764475.1 Pristis pectinata | reverse complement strand
ACCACTTCCTCTGGCAGCTCACTCCACACACCCACCACCCTCTGGGTGAAAAAGTTGCCCCTCAGGTCCCTTTTAAATCTTTCCCTTCTCACCTTAAACATGTGCCCTCTAGTTTTAGACTCCGCTACCCTGACTGTGACCAG
The DNA here is from genome assembly GCF_009764475.1 of Pristis pectinata. NCBI lineage: Eukaryota > Metazoa > Chordata > Chondrichthyes > Rhinopristiformes > Pristidae > Pristis > Pristis pectinata. The sequence goes on along the minus strand of NC_067407.1, from coordinate 141,247,108 downwards.
TCACCGTATCTATGCCCCTTATGATCTTATACACCTCCATAAGCTTATCACGGTAGTGTAGCGGTTAGCACAACGCTTTACAGCGCCAGCGACCCGGGTTCAATTCCCGCCGCTGTCTGTAAGGAGTTCGTACGTTGTCCCCGTGTCTGCGTGGGTTTCCTCCGGGTGCTCTGGTTTCCTCCCACATTCCAAAGACGTACGGGTTAGGAAGTTGTGGGCATGCTGTGTTGGCGCCGGAAGCGTGGCGACACTTGCGGGCTGCCCCCAGAACACTCCATGCAAAAGATGTATTTCACTGTGTGTTTCGATGCACGTGACTGAGGTATCTTATCTTAAAAAAAGGTCACCCCTCAGCCTCCTGCGCTCCAGGGAAAACAGTCCCAGCCTGTCCAGTCTCTTCTTTTATAACCCAAGCCCTCCAGTCCTGGTAACATCCTTGTGAACCTTTTCTGCACTCTCTCCAGCTTAATTGGAATTGGCATTGGTTTATTATTGTCACTTGTACCGAGGTACAGTGAAAAACTTGTCTTGCAAACTGATCGTACAGGTCAATTCATTACACAGTGCAGTTACATTGAGTTAGTACAGAGTGCATTGAGGTAGTACAGGTAAAAACAATAACAGTACAGAGTAAAGTGTCACAGCTACAGAGAAAGTGCAGTGCAATAAGGTGCATCATCCTTCCTATCACTGGGCGACCAGAACTGCACACAGTACTCCAAGTATGGGCTCACCAATGTCTTGTGTGGTTGTAACATGATGTCCCAACTCCTGCACTCAGTGCTCTGCTGATGAAGGCAAGTGTCTTATGAGGATAGGTTGAGTGAGCTCGGGCTTTTCTCTTTGGAGAGAAGGAGGATGAGAGGGGACTTGATAGAGGTGCACAAGATGATAAGAGGCATCGATTGAGTGGACAGTCAGAGGCTTTTTCCCAGGGCGACAATGGCTAACACGAGGGGACATAATTTTAAGATGATTGGAGGAAGGTATAAGTGAGTTGTCAGGGGTAAACTTTTTACACAGAGAGTGGTGGGTGTGTGGAACGCACTGCCAGCAGAGGTTGTGGGGGCAGAAACATTAGGGACATTTAAGAGACTCTTAGATAGACACATGAATGATAGAGAAATGGAGGGCTATGTGGGAGGGAAGGGTTAGATAGATCTTAGAGCAGGATAAGATGTCAGCACAACATTGTGGGCTGAGAGGCCTGTACTGTGCTGTAGTGTTCTATGTTCGAAGTGTGCCAAATGCCTTCTTCACCACCCTGTGCAGAAGGTGGTGAGGGGGCAGGCTGGGGAAGGTTGTGGGGGAGGTGTGGGGGAAAAGTGGGGGTGGGGACAGGGTATTATTTGGAGATTGGGAGTGGTGGGAGCTGTGTGGAGTTTGCACGTTCTCCCTGTGACCCCGTGGGATCCCCCCGGGTGCTCCCGTTTCCTTCCACATCCCAAAGACGTGTGGGGTCGGTGGGTTAATTGGCCGCTGTAGATTGCCCCCCTGGTGTGTGGGTGAGCCGTGGAATCTGGGAGCTCGATGGGATTTGGGAACCAATTACAGGTAAAATCAGCTGGAAATGGGATCGCCTGAGCTGATGTGGACTTGAGGGGCCAAACAGCCTCCTATATTGTGCACTGCTATATTTTTGGATATTGAGGGAATCAAGGTGTACGTGGTCAGTGCAGGAAAGTGATGCTGAGGTTAAGTTTGAGCCACGATCTTGCTGAACCAGAAATTCAAGGAGCCGAAGGCATCTGTTTTTTATCTACCAAGAAATCAATCTTCAGCTCCTGAGGTCCTTAGATCTCTTATTACTCAGCAGCGCAACAACAGTCAGTGCTCTGCCAGTTCCAGGAAAGGACTTTGTTCAGAACTAAATTTATACCTTTAATAACTCCAAAGCCCCAGAGACGACATGAAATGTCGGCGATGAGCAATGTCTCCATCCTTGGCCATTCCCTTCATACCTCTGTGCTAAAAGCTACCTGTAACTGATCCTCCTGCTGTAAGCCAACAACAGCATCTTTTACATACAAAAAAGAAAAACTTGCTTTTTATAGATCTTGTTCTCTGTTCATTATTACATTTTATTCTCAGCATTTGATTTATCCATTCAAGGAACATGGACGTTATCGGCAAGACCTGCATGCATTGCCCGTCCTTCGTCGCCTGTGAGAAGGTGTGGGGGGAGCCGCCTCTGTGGTGACAGTGCTCCCACGGTGCTGTTGGGGAGGGAGTTCCAGGATTTAGACCCGGTGATGAAGAAGGAACGGGTGGTATAGTTCCGAGACAGGGTGGTGTGTGCGCAACCGGCAGGTGGTGGTGTTACTGGTTCCCACTGCCCTTGTCCTCTGAAGGGAGGGGGGGGGGTGGGGGGGGGTGGTGTGGGTGCAGTCAGAGTGGCCTTGGTGAGCTGCTCTTGTGATCCTGGGCTATCCAATAGAGTGTGTCCAAAGGGTCAAATCCCTGTTCAAAAGTGCCCGAGTCTGTTGACTGGCTGCCTTGCGAGAGCACTGAGATGTTCAATGACCTCTCCTGCGCTAAAAGATGAACTCTATCTACCTCATCGTGGCCTTGCACCTTATCGTCTGCCTGCACTGTACTTTCTCTGTAGCTGTAACACTATTCTGCATTCTCTTCTCAGTGCTACCTCAATGTACTTATGTATGGAATGATCAGTCTGGATGACACATACAATAAAGTTTTTCCACTGTTCCTCCGTACATGAGACAATAATAAACCAATTACCAGTATTGAATGAGAGGAGTCACATTTCCATCATTGGCTAAATGTGCTTCACAGCCCAGGACTGAGCAAGAACAGTAGGAAGTGTGTGGCAGTGATGTAGCTGAAAGAGCTGCTGCCTCAAAGCTCCAGAGACCCAGGTTCGATCCCGACCTCCGGCACCGTCTGTGTGGAGTTTGCACATCCTCCCTGTGGCCAGTGAGGGTTTCCCACAGGTGCTCTAGTTTCGTAGCACAGTACAACACAGAACAGGCCCTTCAGCCCACAATGTTGTGCCGACATAGCTAATCTCTCCTACCTACAGGATGTCCATATCCCTCCATTTTCCTCTCATTCATGTGCCCATCCAAGCCCCTCTTAAAAGCCCCCATTGAATTTGCCTCCACCACCCTCTCAGGCAACACATTCCAGGCATCCACCACTCAGTAAAAAAAAAAAAAAATACCCCTCACCTCTGTTCTGAACCTACCCCCTCTCACCTTAAATGCACACCCTCTGGTATTGGATCACTCAATAATGGGAAAAAGTGTCACAATGTCACACAAAGAGCGAGATCGCGGAGAACCCAAATCCAGACCACCCGTCCGAGACTGGAGTCGGGATGCTTCCTCGGTACCGAATGCAGAACAGTGAACAGAAGGAATCTTGCCTCAGGACTGAGACAGGAGTCCTGACACGGAAACAGTGTCTTCTAGGAGAAACCGTGAAACTGGGACTGCTCTAGAGTGGATGGCTCTAAGCAGCCGGGAGCCAAAGTATATCCCAGAGACAGACCAATAATCTGGCAAGCAGTGTTTGTGAAACCAGGGTTCTTATACTAGTCTCCTGATGGCACTCAGGTGTGTGTCATTAGGCAAATAGAAGTGCATGGAAACCATGTGCTGCACAACAAGCCCCATCAATGGGGATAAGGGGCAGAATCGAGAACCAGCACTCAGAACCATGACAAAAAGATATTGCTTGTCCATCCTATCTATGCCCCCCATAATTTTATACACTTCCAACAGATCACCCCTCAGCCTCCACCGCTCCAGAGAAAAGACCCCAAGTTTATCCAGCCTGTCCTGATAGCACATGCCCTCTAATCCAGGCAGCATCCTAGTAAACCTCCTCTGCACCCTCTCTAAAGCCTTCACATCCTTCCTGTAGTGAGGAGACCAGAATTGCATGCAATACTCTAAATGTGGCCTAACCAGAGTTCTATAGAGAGCAGACACGGTAGTGTAGCAGTTAGCGTAACGCCTTACAGCGCCAGCGACCTGGATTCAATTCCAGCTGCTGTCTGTAAGGAGTTTGTACGTTCTCCCCATGTCTGCGTGGGTTTCCTCCGGGTGCTCCGGTTTCCTCCCACATTCCAAAGACGTACAGGTTAGGAAGTTGTGGACATGCTATGTTGGCGCCGGAAGTGTGGCGACACTTGCGGGCTGCCCCCAGAACACTCTACGCAAAAGATGCATCTCACTGTGTGTTTCGATGTACACATGACGAATAAAGATATCTTATCTTATCATAACTTGTTGACTCCTACGCTCAGTACCTCAATTAATGAAAGCAAGCATTCCATAAGCCTTCTTGAGCACCCTGTCTACCTGTGTAGCCACTTTCAGTGAGCCATGGACTTGCACCCCAAGGCCTCTCTGCTCTTCAACACTGTTAAGGGCCTTGCCCTTTAGAGTGTACTGCCTCTTGACATTAGTCCCACCAAGGTGCAACACTTCACATTTATCCGGGTTAAACTCCATCTGCCATTTCTCTGCCCACATCTGCAGCTGATCTATATCACACTGTATCCATCGCCAGTCTTCTACACTATTCACAGCTCCACCAATCTTGGTATCATCTGCAAACTTACTGACCCACCTATCAACATACTCATCCAGGTCATTTACATACATCACAAACAGCAGAGGTCCCAGCACAGATCCCTGCGAACACCACTACTCACAGGCCTCCAGCCTGAATGTCCCTTCAATCACCACCCTTTGTCTTCTACAGGCAAGCCAGTTCTGGATCCACACAGCCAATTCTCCACTGACCCCATGAACTTTCTTGATTAACCTATTACGTGGGACCTTGTCAAGTGCCTTACTGAAGTCCATATAGATGACGTCCACAGCTGTACCTTCATCAGTCTCTCTCATCACTCTGTCAAAAAACTCAGCCAGGTTAGTAAGACACGACTTGCCCCGCACAAAGCCACGCTGGCTTTCCCTAATCAAGCCATTGGATTCCAGATGCTCGTATATCCCATCTCGAAGAATTTTCTCCAGCAATTTCCCTACAACTGACGTGAGACTCAGCGGTCTATAGTTCCCCAGATTTTCCCTTGTTCCTTTCTTAAATAGAGGAACAACATTAGCCACTCGCCAGTCCTCCGGGACCTCACCCGTGGTCAAAGAGGACACACGGATACTGGTCAAGGCCCCAGCAATTTCCTCTCTCGCCTCCCTCAGTAACCTGGGGTATATCCCATTGGGCCCCAGGGACTTATCCACCTTAATACTATTTAGGAGACCTAACGCCACCTCCTCCTTGATCTCTAAATGCCCTAACACGTTTCTGCCCTCAGTTCCAATTTCTGAGTCCTGCATGTCCCTTTCCTGGGTAAATACTGAAGAGAAATACTCATTCAGAAGCTCACCCACATCCTCTGCATCCAAACATAGATTTCCTTCTTTATCCTTGTGGTCCTACCCTTTCCCTCATTATCCTCTTATTCCTTATGTGGGTATAGAATGTCTTTGGATTCTCCTTAATCCTACTTGCTAAGGACTTTTCATGGCCCATCCTGGCTTTCCTAATTCCTCTCTAGAGTTCACCTAGCTTTATCGTCCTCACGTGTTCTGTCTGATCCTAACTCCTGAAGCTCTACATACTTGTCCTTTTTCTTCTTGACTAAGTTCATCACTTCTCTGGACATCCAAGGTTCCCTTATTATTTTCCCATTCATGTCCTTCCTTCTAATCAGGACATACCTCTCCTGTACTCTGTGTATTTGATCCTCAAACACTTCCTACATGCTCGACGTGGACTTGCCAGCAAGAAGGTTTTCCCACTTTACTGCACCTAGTTCCTGCCTTATGCCTTCATAATTAGCCCTGCTCCAATTTAAAACCCTCCCGCTAGCCCCATACCTATCCTTATCTACAGCTATCCTGAAAGTTAATGAGCTGTGGTCACTGTTCCCCAATTGCTCACCCACTGATGGGTGAGTCACCTGGCCAGGCTCATTACCCAACACCAGGTCCAGAATAGCCTCTCCCCTTGTTGGACTGTCAACATATTGATTTAAGAACCCCTCCTGGTTACGCCTAACAAATTCTGCCCCATCTAACACCCTTGCACTAAAAATGTCCCAATTTATATCAGGGAACTTGAAGTCTCCCATGACCACAACCCTGTCATTTTTACACATTCCCCTAATCTGTCTGCATATCCGTTCCTTAATGTCCCAGTGGCTATTGGGAGGTCTATAGTACACTCCCAAGAGAGTGATTGCACCCTTCCTGTTCCTGAGTTCTACCCATATGGACTTTGTATCCGAGCCCTCCATTATGTCTCCCCAGGGTGCAGCAGATATACAGTATTATCTCTAGTTAGGGTTAGGAAGTTGTGGGTGTGCTTTGTTGGCGCTGGAAGCGTGGCGGCACTTGCGGGCTGCCCCCAGAACACTCTACGCAATAGATGCATTTCACTGTGTGTTTCGATGTACATGTGACTAATAAAAATATCTTATCTTATTGCAACTCCTCCCCCTCTTTTACCCCCCTCTCTATTCTTCCTAAAACTTCGAAACCCTGGTACATCGATTACCCATTCCTGTCCCTCCCTCAACCAAGTCACTGTAATGGCCACAACATCACAGATCTGTGTACTGATCCTTGCTCTAAGTCCATCACTCTTGCCCATAATACTCTGAGCATTAAAGTACAGACACTTCAAACCATTCGTCCCATCACATCTGTTATCTCCTCCCGCATGCCAAAGACATTCAGTTCAGTAGGTTAATTGGCTGCTGTAAATTGCCCCTAGTGTGTAGGTGTAGAATGGAGGAGAAAGATGGTATTGGTTTATGGTAAGATATCTTTATTAGTCACATGTACATCAAAACAACTCACCTCTCATCCTCCTCTCCAAAGAGAAAAGTCCTAGCTCATTCAACCTATCCTCATAAGACAGATTCCTCCCGCAGATTGTGTGTTGCTGCAGATTCCAGCAACTGTAGTCTCTGGTTTGTTTACACAATCTTTGCACCCTGGGTGTAGATGGGCTGCAGCTGGTCACATCTCCACTGTCCAAAACATGAGGACAGAGATGAGAAGCAGTGAAAATAACCCAGGACACAGGTGAAACAGTGGCTGTGTTCTGGCCATGAGGCTTGCCACCAGAGATGGGAAAACACAGGCACTCCTGGCTGAGCTGTCGTTTTTATAAATTCCCATTCCTTCCTTTACAGTGAAAGTGTTTTACCGAAAGGATGCAGAGGCACTTTGAGGTGTGAGGTGTACTTTAGTGATGGGGAGACATTCACTAGGCTGGGCTTGATTTCCCTGGAGCAAAGGAGGCTGAGGGTAATTGGTAAATTGGTTTATTATTGTCACATGTACCGAGGTACAGTGAAAAGCTTTGTTTTGCATGCCGTCCATACCAATACAGTTCAATTCAAAACATCAGTACATCGAGGCAGTACAGGGGAAAAGCAATAACAGAATGCAGAATGCAGAGGTTGAGAGGGTTGAGAGAGTCAAGTTCCTGGGAGTGAACATCACCAGTAGCCTGTCCTGGTCCAACCCCGTAGACGTCATGGCCAAGAAAGCTCACCAGCACCTCTACTTCCTCAGGAGGCTGAAGAAGTTCGGTTTGTCCCCTTCGACATTCACCAACTTTTATCGATGCACCATAGAAACGATCCTACCTGGATGTATCACGGCTTGGTACGGCAACTGCTCTGCCCAGGACCGCAAGAAACTGCAGAGAGTTGAGGACACAGCCCAGCGCGTCATGGACACCAGCCTTGGACTCTGTCTTTACCTCTCACTGCCTTGGTGAAGCAGCCAGCATAATCAAAGACCCCACCCACCCGGATCATTCTCTCTTCTCCCTTCTCCCATCAGGCAGAAGATACAGGAGCCTGAGGGCACGTACCACCAGACTTAAGGACAGCTTCTACCCCACTGTGATAAGACTATTGAACAGTTCCCTTATACGATGAGATGGACTCTGACCTCACGATCTACCTTGTTGTGACCTTGCACCTTATTGCACTGCACTTTCTCTGTAGCTGTGACACTCTACTCTGTACTGTTATTGTTTTTACCTGTACTACATCAATGCACTCTGTACTAACCCAATGTAACTGCGCTGTGTAATGAATTGACCTGTACGATCGGTATGCAAGACAAGTTTTTCACTGTACAATAGTGACAATAATAAACCAATACCAATACCAGAATAATGTGTTACAGTTACAGAGAAAGTGCAGTGCAGGCAGACAATAAGGTGCCAGGTCATAACGAGGTAGATTATGAGATCAAGTGTACATCCTTATTGTACTAGAGTACTTACAACCATGGGATAGAAGCTGTCCTTGAGCCTGGTGGTACGTGCTTTCAGGCTTTTGTACCTTCTGCCCAATGGGAGGGGGGTGAAGAGAGAATGTCCGGGGTGGATGGGGTCTTTGATTATGCTGGCTGCTTTACCGAGGCAGCAGGAAGTGATGGAGGTATGTAAGATTATGAGAGACACAGCTAGAGTAGAGAGTCGGATTTTTTTCCCCAGGGTAGGGGTGTCAAAAACAAGAGGGCAGAAATTTAAGGCGAGAGGAAGGAGTTTTAATGGGGGCCCAAGGGGAAAGTTTTTTTATATAGTGAGTGGTTGGTTCCTGGAACGCGCTGCCAGAGGAGGTGGGGGAATCAGGTACAGTCACTGCGTTTTAGGGGGCATTCAGACAGGCACTTGAATGGGCAAAGTATAGAATGTTATCTTCTTAATGCAGTAAAGTGGGATCAGTATAATGGGCAAAAAGGTTAGTATGGACGTGTTGGGCAGAAGGGCCTGTTCCTGTGCTGTACCACTCCGTGACTTGAAGGATTTACCAGGGTGACGCCTGAGCTGGGAGGTTCCAGCGATCAGGGAAGTCTGACTGGCTGGGAACCTTTTCAAGAACGGAGCAGACACAGGGGTTGGATGCTTTGGTCAGGGACGAGGAGACGTTTCTTTGCTCGATAGGTCTGTGAAACGTGGCATTCGTCACGTCAGTGCAATGTCACAAGGGAGTGACTCAAACGCAGTTCCTAAGGATTTCAACTTCTCTTTCTGTCTCTCAGGGTTAAGGGTGAGTCACTTCCTCTCTGGTTCTGTGCGTCCTCGAGTGACTGATGAGGTGGATGAGGGACCCAGAGACTTGGTGGGAGGTGACTGATGGTGTGTAGTTAGTGAATGACACCTCCATCAGCTACGTACACAGGGCCTCTCTGTGTGTCCCCGACTCATGTTCTCAATCCCATCCTGAATACTCACAGAGCAATACAGCACGGATACAGGCCCTTCAGTCCAACCAGTCCATGCCGACCACGGTGCCCACCCAGCTAGTCCCAATTTCCTGCATTCGGCCCATATCCCTCCAAGCCCTGCCCCTCCATGTACCGATCCAAGTGCTTCTTAAATGATTCTGTTGTAACTGCCTCACCCACTTCCTCTGGCAGCTCGTTCCATATACTCACCACCCTCTGGGTGAAAAAGTTGCTCCTCAGGTCCCTTTTAAATCTTTCCCCTCACCCTAAACCTATGCCCCCTAGTTTTGGACTCCCCTACCCTGGGGAAAAGACTGTTACCGTCCACCTTATCTCTGCCTCTCATAATTTTAAACATTTCTATAAGGTCGCCCCTCATTCTCCTACATCCCAAGGAATAAAGACCCAGCCTGGCCGACCTCTCCCTATAACTCAGGCCCTCTAGTCCTGGCAACATCCTCGTAAAACTTCTCTGCACTTGCTTGTGAGTTTCACTTTTTCTTCTCCACTTCAGACTTGGGAGTCTGTTGATGGGCTTATGGATGATTTACCCTGCCCAGAGTAGCTGTGTAACTAGGGCCTCGTTAACGGGAATGTTCGCCTGGAACATTGGTTTGCCTGCTCTTCCTGTGAATATGGAGACTCTTGCAGAGTACAGTCTTAAGGGCAAGACCCTTAACAGTGTTGAACAACGGAGAGACCTTGGGGTGCAAGTCCATGGCTCACTGAAAGTGGCCCCGCAGGTAAACAGGGTGGTTAAGAAGGCTTATGGAATGCTTGCTTTCATTAATCGAGGTACTGAGTACAGGAGTCAAGAAGTTATGATGCATCTCTATAGAACTCTGGTTAGGCTGCATTTAGAGCATTGCGTGCAATTCTGGTCACCTCACTATAGGAAGGATGTTGAGGCTTTAGAGAGGGTGCAGAGGAGGTTTACCAGGATGTTGCCTGGATTAGAGGGCATGTGCTATCAGGAGAGGCTGGACAAACTTGGGCTCTTTTCTCTGGAGCGGCAGAGGCTGAGGGGTGATCTGTTGGAAGTGTATAAAATTATGAGGGGCATAGATCGGGTGGACAAGCAATATCTTTTTCCCCATTATTGAGAGATACAATACCAGAGGGCATGCATTTAAGATGAGAGGGGGTAGGTTTAGAACAGACGTGAGGGGTACATTTTTTACTGAGAGAGTGGTGGATGCCTGGAATGTGTTGCCTGATAGGGTGGTGGAGGTAAATTCATTGGGGTCGTTTAAGAGGGGCTTGGATGGGCACATGAATGAGAGGAAAATGGAGGGATGTGGGCATTCTGTAGGTAGGAGGGAATAGCTATGTCGGCACAACATTGTGGGCTGAAGGGCCTGTTCTGTGCTGTGCTGTTCGATGTTCTGGAAGTGTGTTGGTGGTGTTTTTTCGCTGCCCTTAAGTGCCTGCTGCAGATAGACCAGGTCTCAGAAGGGATTCGAAGGGCAGTGTTCGCTGCTGCCCAGTGGACTGTGAGCTTTGCAGTTGTATTAGTGTTGGGTTAAGTCGGTGAACTAATTATTCTTGAAATCGCACTGCAGCAGCCAAGCAAATCAAATTCACCTCACTGAGGGTTAGTGAAAGCACTCGAGTGGAGTAAAACTGCAGAGAGTTGTGGACACAGCTCAGCATATCACGGAAACCAGCCTCCCCTCCATGGACTCTGTCTACACTTCTTGCTGCCTCGGTAAAGCAGCCAACATAATCAAAGACCCCACCCACCCCGGACATTCTCTCTTCTCCCCCCCCCCCCCCCCCCCCCCCCCCCCATCGGGCAGAAGATACAAAAGCCTGAAAGCACATACCACCAGGCTCAAGGACAGCTTCTATCCCGCTGTTATAAGGCCCTTGAACAGTTCCCTAGTATGATAAGATGGACTCTTGACCTCACAATCTACCTCGTCGTGGCCTTGCACCTTATAGTCTGCCTGCACTGTACTTTCTCTGTAACTGTAACACTTTATTCTGCATTCTGTTATTGTTTTCCCTTGTACTACCTCAATGCACTGTGTAATGAAATGATCTGTATGGATGGCATGCAGATCACTGCACTTCGGTACATGTGACAATAATAAACCAATTTACCAAAACTCAACAGGTGCATTCCATGATGCATTGGATGCGGCCCAGTACATCACGGGCACATCCCTCCCCACCATCGGGAGTATCTACAGGAGGTGATGTCTCAAGAAGGCAACATCCATCATCAAAGATCCCCACCATCCGGGCCGTGCCATCTTCTCACAGCTCCCATCGGGCAGGACAACAAGATAAGATCTTCTGTTAAGCTTACCCATCTACAGGAGCAGTGCCAGATATGGAGGATTCTAACCAATGATTGTTTAAGGAGGAAGAGATAAACCAAAAAAATAAGATATCTTTATTAGTCACATGTACATCGAAACGCACAGTGAAATGCATCTTTTTGCTGGGCTGACAACTGGCAGATGGGGTTCAATCCAGAGAAGTGTGAGGTGGTACACTTTGGAAGGACAAACTCCAAGGCAGAGTACAAGGTAAATGGCAGGATTCTGGGCAGTGTGGAGGAGCAGAGAGATCTGGGGGGTTCATATCCACAGATCACTGAAAGTTGCCTCACAGGTGGATAGGGTAGTTAAGAAAGCTTATGGGATGTTAGCTTTCATAAGTCGTGGGATTGAGTTTAAGAGCCGCGAGGTAATGATGCAGCTCTACAAAACTCTGGTTAGACCACACTTGGAGTATTGTGTCCAGTTCTGGTCGCCTCATTATAGGAAGGATGTGGAGGCATTGGAAAGGGTGCAGAGGAGATTTACCAGGATGCTGCCTGGATTAGAGAGTATGCATTATGAGGAGAGACTAAAGGAGCTAGGGCTGTTCTCCTTGGAGAGAAGGAGGATGAGGGGAGACATGATAGAGGTGTACAAGATATTAAGAGGAATACATAGAGTGGACAGCCAGTGCCTCTTTCCCAGGGCACCAATGCGCAATACAGGAGGGCATGTCTTTAAAGTAATGGGTGGGAAGTTCAAGGGTGATGTCAGAGGGAGGTTTTTCCACCCAGAGAGTGGTTGGTGCATGGAATGTGCTGCCCGGGCTGGTGGTGGAGGCAGGTACATTGGACAAGTTCAAGAGATTGTTAGATAAGCATATGGAGGAACTTAAGTCAGAGGGATATGTGGGAGGAAGGGGTTAGATAGTCTTAGGAGTGGTTTGAAGGTCGGCACAACATGGTTGGCCAAAGGGCCTGTATTGTGCTGTATTGTACGATGGTTCTATGGTTCTATAGAGTGTTCTGGGGGCAGCCCGCAAGTGTCACCACACTTCCGGCGCCAACATAGCGTGCCCACAACTTCCTAACCCGTATGTCTTTGGAATGTTGGGGGAAACCGGAGCACCCGGAGGAAACCCACGCAGACACAGGGAGAACGTACAAACTCCTTACAGACAGCAGCCAGAATTGAACCCGGGTCGCTGGCGCTCTAATAGCGTTACGCTAACCACTACACGACCGTGCCTGCCCCTGCACCCTGGGAAAAAACACTGAGTGCGTTCACCCTGTCTATGCCGCTCATTTTACACACCTCTATAAGATCACCTCTCAGTCTCCTACGTTCCAAGGAATAAAGTCCCAGCCTGGCCAACCTCTCCCTATAACTCAGTCCCCCAAGTCCTGGTGACATCCTCGTAAACCTTTTCTGCGCTCTTTCCAGTTTAACAAGACCTGTTGCACTAATTCAGCTAATGCATTCCTCGTCTGCAGAGGTAACCGAGACAGGGCCCTGTGAAGGAGGTTAACAACCTGACTAAAAGAAAGCAGTCCTTCCGAGATCCACTGCACAATGCAATCACATTCCGGAAAGAATCTACGTCAACAGCTTCTGACTCAATCGAACTGATGATAAGGTGATCAGCGCTTGTTATTTGTGAGTCAGTGCTGATTATTAATCACCAACAGGCTTTACAAAGCATCCAAACCTGTCGTTCTTTGGCCACTGCATCATGTGCGGTGGGAAGTGCAGGGGGAAAGGCTGCTGAGCTGATGCTACCATCTAGTGGCAGACCTTTGACTTGTGGGGAAGGTTCAAACTGGCTGCCACACATGGCCAGTTCCGAGTTTTACACAGCACTGACCGACACACGTTAACCCGGTTACTTTTCCCATAGAGGGAAGCTCACTCTGTACTGAACCTGTTTTTGTTCAGCCTTTATCCCCAAGCCCCCATTTTGTGTGTGTGTGTGTGTGTGCATTTTTAATTTAAATATATTAAAATATTTACAACACCAAATCCATTCAAATTGAAATATTACCCCTCTTGCCCTCCAGCCTCTTTATGTTAAATAAAAGATTTATTAACATACCTACAACAGTTATATTGTTATCAATTCAGTATTTAAAAATATGCATCAAATTAAAACATTGCACATTAAAACAATGCACTTTGGGAGATCAAATGTTGAGGGGAAGTACACAGACAATGGAGGTGTTGATGTATGGAGGGAACTTGGGGTCCAAGTCCAAAGCTCCCTGAGAGCGGCTGCACAGGTTGATAGGGAGGTAAGGAAGGTGTATGGCAAGCTTGAGGGGCCCTCCCAGAGGGACCAGAGTCAACCGCGCGAAGAGCGAAGCCATGCTCTTCGGCAACTGGCCCGACCGATCCATTGTCCCCTTCACCGTCAGGCCTGACTATCTGAAGGTGCTGGGGATCTGGTTTGGACGGGCTGGGGCGTGCAACAGAAATTGGCGGGAGCGGATTGGGAAGGTGAAGCAGAAACTGGGACTGTGGGAACGGCGCTCCCTATCGATAACCGGGAAGAACTTGGTCGTCAGGTGTGAGGCGCTCTCAGGGCTGCTGTACTTGGCGTGGGTGTGGCCTGTTCCTCGCTCCTCCGGCCTGGAAATCACCAGCGCCGTCTTCCGGTTCACCTGGGGATCCAAGATAGAGCGGGTCCGACGGGCCACCATGCACAAGTCCCTGGACAATGGGGACAAAAGTGTCCCCAGTGTCGTCCTCCTCCTGATGACCACCTTCGTCTGTGGCTGCATCAGGCTGTGTGTGGAACCCAAGTACGTGGGCACCAAGGGTCACTACGTACCAAGGATCTACCTGTCCCTGCTGTTGCGAAGGATGGGCCTGGCCCCATGGCCACACAACGTCCCAGTCAGCTGGACGCTGCCGCGCTACTTGTCCTTTGTGGAGAGGTTCTTCCAGACCAATACCTTTGACCACAAGTCCATCAGGCAGTGGTCAGCACGGAACATCCTGCAGACATTGCAGGAGAAGGACTCGATGGACACCGTGGGGTGGTTCCCTGAGCAGACTGTCCAGACCATCTGGCAGAATGTCTCATCGCCAGAACTCACCAACAAGCACCAAGACCTCACCTGGCTGGCGGTGAGAGGGGCCCTCCCAGTCAGATCCTTCCTGTATGGTTGGAACCTCACTCCCAGTGCGCGCTGCCCTCGGGAGGACTGCGCTGGGGACGAGACGGTCGCCCACCTCTTTGCGGGCTGTGGGTTTGTGAGGAGGGTGTGGCAAATATGCAGGGGTCCTTGTCACGGTTCATCCCAGCAGCTGCGTAACAGAGGATTCTCTGATCTATGGGCTGTTCCTGGGGACACACACACAGACAGACATCAACTGCTGCTGGAAGGTCATCAACTCAGTGAAAGACGCCCTTTGGTCTGCTCGAGTCTTGTTGGTCTTCCAGCACTGCGAGATGTCCGTAGGGGAATGCTGCCGGCTGGCACATTCCAGGCTGCAGGAGTCCGTGCTGAGGGACGCACTGAAGCCGGGCACAGCCAACGCAAAGGCTCGGTGGGGAAGGACGACAGTTTAGGGTTCTTCTGCCACTGGAGAGGGAGGGGTGGGGACAGACGAGAAAGCCCCTAAATATTGTAAATACGGGACTGGGTAGCCCCCAGGGAGCCACACGTGTGGCATCGGTGTTGTGGTTTTTATATAAGAAGGGAACACTAATGATTGATCCGAACACAAATGTAAAGGTTTGCACTGTTTTATTGTTGTATTAGTTTGTTTTTTATGATGAATAAAGTCTATGTTGGAATTTAAAAAATGCTTGTCTTTATTAATTGAGGCATTGAGCATAAGAGTCAGGAAGTTATGTTGCAGCTTTATAAAACTCTGGTTAGGCTGCATCTAGAGTATTGTATTCAGTTCTGGTCGCCCCATTACAGGAAGGATGTGGAGGCTTTGGAGATGGTGCAGAAGAGGTTCACCAGAATGCTGCCTGGATTAGAGGCCGTGTGCTATAAGGAGAAGTTGGACAAACTTGGGTTGTTTTTTCCTGGAGTGGCAGAGGCTGAGGGGAGACCTGAAAGATTCATAAAGAGCAGACAGCTGATATCTTTGTCCCAGGGTCGAAATGTCTAACACTAGAGGGCATGCATTTAAGGTGAGAGGGGGTAAGTTCAAAGGAGATGTGTGGGGCAAGTTTATTTACGCAGAGGGTGATGGGTGCCTGGAACGGGCTGCCAGGGGTGGTGGTGGAGGCAGATACGATAGAGGTGTTCAAG
This sequence comes from Pristis pectinata, assembly GCF_009764475.1. Classification (NCBI taxonomy): domain Eukaryota; kingdom Metazoa; phylum Chordata; class Chondrichthyes; order Rhinopristiformes; family Pristidae; genus Pristis; species Pristis pectinata. Next base: position 141,231,319 of record NC_067407.1, on the reverse strand, counting down.
AGGGTCTGAGATAGGCAGGTGAGTGTGCAGGGAGTGGAGGGATAGTGACCCTTGGCAGGCAGAAGGGATTAGTTAGTTAGGTGTTTAATTACTAGTTTAATTAGTTGTGCACAACACGGTGGGCCGAAGGGCCTGTTCCTGTGCTACACTGTTCTGTGTTCTGTTGTGATCCTTGTCCAGGACGCACTCCGTCCCTGCAGTACCCACCGGTCCCCGAAGGCCTCCAGACAGCCAGTGGACACTGGCTCCCTCTCCAGGGACACACGGGCACGGACGTATCCTCGGGAGAGGGGCCGGGCCCAGGAGCAGACACACGCGGAGGTCCCCCCGACTGATGCCTCCCCCCCCTGCGCACCAGCTGCCCAAAGATCAGGGGAGTGGGTTTGAAGCGCAGCCAGAACCTGAGGAGCAGCCCCTTCAGGTATACCAACAGGGGCTGCAACCTCTTCCTCTCGCTCTATACGTGGAAGATGCAGACACAGAAATGGCAGGCAGCCAGGGGTGTATGAACCAACCGAATAACCTGTGGGACGGCACCGTTCAGTGCTACAAGTTTGCAGATGATACCACTGTCGTAGGCTGTATCTCACACAGCGACGTGTCAGAGTACAGGAAGGAGATAGAGAGCTTAGTGAAATGATGTCATGACAACAACCTTTCCTCAATGTCAACAAAAGAGCTGGTCATTGACTTCAAGAAAGGGGGCGGTGTACATGCTCCTGTCTACATCAATGGTGCTGAGGTCGAGAGGGTTGGGAGCTTCAAGTTCCTGGGAGTGAACATCACCAACAGCCTGTCCTGGTCAAATCATGCAGATGCCATGGCCAAGAAAGCTCACCAGCACCTCTACTTCCTCAGGAGGCTAAAGAAATTCTGCATGTCCCCTTTGACTCTCACCAACTTTTACAGATGCACCATAGAAAGCATCCTATCTGGATGCATCACGGCTTGGTACGGCAACTGCTCTGCCCAGGACCGCAAGAAACTGCAGAGAGTTGTGGACACAGCCCAGCACATCACGGACACCAGCCTCCCCTCCTTGGACTCTGTCTTTAGCTCTCGCTGCCTTGGTGTAGCAGCCAACATAATCAAAGACCCCACCCACCCGGGTCATTCTCTCTTCTCTCATCTTCCATCAGGTAGAAGATACAGGAGCCTGAGGGCACGTACCACCAGACTTAAGGACAGCTTCTACCTCACTGTGATAAGACGATTGAACGGTTCCCTTATACAATGAGATGTACTATGACCTCACTGTCTACGTCATTGTGACCTTGCACCGTATTGCACTGCACTTTCTCTGTAGCTGTGACACTTTGTACTGTTATTGTTTTTACCTGTACTACATCAATGCACTCTGTACTAGCTCAATGTAACCGCACTGTGTAATGAATTGACCTGTATGATCGGTATGCAAGACACATTTTTCACTGTACCTCGGTACAAGTGACAATAATAAACCAATTCCAATACAGACACTCTCTGCCCCAGGCCCCCGACATGAAGGGGCAGGGCTCCCTTGGACAGACACCACTACTGGGGATCTCCCTCGGTGCTGGCTGGCAGAACAGACCACTGCAGCGTGTCCAGACGGCAGACGAGGGCGAGGATGTGGAGAGTATGGAGGAAATGCCTCCCACTGGTGTAACAGCACGGAGGGGTGGCTAAGGTTCCATGCAGCACAGAAACAGGCCCTCCGGCCCAACTGCTCCATGCTGACTGAGATGTCTATCCAAGCTCATCCCATTTCCCTCTTGTTTGACCCATATCTCTCTAAACCTTTCCTATCCATGGACCTGTCCAAAATGTCTTTTAAATGTTGTAACTGTACCTGCCTCTACCACTTCCTCTGGCAGCTCGTTCCACACACCCTCCACCCTCTGGGTGATAAACTTACACCTCAGATCCCTTTTAAATCTTTCCCCTCTCACCTTAAACCTGTGCCCTCTAGTTTTAGACTCCCCGACCCTGGGGAAAAGAATGTGACCGTCCACCTTACCTACACCCCTCACGATCTTATAGACCTCTATAAGGTCACCCCTCAGCTCCAGGGGTAACAGTCCCGGCCTGTCTAGTCTCTCATAACTCGAGCCCTCCAGTCCTGGTAACATCCCTGTGATACATTAGGAACATTTAAGAGACTCTTAGATAGACACAAGATAGAGAAATGGGGGGCTATGTGGGAGGGAAGGGTTAGATAGATCTTAGATAAAATGTTGGCACAACATTGTGGGCCGAAGGGCCTGTACTGTGCTGTAATGTTCTATGCTCTATGAACCTTTTCTGCATCCTCTCTAGCTTAGTGACCTCCTTCCTTGACTTACATGTGTAGGGGTAAAACTTGTGGGAAATCAGGAAGGAAAAAAGAGGGTTTGAGATGGATCCAGCAGGCAAGGTCTAGGAAAACCCCGAGAGATTCTGAAGGCATATTTAAGAGTAAAGTGGTGGCTGGAGAGAGAAAGGGTCCCCTTAAATATGAGCAAGGCTGCCTGAAGCCACGGTAGTGTAGCGGTTAGTGTAACACTATTACAGCGCCAGCGACCCGGGTTCAATTCTGGCTGCTGTCTGTTAGGAGTTTGTACGTTCTCCCCGTGTCTGCGTGGGTTTCCTCCGGGTGCTCCGGTTTCCTCCCACATTCCAAAGACGTACGGGTTAGGAAGTTGTGGCCGTGTTATGTTGGCGCTGGAGCGTGACGACACTTGCGGGCTGCCCCCAGAACACTCTACGCAAAAGATGCATTTCACTGTGTGTTTCGATGTACATGTGACTAATAAAGAGATCTTATCTTATGCATAGAGCCACAGGAGATGGGCGAGATTTTGAATGAATATTTCTCATCAGCTTTTACGGGGGAGGAGATTGTGGAAGCTAAGGAATTGAGATAAAGAAGCTGTGATCTCAGTTCCTTTCCAGTCCTGATGAAGGGATTCAGCCCGAAACATCGACTGTTCACTTCGCTCCATAGGTGCTGCCTGACCCGCTGAGTTCCTCCAGCTTTTTGTGTGTGTTGCTCCAAAGGAGCTGTGATCTCTTGGAACATAAACAAGTTACCAAACACAAGGTATTGGCCGTCCTGAAGCACAGTAAAGTGGATAAATCCCCAGGGCCTGACCAAGTGCATCCTCGGACTTTGTGGGAAGCCGAGCAAGAAATTGCAGAGGCCCTTGACTAATGTTGTGCCACAGGGGTCAGTGCTGGGCCCATTGTTGTTTGTCATCTATGTAAACTATTTGGCTGGGGATTTACAGGGCACGGTTTGTAAGTTTGTGGATGATGGTATAACAGGTGGGGTCGGAGACCGTGAATAAGAATCAGGTTTATTATCACTGACGGATGATGTGAAATGTGTTGTTTTGCGGCAGCAGTACAGTGCAAAGGCATAAAATTACTATAAAGCACAAATCAAATGAGTAAATGGGCTGAGGATTGGCAGATGGAGTTTAATTCAGATAAGTGTGAAGTTTTGCATTTTGGGAAGCCAAACCAGGGCAGGACTTTCACAGTGAACGGTCGGGCCCTGGGGAGTGTTGTGGAAAGTACAGTACACAGCGTACAAGTACACAGTTCCCTGAAAGTGGTGTCACAGGTAGACAGGGTGGTGGAGAAGGCATTTGGCAGGCTAGGGCACTGAGTATAGGGGTTGGGACGTTATGTTGCAGATGTACAAGATGCACCTGGAGCACTGTGTACAGCTTTGGTCACCCTGTTACAGGAAAGACGTCATTAAACTGGAAGGAGCGCAGAGAAGATTTACGAGGATGCTGCCAGGTCTCAGGGACTGAGCTTTCAGGAGAGGTTGGCCAGGCTGGGACTTGGAGTGCAGGAGAATGACGGGTGATCTTAACCAGGTCTTAAGCCATGAACTACAGGGCATAGGTTTAAGGTGAGAGGGGAGAGATTTAATAGGAACCTGAGGAGCAACTTCACCCAGAGGGTGGTCCGTATATTGAACTGCCAGAGGAAGTGAGTGAGGCAGGTACATTAACAACATTTAAAAGGTACTTGGACAGGTCCATGGATGGAAAAGGTTTAACATAGAACAGTACAGCACAATACAGGCCCTTCGGCCCACAATGTTGTGCCGACCTTTAAACCTCGCTTAAGTCTATCTGACCCCTTCCTCCCACATATCCCTCTATTTTAAATTCCTCCATATGCTGATCCAGCAATCTCTTGAATTTGGCCAATGTACCTGCCTCCAGCACCACCCCAGGCAGCACATTCCATGCCCCAACCACTCTCTGGGTAAAAAACCTCCCTCTGATATCTCCCTTGAACTTCCCACCCATTACTTTAAAGCCATGCCCTCTTGTGTTGAGCATTGGTGCCCTGGGGAAGAGGCGCTGGCTGTCCGCTCTATCTGTTCCTCTTTAGAGGGGTGCGGGCCAAACGGGACTGGCTTAGAATGGGCACCAGGGTCAGCATGGACCAGTTGGGCCGAAGGGCCTGTGTCCCTGCCCACAGCGGTGTGTCGGGACCCGCTCCTGGCTCCGGTGACGGGACGGCCGGAGGCTCCGGCCACTTGAGCCACCTGATGTCCGGCTCGCTGCACCGCCCGGTCCGGCCCGTCCCGTCCACTCCCCTCCGTCCGGCCGCCAGGTCGCGGAGGACGCTCGTCCCTGGGAGGACCACGGCGGTCCTCCAGTATCCCACAACGCCCCGGGACGTCCCGGCCTCCGGGAGGACCACGGCGGTCCTCCAGCATCCCACAATGCCGCTGTGCGCCAGCCAATCAGGGCTCGGAGGTCAAGCGCCGCCCAACATGACCCTCGAAGCTCGCAGTCTGCAGTGAGCGCGGAAATACCGTCGCTGCCCCCGCGGGTCGGGCAGCGTCTGTGGAGAGAGGATCTCGGACAACAACCGCCGCCGGGCCTCCGTGTGGGCGGGGCCCGGCCATTACACTCAGCCAATCAGAGCCTGGAGGTTCTGTCCATGGACAGCCAGTATCCCAGAGTGCCCCATCCCCGCAGCCAATCAGAGCCTGGAGTTCGATCCTCGGACAGCCAGTATCCCAGAGTGCCCCATCCCCGCAGCCAATCAGAGCCTGGAGTTCGATCCTCGGACAGCCAGTATCCCAGAGTGCCCCATCCCAGCAGCCAATCAGAGCCTGGAGTTCGATCCTCGGACAGCCAGTATCCCAGAGTGCCCCATCCCCGCAGCCAATCAGAGCCTGGAGTTCGATCCTCGGACAGCCAGTATCCCAGAGTGCCCCATCCCCGCAGCCAATCAGAATCCAGCGTGGTGGCCGGTGTGTGCGGCCTGTGCTCGGTGCTTCGTTCTCGCCGCCGTGAGGTTGCGGCGGCGGCGGCGGCGGCGCGATGGTGAGTGAGGCGGCGGCAAGATCCCGGGGCAGAGGCGGGAGCGGCCCGTCCCCCGTGTGGCCGGGCCTCGGGCAGCGGGTCGGCCGGTGGGGGTGGGGGTGGGGACGAAGCGTCCCCGGTTCAGGGCGGCGATCGCGGCCGTGACCAGAGGTCTTCAGCCTGAGCCGCGTGAAGCGGAGGCTTCAGGGGCGCTGCCGGACCCGCCGGGTCTCCCGCTCGTGTCTCTGCTTGGTGCGGAGCTCCCTCAACGGGTGAGGGAGCGCTCCCGCCCCAGAGCAGCCCAGTGACCCGGCTGGTTCCCTGCGCTGGGGGGGTGGGGGGGTGGGGGGTGGGGGGGGTGGGGGGTGGGGGGTGGGGTGGGGGGGGGGCAGCGATGGGGTAAACTGTCCTCTCTGACAGCCGTAACTGTGGAGAGCTTTAACCGGTCTACCACTGACCGGTGCCGGTACTGTGCCGCAAGAAAGGGTTAATTAATCTTCTACTGGGTCTCTGAGGAAAGTGACCACAACGTGAAGGGACCTTGCAGTAAACCTGAAAGTGATGTAGTTCAATATAAAGCAGGAAAGCTGCGGAGGTGTGAGAGGCAGGCGGGGTGACTGTGGTAGGTTATGAAGCTCTATTAAAGAGTATGGTACTGACGGACAGTGGCTAGCAACACTGAGCTCCCTCACCTCTGCAGTTCCATGCTGGGAAGGGATATTTCCACTGGCGGTGGAGTCCAGAGCAAAATTCGGATTTGTTTATTGTCATGTACACCAGGGTGCAATGATAGTCCTTGCTCACATGAAGCTCACAGCAAACAATATACGTGGTAAATGCAGCTATAAGTATTGACGAATTCGTTTATTATCGTCAGGTGTACTGAGGTACAACGAAAAACGTGTCTTGCAACGTTTAAAAAGACAAGACTCTGAAGCTGTTTGCCTGACTGGTCTTGGAGTCCGTGGTTCTGCTTCCCCGCATTTAACCTATTTTTGTTTTTGTTTCCCAGCCGCACCGGAAGAAGAAATCGTTCATCGAGAAGAAGTCGGCGGTGACGTTTCACTTGGTGCACAGGAGCCAGAAGGACCCATTGGTCGCCGACGAGAAAGCCCCCCAGCGAGTTCTGCTGCCAGCTGAGGTGCGTCACATGTAACTGACAGCTGTGTGCCAGCGTGCGCATGTGTTGTCCCACAACTTGGCTTCCTTGTCATTAACGTGTCTTCATCTCTGGGTCCTTGGATAGGATTTGGAAGAGGCCATTCAGCCCCTTGGGCCTGCTATGCTGTTTGGTGAAACCATGGTTGATCTGCAACTCAACTCCATTTACTAAGCTTCACTCCTTGTCCCTCCCTTCTCCACAGCCCAATATAAAACTATTAATTTCGATTTTGAAAGCTCTAGTTGACCATCAGCCTTTCGAGATGGCGTATTCCAGAATTTCTCGATACTCTTGTGAGGAAAAAATGCTTCCCAATTTTCAAGATTTTGCTGTTACTTCTGCGGCGTATTCCAGAATTTCTCGATACTCTGTGAGGAAAAAATGCTTCCCAATTTTCAAGATTTTGCTGTTACTTCTGCGGTTAAATAATTTGTCTCCTCTGGAATCCTGAATCCTTGGTTCTGCAGCTTTAAATTCAGGATTACATTTCCTATCCTTTTGTGCACTCAGAATTTTTCAGCAATTGACATTGCACTCTGTGTGATTGAATGTGTGTGAGACATTGGTATTGGTTTATTATTGTCACTTGTACCGAAGTACAGTTTAAAAAAAAACTTGTCTTGCATATTGTTTGTACAGATCAACTTTTTACACAGTGCATTGAGGTAGTGCAGAGTGCATTCAGGTAGTACAGAGTAAAAACAATAACAGAATACAGAGTAAAGTGTCACAGCTACAGGGAAGTGCATTGCAGGTAGACAATAAGGTGCAAGATCATAACAAGGTAGATTGTGAGGTCAAGAGTCCATCTCATCATATAAGGGTCATTCAATAGTCTTATCACTGTGGGATAGAAGCTGCCCTTGAGCCTGGTGTTATGTGATGTGAGTCTGGAAACACCAGAGAAGGATCTCCCTGTAGGAGATCATTGAATCACAGGTTTATTTTAATAACTCAGTTATTGATTCTGATTTTTAAATTTCAGGTTTATCTAATTCCTCAGTTGGGATTTATATTTTTGACTTGAACAGCTCTCCAGGTAACATGAGAAATGTGCTACTCTATCAATAAAATCAGAGAATGTTGGAAACACTCAGCAGGTCAGGCAGCATCTGTGGGGAGAGAAACCGTTAATGTGCCAGGTCCAGGACCCTTTAGCAGACCTGTTACTGTTTTATTTTTTCCCTCCCCCTCCCACACACCCTCTTGTATTTTGTCAAAAGCAGCAGCAAGGTGTGGCAGAAGAATGCTGTAATGGCCAGGTAATCTTTTCAATAGGACTGGTTATGGGATAAATTTCTGCCAAGGTACCAAAGAGGATGCCCTGGGTTTATTCAGAGTATTCCAGTGGGAATGTTCACGTCTACCCGAGAGGGCAGGTGGGGCCATGGTCTCTCAACTGAAGGGAAGCAAATCTGCCACCCTCAGTACCGCACTGGGGTCAGCTGAGGCCTTCACGCTCGACTCTGAGAGTGGGACGGGCCCACAACCTGAGGGGACGAGAGGAGGGTGAGCAGAGTTCTTGCTGAGAGAGATTGTGCGCATTTCTGGTCACCAAATTACAGGAAGGATGTGGAGGCTTTGGAAAGGGTGCAGAAGAGGTTTACAAGGATGCTTCCTGGATTACAAGGTATGAGCTACAAGGAGGGGTTGGACAAACTTGGGTTGTTTTTTCTGGAGCCTCGGAGACTGAGGGGAGACATGATAAAAGTTTATAAAATGATGAGATAGAGTAGACCGTCAGCCTTTCTCCCAGGATAGAAATGTCAAATATTAGAGGACATGCATTTAAGGTGAGAGAGGGAAAGTTTTCTTTTACACAGATTGATAGGTAGTGGTGCTTAAAATGCATTGAGACAGGCATGTGAGTGTGCAAGGAATTGATGTGGATCAAGTTGTTTCTTGTCATTGGCATGCACACCCAGGGTATAAATGCCATGAAAATTAGCTTTTTGCAGCAGCAACACAGTACGTTACAAACATAAGCTAACGTGCACTTAAGTGAACATAAACTATACAGAACTTGCTTGACTAAATAAACGTGACGTTAGCGCAAGTTGCGAGAGAGGAAAAAAATAGTCCGAGGCAGTGTTGGGGATTATCAGGTGGGTTCAAGAACCTGACGGCAGTGGGGAAGAAGCTGTTGTTGAACCTTGAGGTGTGGGTCTTCAGGCTCCTGTACCCAGAATCAGATTTATTATCACTGACATATGATGTGAAATTTGTTCCCTCCTGCCTGATGGCAGCATCGAGAAGAGGGCATGGCTCAGATGGTGGGGGTCCTTAATGATGGATGTCACCTTCTTGAGACATTGCTTCTTGTGATCCCCATGGTATAAGACATCTACGTGTGGGCAGATGGTACTTGTTTAATTTTGCATCATGTTCAGCACGTCCATGGTGGGTCGAAGGGCTTGTTCCGTACCGTACGGGTCTCTGAGTCAACATACGTCTATTTAATAAGTGAACCGGCAAAGCGTTGCTCAGACCCAGTCTCCACTCCTTTCTTGCAGAGGGCCGACTTGCAGAAGCAGAAAGAGGAAGAGAGGAAGTACGGCATCTTCTTCGACGATGCTTACAACTACCTGCAGCACCTGAAGGAGGCGTCTCCAGTCGCTGAACTCGTGGCCTCCAGCCCATGGCCGCAGGGAGCCCAGCCGGCAGCTGCTTCGGGAGACGGTGTGCAACGTGAGGTGCAGCAGATTCCCGTAAGGATCAGAGAGGCAAGCGGGATAGCGGGAACGTCCACTCTGGTGTGTGGGGAGGAGAGCATCCTGAGGAGTGTTTCTCTTCATGCTTCACTCCCAACCAAAACCATTCACCTTCCCACCACCCGCAGGAGACCAGTGGATGGATGGTGCTGGAGAGGGGATAATCAGCATCCCCATATTCTCGTAAAAACATAAGAACATAAGAAATAGGAGCTGGAGTCGGTCATCTGGCTCGTCAAGCCGTCTCCACCATTCAATAAGATCGTGGCTGATCTGGCCGTGGACTCAGATCCACCTACCTGCCTTTTCCCTGTAACCCCTACAATGCAAAAATCTATCGAACTGTGTCTTCAATATATTTAGTGAGGTAGCCACTACTGCTTCCCTGGGCAGAGAATTCCACAGATTCACTACTCTCTGGGAAAAGCAGTTTCTCCTCATCTCCGTCCTACATCTATTCCCATGAATCTTGAGGCTACTGTATGTCCCCTGGTTCTAGTCTCACTTACCAGTGGAAACAACATTCCTGCCTCTATCTTATCTATCCGTTTCATATTTTATATGTTTCTATAAGATCGCCACTCATTCTTCTGAATTCCAGTGAGTATAGTCCCAGGCAACTCAATCTCTCCTCATAGGCTAATACCCTCATCTCCGGAATCAACCTGGTGAACCTCCTCTGCACCACCTCCAAAGCCAGTATATCTTTCCTCAAGTAAGGAGACCAGAACTGCACGCAGTACTTCAGGTGCGGCCTCACCGGTACCCTGTACAGTTGCAGCATAACCTCCCTGCTCTTAAATTCAATCCCTCCAGCAAGGAAGGTCAACATTCCATTTGCCTTCTTGATAACCTGTTTCACCTGCAAACCAACCTTTTGTGATTCATGTACAAGCACTGCCAAGTCCCTCTGCACAACAGCATGCTGCAATCTTTCACCATTTAAATAATCTGATCTTCTATTTTTTTCTTCCAAAGCGAATGACCTCGCATTTCACAAAAGGTGCGTTTCACTGTGTTTCGATGTACATGTGACTAATAAAGATATCTTACCTGTCTGCCAGACCCTTGCCCACTCACTTAACCTATCTATATCTCTCTGCAGACTCTCCGCATGCTCTGCGCAATTTGCTTTTCCACTCAATTTAGGTCCTCGGCAAACTTAGATACGCTGCACCCGGTTCCCTCTTCCAAATCGTTAATGTATATCATGAACAGTTGCGGCCCCAGCACTGACCCCTGCGGCACCCCACTCACTACTGATTGCCAACCAGAGAAACACATTCCTTGCCTTCTATTGGTTAACCAGTCCTTTATCCATGCTAATACCTTACCCCAAACTCCATGCATCCTTATCTTATGGACAAGTCTTTCACATGGCACCTTATCAAACGCCTTCTGGAAATCCAAGTATACAACATGTACCTGTTCCCCTCTATCTACTGCACTTATTATATCCACAAAGAACTCCAGTAAGTTTGTCAAACAGGACCTGCCCTTCCTGAATCCATGCTGTGTCTGCCTGATGGAACCACTTCTATCCAGATGTCTGGCTATTTCTTCCATAATGATAGCTTCAAGCATTTTCCCGACTACAGATGTTAAGCTAACTGGCCTATAGTTACCTGCCTTTTGCCTACATCCTTTTTTAAACAGTGGCGTGACATTTGTTGTCTTCCAATCTGCTGGAACCTGCCCAGAGACCAGAGAATTTTGATAAATTATTCCAAGTACATCTACTATAACCTCCGCCATTTAAGATAAGATATCTTATTAGTCACGTGTACATTGAAACACAGTGACGTGCATCTTTTGTGTAGTGTTCTGGGGGCAGCCCGCAATTGTCGCCACGCTTCTGGCATCAACATAGCACACCCACAACTTCTTAACCTGTACGTCTTTGGAATGTGGGAGGAAACCGGAGCACCTGGAAGAAACCCACGCAGACACGGGGAGAACGTACAAACTCCTTACAGACAGCAGCCGGAATTGAACCCGGGTCGCTGGCGGTGTAATATAGTTACGTTAACCACTACAGTACCCTGAAGATGCATCCCATCAGGACCAGGAGACTTGTCTACCTTTAGGCCCACTAGTTTGCTCATCACTACCTCTTTAGTGACAGTGATTGTATCGAGGTCCTCACCTCCCATTGCATCCATAACATCTCTTTTTGACATCTTAGACATGTCCTCCACTGTGAAGACTGACACAAAATAGTCGTTCAAGGCCTCAGCCATTTGCATATTACCCAATATTAATTCCCCCTTCTCATCTTCCAAGGGACCTACATTCACTTCAGTCAACCTTTTCAGCTTTATATAATTATAAAAGCTTTTACTATTTTTATATTTTATGCTAATTTACTTTTATAATCTTCCCTTTCCCTATTGCTTGCTTAGTGGTTCTTTGTTGCTTTTTAAAGTTTTCCCAAACTTCCAGTTTCCCACCTCCCCCAGAACTGGTTCCAATGCCCCAGGAATCTGAAACCCTCCCTCCTGCACCACTGCTCAAGCCACATATCCTAACTGTGCTGCTGTTCCTACTCTGACTGGCATGTGGCACAGGTAGGAATCCTGAGATTATTACCTCTTGAGGTCCTACTTTTTAATATATCTCCTAGCTCCCTAAATTTGGCTTGTAGGACCTCATCCTGCTTTTTTCCTATATCGTTGGTACCTACGTGCACCACGACAACTGGCTGTTCACCCGCCCCTTCCAGAATGCCCTGCAACCGATCTGAGACATCCCCGACCCTTAGACCTAGGAGGCAACACACCAATCGGGAGTCCCATTTGCAGCCACAGAAGCTCCTGTCTATCCCCCTTACAGTGGAATCCCCGACCACTATAGCTCTGCCACTCTTTTTCCTGCCCTCATGGCAAAGAGCGTTGTGCCAGGGCTGTGGGCAAAGCTGGCAAGACCAACAACTGTTGTCCTCGAAGCTGGTGGTGAACCACTACTGTGAAGTTTGTGAGTGGTCGCTGAGGTAAAGCTGGAAGGGGTGGGCACCCCACCTCTAGCTTATGCCTGTGCTGAAGCTGTGAAATCACCGGTGAATTCTTAGAAATCACGGAAACAATTGCAGTAAAGGTTCACAAGGATGTTGCCGGGACTGGAGGGCTTGAGCTATAAGGAGAGAGCGGATAGTCTGGGACTTTTTTCCCTGGAGTGAAGAAGGCTGAGGGGTGACCTTAGAGGTTTATAAAATCATGAAGGGCGTAGATAGGGTAGGTAGGTAGTCTTTTCCCCAGGGTAGAGGAGTCTAAAACTAGAGGGCATACGTTCAGGGCGAGAGGGGAAAGATTTAAAGAGGAACTTGAGAGGCAACTTTGGTGGGTGTGTGGAACGAGCTGCCAGAGGAAGTAGTAGAGGCGGGTACAATTACGACATTTAAAAGGCCTTTAGACAGGTATGTGCATGGGAAAGGTTTAGAGGGATATGGGCCAAATGCAGGCATAAAGGACTGGCTCAGACACATCTTGGTCATCATGGATGAGTTGGGCTGAAGGGCCTGTTTCCGTGCTCTATGACTAATAGCAGTGGAGGCGGACATTCAACCAATCATTTCCCTTTTGGCCCAAAGGGGACTTTGGTTCAATCCCCACTCCCCAGCTGTCGGTGTGTGGGTCCTCAAGGGCTTATCCAGCTAGTTTTAAATGGGGAGAGGGCTTCTGCCTCAGGCAGCAAGCTTCAGATCCCACCATGGGATGGGTGAGATCTATTAGAGGTTGTCCACGGAACGTGACCGTCGTGGTGTGACAGCATCTACTAACTCTGAGCTGCGAGTGAGCCCGCCCCCTCGTGCGAAGTGAACGTTAAACCTGAGACCTGTCCTTGTGTTTCCAGAGCTGCTCCATTAACCTGCCGTCGTCAGTGTTTGCCTCGGAGTTTGAAGAGGAGACGGGCCTGTTGAACAAAGCTGCTCCTGTGCGAGGTAATCCCAGGACTGATGCTTCACACCGGTTCCGATCGCTGCGCCAACGTCCGTCTGCATTCGGTGCTCGAGGCTCCACGATACAATTTGACACAACGAGCAGAAAGGGGTTTGGGGAGAGCATGGGAAGGTAGTATTGAGATAGAGGATCAGCTGTCAGCACGTTGCAGAACGGGTCTGAAGGAGCAGGTGGCTGACTTCTCCGATTTCCTCAGTCCCGGGGCGGAGAACTACCTCCTGCCATAGATTGGGGAAGGAGAGTGAGGGCCATTATAATTTCAGTACGTAGAACACAGAACTGTACAGCACAGGAACAGGCCCTTCGGCCCACAATGTTGTGCCGAACTAATTAAATTAGTAATCAAATGTCAACTAAACTAATCCCTTCCGCCAGCACAATGTCCATATCCTTCCATTTCCCCCACATCCATCTGCCTATCTAAGAGCTTCTTGAATGCCCCTATTGTATCTGCCTCCACCCCCACCCCTGGCAGCGTTGAACTTGCCCCCTCTCGCCTTAAATGTCCTCTGGTATTAAACATTTCAACCTTGGGGAAAAGATACCGGCTGTCTACTCTATCTATGCCTCTCATAATCTTATAAGGTTTCTTTGTTAGTCACATGTACATCGAAACACACAGTGAAATGCGTCTTTTTGCGTAGAGTGTTTTGGGGGCAGCCCGCAAGTGTCACCACGCTTCCGGCGCCAACATAGCACGCCCACAACTTCCTAACCCGTACGTCTTTGGAATGTAGGAGTAAACCGGAGCACCCAGAGAAAACCCACGCAGACACGGGGAGAATGTACAAACACCTTACAGACAGCGGCCGGAATTGAACCTGGTTCGCTGGTGCTGTAATAGCATTACGCTAACTGCTACACTACCGTGCCTGCACTATTAACCTCATTCAGGTCTCCCCTCAGCCTCTGCCACTCCAGAGAGAACAACCCAAGTTTGTCCAACCTCTCCTTATAGTACACGCCCTCTAATCCAGGTAGCATCCTGGTGAACCTCTTCTGCACCCTCTCCAAAGCCTCCACATCCTTCCTGTAAATGGGTGATCAGAGCTGCATGCAGTCCTCCACATGTGGCCTTACCAAGTGGTTGCTTGTTGCTGTGGGAGCTGGGTGTGCTCAGTGGAACACGCTGGCTGTGAGAGGTTCCCTCGATGCTCACGGTGTGCTCGGATCTTTCCTCAGGACCCCTCCCGGAGCTGGACCCGGATATCGTGGCTGCTCTGGATGATGACTTTGACTTTGACGACCCAGACAACGTCCTGGAGGATGACTTTGTGATGAAGGCTGTGGGCAGAGGGAGCGAAGTGGTTGCTCAGACGTACGTGGGTTGTTGGCTACTGGGAGTTGGGGTGGAGATGCCAGGAATGATTCGCGCTGTTGCCGTAGAGCAGCAGTGACGCCTGTGAGCTTGAGGGATGGGGGGAAGCGGGGTGCACAAAGTTGGACGGGAAGGGACACTATCCCATTCCCAGCCTGTCCCATATGACTGCAACACCTCATCTCAGAATAGTTTACCTTGCCACTTGTCCAGAGAGAACTAGGAAGTGGGTCACCAGGCTGAGTAATATAAGATAAGATATCTTTATTAGTCACATGTACATCGAAACACACAGTGAAATACATCTTTTGTGTAGAGTGTTCTGGGGGCAGCCCGCAAGTGTCGCCACGCTTCCGGCGCTGACATAGCATGCCCACAACTTCCTAACCCGTACGTCTTTGGGATGTGGGAGGAAACCGGAGCACCCGGAGGAAACCCACGCAGACACGGGGAGAACGTACAAACTCCTCACAGACAGCGGCCGGAATTGAACCCGGGTCGCTGGCGCTGTAAAGCGTTACGCTAACCGCTACACTACCGTGCCTGCACACTACTGTACTGTGCAGAAGGGAGGCATGTGGAGTGGGCTGGTGTTGGGTAGGATGCCTGCAATTCCCGGGCAGGTGAATCCTGATGATTCCTGGTGGTGGCCATCCCTGGACTCATCCAGAAACCGGCTGAGCTGCAGCAAGGAGGAACTCAACGTGTCGATGTCCTCTACAGAATGCAGGAGGGTGTCCTAACACTATCCCTGCTCTATCCTGGGACTGTACCACTGCCTCTCTGGTTCTGTGGTGGTGAGTGAAAGTACGTCGTATGTTTATTGCATGTGCACATAATGGCAAGGTACAGTACGGGTGCAATGAAAAGCTTGCTTGCGGCAAGCTTGATTAGTGATGGGCTTGTACAGATGCCAGATTGTGTTTACAGTCGTACAGTACACAAACGGGCCCTATGGCCCGACTGATCCATGCCGACCAAGATGCCCCATCCAAGCTAGTCCCATTTCCCCATGTTTGGCCCATACCCCTCTAAACCTTTCCTATCCATGTACCTGTCCAATTGTCCTTTAGAAGTTGTTAATGTACCTGCCTCCACCACTTGCTCTGGCAGCCCATTCCACACATGTACCACCCTTTGTGTGTGTGTGTGTGTGTGTGTGTGTGTGTGTGTGTGTGTTACATATATCCCTCAAGTTCCTCTTAAATCTCTCCCCTTTCACCTTAAACCTATGCCCTCTAGTTCTTGATTTCCCAACTCTGGCAGGGGTGGGGGGCATGGAGAGGACAGTGCATTCACCCTATCTATGCGCCTCGTGAATTTATACACCTCAATAAGATCACCTCTCAGTCTCGTATGCTAAGGAATAAAGACCTAGCCTGTCCAACCTCTCCCTATAACTCAGGCCCCCCAAGTCCTGGCAACATCCTTGTAAATCTTTCCTGCACTCTTTCCAGTTTAATAATATCTATTCTACAGCAGGGAAGATTAGTTGAGGGAAGCCTTACTTCCCAGCCCTGTTGGTACTATTGGAGTCTCCTGGAATGCCTGGAGTCTCCTGTCCTTGTAGGTTCTGGTTTCCTTCAGTTATCGTTGCCAAGTGCTGACGTCTAAGAGCAGGTGATGGGTGGGGAGAAACCTCCGTCCCATCCAGATGTTGCTGCCTCCCTCCCCCACCCCTTTATTGCCTTGCAATCCGTTGGGAAAGAACACTGGGTTGTGAGGTGGTGGGATTGCTTCGACCCCTTCGGTGAAATCGGGTGAGCTGAGTGGGTGTCTTCCCTGCCCACTTCTGGGTGCTGTGATAAGATTTCTTTATTAGTCACACGTACATAGAAACACTGTGAAATGCATCTTTTGCGTAGAGTGTTCTGGGGGCAGCCCTCAAGTGTTGCCATGCTTCCGGCACCAACATAGCATGCCCACAACTTCCTAACCCGTATGTCTTTGGAATGTGGGAGGAAACCGGACCACCCGGAGGAAACCCACGCAGACCCGGAATTGAACCCGGGTCTCTGGCGCTGTAAAGCGTTATGCTGACCGCTACACTACCGTGCCTACCAGCGTTAAGCGTGCCCGTGTTTCCCAGTGCAGGATTTGCCCTCTTCCCCTCACCATCCATGGTTCAGGACTGCTACGCGACCTGGTGGGTGTTGTGAAGAGGGTGGCAGGTGGGGAGAGGGGGATGGAGGAGGGAGGGAATCCCCCGATTCACTGACTGAAGGCCCATTCACCAGCTCCACCCCAGAGTGAAGCTTTGCCGGTTGTTTGCGGGACCACACTCCTGCCCAGTTGCCCTGTAGTTGCTTCGACATTCATGAGGTGGCTCCTTACGCGGGAGACCCGGAATGAGCGTGTTCCTGTCTTCCAGGGGATCTGACGGTGAAGATGATTGGGAGGATACGGAGGACGAGGATCCTGACTCGGACGGTGCCCTGTCCGATGAGGACAGCTCACAATCCGGCAGCAGCGGAGGGGGCCCCCGGGAGTTCCTCTTTATGGAAGAAGAGACTAGAAGTCGTTTCACCAACTACTCCATGACATCGTCAGTGATGAGGCGGAATGAGCAGCTCACGCTGTTGGACGACCGGTTCGAGAAGGTCAGTGTGAAAGATCCCACACCCATCCATGGGTCAACATCCACACCCTCCTTTTCCCCTCCCTTGCCTCCTTGTCTATCTTCAGCCAGCGACCCCTCTTCACCTTGTGTTCCTCGCTCCTCCAGCTGTACGAAGAGTATGACGACGACGAGATTGGGGCTCTGGATCACCACGAACTAGAGGGCTGCATTCAGGCGGACAGTGAGCGGCTTGGTGAAGTCATCTCAGATTATCACAATCAGAAGTCGAAAGAGTAAGTGGAGTCTCCCAGCACAGCCTGGGGATGTTCAGAAAGAATTTCAGTCGGGTCTGAGCACCGTTTTGGCCCCATTATTTACGGAAGGATGTTGAAGGCAGTTTAAAAGAAATTCACTGCGCTAATTCCTGGAATAAGCAGATTATCCTATCATCAGCACCTAGAGAAATTATATCTATATTCTTTTGGAGTGTCAAAGAATTGAGGGATGATCATATAAGATCCTGGGGTGTGGGGGGTTGGGGGGGTGGTGGGTAGGGGGGTTGGGGTGGTGGGTGGGGGGGGTGGGGTGGGGGTGTGTGGTGGTGGGGGGGTGGGGGGTGTGGTGGGTGGGGGGGGTGGGGTTGGGGTGTGTGGTGGTGGGGGGGTGTGGGGTGTGGGGGTGGGGGTGGGAGGGGGGGGGGTGGTGGGGGGGGGGTGGTGTGAAACGGGAGATGTTGAGATACTTCCACCAGTGGCAGAGTCTCGAATGATGGGACGTGTTGGAAACGGAAAACTTACAGCACAATTCACGCCCTTCGGCCCACAAAGCTGTGCCGAACATGTCCCTACCCTAGAAATGACTAGGCTTACCCATAGCCCTCTATTTTTCTCAGCTCCACGTACCTATCCAACGGTCTCTTAAAAGACCCTATTGTATCCGCCTCCACCACCGTTGTCGGCAGCACATTCCACACACTCACCACTCTGAGTAAAAAAAAACTTACCCCTGACATCTCCTCAGTACCTACTCCCCAGCACCTTAAACCTATGTCCTCTTGTGGCCACCATTTCAGCCCTGTGGAAAAGCCTCTGACTTTCTACCCGATCAATGCTTCTCATCATCTTATACACCTCAATCAGGTCCCCCTCATTCTCCGTCACTCCAAGGAGAAAAGGCCGAGTTACCTCAACCTGTTTCCATAAAGCAAGATTGGCGGGGGGGTGGGGGGATGGTGTCATTCAGAACTGAGGTTTGTGGAAACAACTTCTCACGGGAGGTGCTGAGTCTCTGGAATTCTTTACCCCAGAGGGTTGTGGAGGCCAGATCATTGGGGTTATTTGAAGAGGAAGCAGGTAAATGTTTGAAAGACCAGGGAATAGAGGGCTGTCGGGATCTGGCACAGAGAAGGAATTGAAACCTGGGGCAGGTCAGACAATGGTGGGGTAGGTGAGGGGCTGGGCGGTCTACTGTTTCCTTGTGTTCTGATGTTCACTTCATCTCACTCCCCCTCCATTTCCTATAGTCCAATAAATTTTCCTGTAGCATTTGCCCCATTTCCTCAATACCTCCTGTTGAAGGACTTCTGCTGTCCTCTGAGACAAGAGTCCCAGGTCACTTGAATCACTTATCACACAGAGGGCGGTGAACCAAGTGCTCGGCAATGGGGTTAATACGGAAGGGTGCTCTTTGGTCAGCATGGATGAGTTGGGCTGAATGGACTGTCCCTGCTGTACAATTCTTTGATTCTAACACAACTCGTATTTTTAAACAAATCTCATCTCCCCTGGTTTTTTTTGCCAATTATTACAAACCAATGTGCCTTTGTCACTTTGACAGAGTAAATAAGGATTGGGTTAAAGTACTGGATATTTTGGAGTCTTTCCCTCAACCTCCATTGCTGATAGTAGAGTAGTCAGAACCTCTCCATATAACTGAGGTTCCTGGGACTGTTCTGTTAAAATGTTTGTCATGGAGTTATACAGCACAGAAACAGGCCCTTTGGCCCAACTGGTCCATGCCGACCACAATTCCCATCCACGCCAGTCCCATTTGCCCGCATTTGGCCCTCTGAACCATGAACCAGTCCAAATGACTTTTGAATGTTGTTAATGTACCTGCCTCGACCACTTCCTCTGACAGCTTGTTCCATATGCGGACACCCTCTGTGGGAAAAGGTTGCCCCTCAGACTCCCCTCAAATCTCTCCCCTCTCACCTTAAACCTATGCCCTCTAGCTTTAGATTTCCCTAACCCTAGGAAAAAGATTGACTGTTCACCCTATCTATGTCCCCCATGATGTTATATTTCTCTTTGTGGTCAGTGTATCTCTATGTGGTCAGTAAACCTCTAAAATCATAAACATTAAGCAAAATCAGCAGATGCTTGTTTAATGGTTATAAGCCCTTTTGTGTAGAGGAGCCCCGGACCTCCCTCCATGAGCAGACTGGGGTGTTTCACAGGAACAATACAGGAATCATCCCTTACCAGAATGCTGCCTGGTTTGGAGAGTATGCATTATGAGGAGAGACTAAGGGAGCTAGGGCTGTACTCTAGGAGAGAAGGAGAATGAGAGGAGACATAATGGAGGTGTACAAAATATTAAGAGGAATAGATCGAGTGGACAGCCAGCGCCTCTTTCCCAGGGCACCAGTGCTCAATACAAGAGGGCATGGCTTTAAAGTAATGGGTGGGAAGTTCAAGGGAGATATCAGAGGAAGGTTTTTACCCTGAGAGTGGTTGGAGCATGGAATGCACTGCCTGGGCAGTGGTGGAGGCAGGTACATTGGTCAAATTCAAGAGATTGCGAGATAAGCATATGGAGGAATTTAAAATAGGGGGATATGTGGGAGGAAGGGGTTAGATAGTCTTAGGTGAGGTTTAAAGGTTGGCACAACATTGTGGGCCGAAGGCCCTGTATTGTGCTGTACTGTTCTATGGAATCCTGCTCAGTGCTTCTCTGGGTGGACACTTTAGGAAGGAGCCACCTCCACCCCGCCCCTTCAGACCCTTCACAGTGTGTTTTGTGCTTTAGAATCACCCCCACCTTCCTGGGAGGAGCTCTGGTTTAACTCCTGATCTCTCCCACAGCTGTCAGATGCCAGACGATCTGGGTCCAAGAGCGGAGGTACTGATACAGGAGGAGGAGGAGGGGCCAGGGGAGATGGAGACCCTGGTCACTGAGGAACCCACAGAGCGATGGGACTGTGAATCCATTCTCAGTGAGTACTGTCTGCAAGGAGCTTGCCCCAGAGAGATTCCCTCCCCTCTTTGCTGTGCTTGGGGGATCAGCAGACCACTTAGGTGCTTTGGGTCAACCAAAACTGAGCACACTGCTGCCGTAGGTTTACTGCTTCGGTCTCCTGTCTGATGCTGGTAATAGAACATAGACCATTACAGCACAGTACAGGCCCTTTGGCCCATAATGTTGTGCTGACATTTTATCCTGCTCTAAGATCTATCTGACCCTTCCTTCCCACATAGTCCTCCATTTCTCTAACATTTATGTGTCTATCTAAGAGTCTCTTAAATGTCCCTAATGTATCTGCCCCCACAACCTCTGCCGGCAGTGCGTTCCACGCACCCACCACACTCTGTGTAAAAAGTTTACCCCTGACATCCCCCTTATACCTTCCTCCAATCACCTTAAAATTATGTCCTCTCATGTTAGCCATTGTCGCCCTGGGAAAAAGTCTCTGACTATCCACTCGATCTGTGCCTCTTATCAACTTGTACACCTCTATCAAGTCACCGCTCATCCTCCTTCTCTCCAAAGAGAAAAGCCCCAGCTCACTCAACCTATCCTCACAAGACATGCTCTTCAATCCAGGCAACATCCTGGTAAATCTCCTCTGCACCCTCTCTAAATGTCTCGGTGGATCACGTTCCCACCTCCTGAGAGATCCAGCACTAGAGAGGAGCACAAAATCTGGAGTACGGAGGCAGTGCCGGGGAGAGGGGGGAGTGTTGCACTGCTGGAGGAGCAACACTGAGGGGGGAGCGCCTCATTATTGGGTGGGGGTGGGTGTAGCGGGAGAGGCGTGGCACCAGTGGAGGTGCTGCTCTGTAGGAGGGGCAGCACTGATGGAGGCGTTGTGCTATATTCAGTGTGGAAGTAATGCTAGCAGCCTGACCCTGTACTACAGCTGGTCAGAATAACTAACCCTGCAACGTGATGGTATTAATTCCTCTGTCTGAATCTCTTCCTTGTGCAGGTACCTATTCCAATCTCTACAACCACCCAAAGCTGATAACAGACCCGCCGAAGGTATGATCTCCGATTTGAGAAGTAACTCATAGAGTTGTACAGCACAGAAGCAGGCTCTTCGGCTCACAACCTCTTGTTTTTGATAGCCCTGCCACGGAAAAAGATTTTGATTATTTACTCTGTCTTCCCTCATAACTTTATAGAACCATAGACCAGTACAGCACAATACAGGCCCTTCGGCCCACCATGTTGTGCTGACCTTTAAACTTCACCTAAGACTATCTAGCCTCTACCTCTCTCATATCCCTCTTTTAAATTCCTCCATATGCTTATCTAACAATCTCTTGAATTTGACCAATGTACCTGCCTCCACCACCACCCCAGGCAGCGCATTCCATGCCCCAACCACTCTCTGGGTAAAAAACCTCCCTCTGATATCTCTCTTGAACTTCCCACCCATTACTTTAAAGCCATGCCCTCTTGTATTGGGCATTGGTGCCCTGGGAAAGAGGTGCTGGCTATTTACTATCTATTCCTCTTAATATTTTGTACACCTCTATCATGTCTCCTCTCATCCTCCTCCTCTCCAAAGAGTAAAGCCCTAGCTCCCTTAGTCTCTCCTCATAATGCACACTCTCTAAACCAGGCTGCATCCTGGTAAATCTCCTCTGCACCCTTTCCAACGCCTCCACATCCTTCCTATAATGAGGCGACCAGAACTGGACACAGTACTCTAAGTGTGGTCTAACCAGAGTTTTGTAGAGATGCATCATTACCTTGCGGTTCTTAAACTCGATCCCACGACTTATGAAAGCTAACATCCCACAAGCTATCCACCTGTGAGGCAACTTTCAGTGATCTGTGGATATGAACCCCCAGATCCCTCTGCTCCTCCACACTACCCAGAATCCTGCCATTAACTTTGTACTCCGCCTTGGAGTTCGTCCTTTCAAAGTGTACTTCTTTCAGGTCACCCCTCAGTCTCTTTCACTCCAGGGAAGATAAACCCAGCCTATCTAATCTCTCCTCAACAATGGTCCTCCAGTCCAGGCAACGTCCTGGTGAATCTCCTCTGCACTCTCTCCAGCGCAACCACATCCTTCCTATAGCGTGGCGACCAGAACTGCGCGCAGTACTGCAAGTGTGGCCGCACCACTCCTTTGTAAATTTGCAACGTAATGCCCCAGCTCTTGTATGCCATGCCCCACCCTGAGGTCCTGGGGATTTGTCACCTTTCAGTCCCGTTAATCCCATGCTAATGTTGTGTTTCCGTCTCCCCTCGTTCTCTTCAGACTTGTTCTCCAGTCTGTCAAGAATGTATTTTTGTGTCTTTTGGCAAACACACAAAATATTTGTTGGTTACCATTTACCATTCAATGTGCATTTCTCTCCCTGTATGTTGTTTAATCACTCAGCAGTTGTGCCATCAGCTGCTGGGTCCATAAACACTGGAATCACTTCCCTTGGCATCACTCCTCCTTGACTAAGCTTTGGACAATGACTTGGCTGCTCTTTGTGTGGTTTGGCACCGTATCTGTCCATCTTTTTTGAAGCACGGAGACATTTCGCTAAGTTGCTCACTTGGATTATGGTCCAGATTGTTTTTGTTTTTCCTTGTAGTTTTAGCTTTCTTTACGCTTGCTGAAATGTTTGTATAATCACCTGTTTCTCTGTAAACTTCTGGTAACTTGTAGTACATTTGGTTCTATACTTCTGTAGTTTCTTTGACTGCAAAGCTGAGGTGTGATTCAGTCTGTACCTGTTCACAGGTTTCTTATCTAACCTGGTCCAGACGGGTTTGCAGTATAAAAGGAAAGCATGTGCTTTGTTTCCTCGGTTACTGTTACGTTACTACTTTACTTGCCTTTCTGGTACAGGCTGACCCTGTCTGACCTGTACGATGATGAATATTGGTTTATTATTGTCACTTGTACCGAGGTACAGTGGACAACTCGTCTTGCATACCGATCATACAGGTCAATTCATTACACAGTGCAGTTACATTGAGTTAGCACCGAGTGCATTGATGTAGTACAGGTAAAAACAATACTTCTCTTCAGTATTCACCAAGGAGAGGGGTCTTGATGACACTGAGGACAGTGTTGGTAAGGGTAATGTTCTAGAGCATGTAGATATCAAGAGAGAGGATGTGTTGGAGCTGTTAGAAAATATTAGGACAGATAAGTCTCCAGTGCCTGACAGAATATTCCCCAGGCTGCTCCGTGGGGTGAGGGAGGAGATTGCTGAGCCTTTGGCTAGGATCTTTGAATCCTCATTGTCCACGGGGATGGTACCGGAGGTGGAAAATGTTGTCCCCTTATTCAAAAAAGGTAGTAGGGATAGTCCAGGGAATTACAGACCAGTGAGCCTTGCGTCTGTGGTGGGTAAGTTGTTAGAAAGGATCCTAAGAGATAGGATCTATGAGCATTTAGAGAAACGTGGACTAATTAGGGACAGCCAGCATGGCTTTGTGAAGGGGAGATCTTGCCTCACAAGCCTGATAGGGTTCTTTGAGGAGGTGACCAGGAAGATTGATGAGGGTAGTGCAGTGATTGTGGTCTACATGGATTTTAGTAAGGCATTTGACAAGGTTCCACACGGTAGGCTTCTTCAGAAGGTCAGAGGCCAAGGGATCAAGGGGGGCTTGGCTGTAGAAAGCAGAGGGTTGTGGTGGAGGGAGTGCATTCAGATTGGACGGCTGTGATTAGTGGTGTCCCACAGGGATCGGTTCTGGGACCTCTACTTTTTGTGATATTTATTAATGGCTTAGGTGAGGGGGTGGAAGGGTGGGTTAGCAAGTTTGCAGTTGACACAAAAATCGATGGTGTTGTGGATAGTGTGGAGGGCTGTTGAAGCTTGCAGAGGGATATTGATAGGATGCAGAGCTGGGCTGACAAGTGGCAGATGGAGTTCAATCCAGAGAAGTGTGAGGTGGTGCACTTTGGAAGGACTAACTCCAAGGCGGAGTACAAGGTTAATTGTAGGATTTTGGACAGTGTAGAGGAGCAGGGGGATCTGAGGGTTCATATCCACAGATCACTGAAAGTTGCCTCACAGATAGATAGGGTAGTTAAGAAAGTTTATGGGATGTTAGCTTTCATAAATCGTGGGATTGAGTTTAAGAGCCGCGAAGTAATGATGCAGTTTTACAAAACTGGTTAGACCACACTTAGAGTACTGTGTCCAGTTCTGGTCGCCTCATTATAGGAAGGATGTGGAGGCGTTGGAGCAGGTGCAGAGGAGATTTACCAGGATGCTGCCTGGATTAGAGAGTACGGATTATGAGGAGAGACTAAAGGAGCTAGGGCTTTACTCATTGGAGAGAAGGTGGATGAGAGGAGACATGATAGAGGTGCACAAAATATTAAGAGGAATAGATAGAGTGGACAGGCAGCGTCTCTTTCCCAGGGCACCAATGCTCAATACAAAAGGGCATGGCTTTAAAGTAATGGGTAGGAAGTTCAAGGGAGATGTCAGAGGGAGGTTTTTCACCCAGAGAGTGGTTGGTGCATGGAATGCGCTGCCTGGGGTGGTGGTGGAGGCTGATATGTTGGTCAAGTTCAAGAGATTGTTAGATAAGCATATGGAGGAATTTAAAATGAAGGGACATATGGGAGGAAGGGGTTAGATAGTCTTAGGTGTGGTTTGAAGGTCGGCACAACATGGTGGGCCGAAGGGCCTGTATTGTGCTGTATTTTTCTATGGTTCTAATTACAGTACAGAGTAAAGTGTCACAACTACAGAGAAAGTGCAGTGCAATAAGGTGGAAGGTCACAACAGGTAGATCGTGAGGTCATAGTCCATCTCATCGTATAAGGGAACTGTTCAATAGTCTTATCACCGTGGGATAGAAGCTGTCCTTGAGCCTGGTGGTAGATGCCTGCAGGCTCCTGGATCTTCTACCCGATGGAAGAGGAGAGAAGAGAGAATGACCCGGTTGGGTGTGGTCTTTGATTATGCTGGCTGCTTCACCAAGAGAGCAAGAGGTAAAGACAGAGTCCAAGGAGGGGAGGCTGGTGTCCGTGATGCGCTGGGCTGCGTCCACAACCCTCTGCAGTTTCTTGCAGTCCTGGGCAGAGCAGTTGCCGTACCAAGCCGTGATACGATGATGCTTTCTGTGGTGCATCGATAAAAGTTGGTGAGTGTCAAAGGGGACAAACTGAACTTCTTTCGCCTCCTGAGGAAGTAGAGGCACTGGGGCAGTACAGAGTAAAGTGTCACAGCTACAGGGAAGTGCAGTGCAGGTAGACAATAAGGTGCAAGGTCATAACAAGGTAGATTGTGAGGCCAAGAGTCCACCTCCTAATAAAACCACTGTAGCATAAGATTTGCACCTCATTCCTGACTTCCATAGAACCTTCTTGACAACAATATCTCCAGATCTAACAGTGGTAAGGTTTTTTTCTCATTAATTTTTTTTCAGCCTAGTACGATCAAGATTTCCAGTAAAACAGGAATCCCATTGGGTGTGTTACCCAGACCGAGTCTCACAGCAAAACAGCTGGAACGGATGGAAATGATCAACGCCAGTGACCTGCCGAGGGCTTCCACACAGACCCGTCAGCGCGGGGAGAGCAAGGAAGAGAAAAGGTTCCGGAAACAGGCGATTAAAGTGGAACGGAAGGTGTGCACCCCTCCTGGCCTTGTCTGCTCTGTAACAACGCATACGGTGTGGGGCTGGGTGAGGGGTCGGTGCACGGGTGGTTTCAGTTGCTGTCTGCTCCAGAGAAGTCCAGGCTGACGTTCCAGTATGCGGTACCAAGAGAGAGCCCCACTGTCAGAAGTGGTGTCTTTCAGATAAGACTTCAAACCAAGTCACTGCCTACTTTCTACTGTGGGTTAAAGATTTCCACAAGGCCAATATTTATCTCTCATTTAATCACTAACATCTGTTAAACATAGAACAATACAGGCCCTTCAGCCCACCATGTTGTGCCGCCCTTCAAACCTTGCCTAAGACTATTTAACCCCTTCCTCCCACATATCCCTCTATTTTAAATTCCTCCATATGCTTATCTAGCAATCTCTTGAATTTGACCAAAGTACCTGCCTCCACCACTGCTCCAGGCAGCGCATTGGTGCTGGCTGTCTACTCTATCTGGTCTTTATTGAGCCATACAGTGCAGAAACAGGCCCTTCAGCCCAACTCGTCCATGCTAACCAAGGTGCCCATCTAAGCTGGTGTCATTTGCCCGTGTTTGGCCCAAATCCCTCTTAAACCTTTCCTATCCATGTACCTGTCAAAGTGTCTTTTAAATATTGTTAATGTACCTGCCTCAACCACTTCCTCTGGCAGCTCGTTCCATTTTGAGACTGCCCTCTGGGTGAAAAAGGTGCCCCTCAGGTTTCTCTTAAATCTCTCCCCTCTCACCCTCTAGTTCTTGATTTTCCAACCCTGGAGGGGGGGAAATAGACTGAAAGTCTTAACATTTTGCTCTTTGTGGAGCAGAGTAGACTCTTACAACAGTCATTACACTTCAAAGTCCCAGAAGAAATGGAAAAGGTGCTATAGAAATGCAATGCCTTTGGTTTATGTTGGGTACTGGGTAACACTCGACAAGGAGGATGTTACAGAGTGCAAAGTGCAGCGGTTTAAAATAATTTTTAATAGCAGTTCAAAGGTGACGTGAGATATTTATTACTTGTCCATAGCTGCAGTAATGATGGTGGCTAATCCTGCAGCCCCGTGTGTTGTGTGTCCTCAGTTCACTATTGGCTGTTCCTGTTGTTAAAGTAAAAGCTTCACCTTTGCAAGTGACTAATCTCATGAATTCATGATGCAGGATTAGTTGGTGGTTGCCTCCAATTGATGCTCTTGGCTAATTGTGCAGTTCCCATTAAACTATGGACACCGGTCACAGTGGAGACCTGTCCCTCTAGTTCACAAATCCCAGGCCATGACCTCTTCTTCCTTTCACCCTACCCCTTGTTCAGTAGCCTTGGAACCCTGTGGGGTCACAGCACGGAAGCTGCCCATTATGCCCGTTGTGCCTGCTCTTTGAAGGAGTTCTCCAATTGGTCACACTCCACATTCTTTCCAAGTGACCCTGAAAACATCTCCAATTCGTTTTTGAAAGTCACTATTGATTCTGTTTCCACTACCTTTTTTTTAGACAGTGTCTTCCAGATTACATCAAAAAAATTCTTATCTCCCCTTTTGGTTTCTTTTGTCTTTAATATTTCTGGTTGCCTACTCTCCTTCCTCTGGAAACACTTTTGCCTCTATTCTAACAAAGCCAGGCTCTTATTTTGAATGCCTCTGTCAGATCTGCCAATGAGCTGCTCTGTTCCCATGAGGAAACCCCAGAGTCTGCAGTTCAGATCCATATTGGTATTGGTTTATTATTGTCACATGTACTGAGGTACAGTGCAAAACTTGTCTTGCACACCATTCGTACAGGTCAATTCATCACACAGCGCATTGAGGTAGTACAAGGTAAAACGATAACAGAATGCAGAATAGTGTTACAGTTACAGAGAAAGTGCAGTGCAGGCAGACAATAAGGTGCAAGGTCATAACGAGGTAGATTGTGAGGTCATGAGTCTATCTGATTGTACTAGGGGACCATTTAATTGTCTTATAACAGCAGAGTAGAAGCTGTCCTTGAGTCCGGTGGTACGTGCTTTCAGGCTTTGGTATCTTCTGCCTGATAGGAGAGGGGAGAAGAGAGAATGTCCAGGGTGGGTGGCGCCTTTGATTATGTTGGCTGCTTTACCAAGGCAGCGAGAAGTATAAACAGGCTCATTTCCGTGATGTGCTGGGCTGTGTTCACAACTCTCTGCGGTTTCTTGTGGTCTCGGGCAGAGCAGTTGCCACACCAAGCCATGATGCATCGGATAAGATATGGTGCATCGATGAAAATTGGTGAGGATCGACGGGGACAAATTTCTTCAGCTTCTTGAGGAAGTAGAGGCGCTAGTGAGCTTTCTTGGCCGTGGTGTCCATGTGGTCGGACCAGGATAGGCTATTGATGTTCACTCCTAGGAGCTTGAAGCTCTCAACATCGGCACTGTTGAAGTAGACAGGAGCGTGTGCACTGCCCCCCTTCTGAAGTCAATGACGAGCTCTCTTGAAAGGTTGTTGTCATGACAC
Source organism: Pristis pectinata (assembly GCF_009764475.1). Taxonomy (NCBI): domain Eukaryota; kingdom Metazoa; phylum Chordata; class Chondrichthyes; order Rhinopristiformes; family Pristidae; genus Pristis; species Pristis pectinata. Next base: position 141,203,016 of record NC_067407.1, on the reverse strand, counting down.
CGTCACTAAGCTCTCTATCTCCTTCCTGTACTCTGACTCATTGTTATTTGAGATGTTGTTTTGACTTGTCTGATCATCTCTCCCTCTCTGATCCCTGGACAGGAGCGAAGAATTGAGAAAAAATCCAACAGAGCAGCATTCAAGGTGGAGAAAGCACGACAGGAGCAGGTGCTACTGAACCTGAGACAGAACTTGCAAGGGATTAAACTCTGAGGGTCGGCGATGGGGGTGGCACATTTACCCCTCCCACAGGGGTTGGACCAAGGGAGAATGTTACCTCAGACTCGCAACTTGGCAAGTGGTCATCCCAACGCTGGACGCAAGCGAACTGATGGTCGTGGCTCACTCTGGGGAACCTCCAACCCTTTGGGAGCAGCAGTGACCCCAGACCTTCTCCACAAAAGTAACCTCGCTGGGCATCAAAGGATGAAGCTCTGAGAGGGGAAGGGTGTGGGGAAGAGGGGCTCCTTCTGCAGTATCCAGTGATGATCCTTGCCGGGTACTTCGAAGAATAGAAATTGGATTGTTTTCGTACATCTTCATAAAAATGTTTTGTGAAACGAGTTGTGGGGTTGCTGGCATTGTTGGTGTGGTGTAGTGAGGGTGTTGGCTGTGGTTGTTCCCTTGGCAGAGGAGTGCTTCAGTAGGAGGTCCTTCCCTCACCCAGGGGTCAGAGAATGGTGAACCTCTGCGCGTGATCCAGCCCAATGCTTTCTGCCGAGTTGAGGGAGGGCAGCACTGTCGCAGGTGTGACCCTTTGGCTGTGATACTCCGTTTTAACCCTTCTGACATCTCTTGGTGTTTGTCTGAGGTAGAGAAAGGACTTTGGCCAATATTTCTCGGAGCAGAAAAGTTTAAGAGATACGTAACTGATCTATTCTGGCCTCAACTCCTCTTTGATGACGGTTCCATCGATCTTGAGAATCGGTGATGGGATTTAAGGCATTTGAGCTTAAGCAGGGATTCTTTTCTCAGGGGGAACTCCCAAGCTGTTCAATGATCTGCTCTTGGATCTGGAGAGCTCAATGCACCGTTGTCTTGAATAACCAGCCTCCAAGCACACAATATGGTGACAGCACCTTGATGTTCTAGGCACTGCCTCATTCAAGATGAAATAATAATGTGCTCTTCCTCAATTATCCCTTTTCTCCGAGGAGTGGGGTTCATTCCTGGCCCCACACCCCGCGCAAAAAAAAAGTTTCAAATGAATAATTGTCCAAAGTTGAGTGAAGGCCCGGTGAAAGGAAACACTGGAGGGAAAGGAGAGGGAAATGGCTTCCTTTGTCAACCCTAGCAACCGTTGCTACAGAGGGCAGTGTGGTCTGACACACGTGAGGGGTGAAGGGAGTCTGGTCACTCGCCTACCCGCAGACCCACACCATCCGGTTTAGAGACCGAGTTTCAATCAGCAGGCAGGAAATGAATGCTTCTCGTAAGTAGGTGGACGGCTGTTGACCCTTCAAACCCATCACTGGCACCATCAAAGACAGCGTATATAGAAATGATGCAACAACAGGGTTACAAAGGCAGAGCACTGCCCCATCCAGGTCGGGGAGTAAACTGGGGCAGAGGGCTCATTGTTCTTGTAACAGCCCCAGTCGTGTGATGCTAGCACTATTATCAACATCACAATAGCCATTCTTCATGTATCTCCAGCAGGGGCCCTGCAAGCTTTGGCAGCTTCAATAAACCTTAATGGGCCCCCAGTGGAGAATACCCATGCAGGGCGGAGGATGGGATTCAAGTGCAGGAATTCTGAGGACAGTAGCCCTTTTCCCTTGGGCTCCTTTGTGGAAAAGATCTGTTGTGTTACCTGCCCCAGTCCCACTTTCACTTGGACGCACCTTGGGAGAGGTTGTGGGGTTATGGTGGCCAACAGTGCAATGGGATAAAGGGACAGCTTCTCCAGAGAACTACAGTGCACCCTTACCCTGCGATTTGATGTTTAAAGGGCTGGTCAATTCACACTGAGTCCTGTAGACTAAGAACAATTAGAATGGGTTTCTGATAATTCAGCCACTTATTCTGCCTGAACCTCCACTCCCATAGACATCTAGCACATTTTATACTTTGCATTTCTATTTAAATCTTGGTGTTAAAGGAAGCCACCTCCCTCCCCTTTACGATGCCCATCTTCCCGCTCCAGTTGAAATGAGAATGACGTAGTATCCTTGACGTTGACCGGAGTGTTATCAAAGCAAGTTTTGACACAACCATTGGAAAGAGATATTTGGACAGGTGGCAGGTGGGTTTTCATGGTGAGTTCAGAGAAGAGGGGGCCGGGGAGGTTGTGGAGAGAGTGTGGGGCTCTAGGGCCTGATCACCCATCACTGCTGTCTCACTGTCCTCCACTGGTCCAACACGTCTCAGCCTGAAGGTTCCCAACCTGGTTTTCAAATCCCTTCATATTTTTGCCTAATTTCAACATCACAATAGCCATTTTTTCACCCAGAGAGTGGTTGGGGCATGGAATGCACTGCCTGGGGTGGTGGTGGAGGCTGATACATTGGACAGGTTCAAGAGTTTGTTGGATAGGCACATGGAGGAATGTGAGATAGAGGGATATGCGGGAGGAAAGGGTTAGATAGTGTGAGGGTGGTTTGATGGACGGCACAACATGGTGGGCCGAAGGGCCCGTTTTGTGCTGTATGGTTCTATGGTTCCCTGGGCAACCCTTGGAGATCTACACTCCTCCAGTCATGCCCATGTTAACTTGAATTTAATCCCTAAAAGAACATAAGCATTCAAAGAGAGTAGTCTGAAGGCTTGATCTTGCTTTTATCAACGGTTCCTATATTATGTACTCTCTCTCTCTCCACCACCCCCGCTATTTGAGGGGGTGTTTCACAAAACTACTAAACAGGCTGAAAAAGCGTTTTCTATGGAGAAAGCATCAATTCTTTCATTTGTCACTTTCTACGCTTAACCTATGTAGTAACTTGTGGAAAAACAACTTTATGTTATGTATTTGTCATGCTGAGTAGATTTGTAACATTTATTTGATTGTACAAATTAACCCTGAGCAGTTAAATTCAAGTGTATCACAAAACTACTCAGTAGGCTGAAAAAATCCTGACTTGCGTTGATGCTTCTGCACCTTCCTTTCTGTTGAGCTGTCCTTATCGCAGGACCACATGGCATTGGACCCAGGATTCCTGAATCCTTGCCTGTGACCTCAGTGGCTCTTTCCCCCTTGAGCTCCAATAACCCTCCTCCCTACATTGCTGTCATATCTATCTTCCCCCTCTGCCCAGCTGCCCCCACAGTCTATAACCACCACCCTCCAGTGATGAGTGGTCTTCACTGCCTCAGGAAGAACAGAATGTTTAGCCATCACTGCAATGCCTCTGAAATATTGTAGGAAACGGGGAAGTCATTTTTGTGCACGACAGTCCCCAAAAACGGCATCTCCATCCAAGGACAGATGAATATTGCCCCAGGACAGTGGGGAGAAGCTCTCCCAAATGTTGCAGTGGGATATTTTACAACCACTTGAGAAGGCAGACAGCCCCTTGGTTTAACATCTCATACAGCACGGAAAAAGGCCCTTCGGTCCAACTCATCCATGCTGTCCAAGATGCCCATCTAAGCTAGTTCCATTTGGCCCATATCCCTCTAAACCTTTCCTATCCATGTACCTGTCCAAGTGTATTGGTTTATTATTGTCACTTGTACTGAGGTACAGTGAAAAACTTGTCTCGCATACCGATTGTACAGATCAATTCATTACACAGTGTATTGAGGTAGTACAGGGTAAAACAATAACAGAATACAGAGTAAAGTGTCATGGCTACAGGGAAGTGCATTGCAGGTAGACACTAAGGTGCAAGGTCAAACAAGTTCATCTCATCGTATAAGGGAACTGTTCGATAGTCACCATGGGATAAGATGTCTTTTTTATTAGTTGTGTACATCGAAACACACAGTGAAATGTATCTTTTGTGTAGAGTGTTCTAGGGCAGCCCGCAAGTGTTGCCACACTTCTGGCACCAACATAGCATGCCCACAACTTCCTAACCCGTATGTCTTTGGAATGTGGGAGGAAACTAGAGCACCCGGAGGAAACCCACGCAGACATGGGGAGAACGTACAAACTCCTTACAGACAGTGGCTGGAATTGAACCCTGGTCGCTGGCACTGTAATAGCGTTACGCTAACCGCTACACTACTGTGGATAGAAGCTGTCCTTGAGCCTGCTGGTATGTGCCCTCAGGCTCCTGTATGAGTGTCTTTTAAATGTTAATGTACCTGCCTCAATCACTTCCTCTGGCAGCTCATTCCATAAACGCACCACCCTCTGCATGAAGAAGTTACCCCTCAGGTCCCTTTTAAATTGTTCCCCTCTCACCTTAAACCTATGACCTCTAGTTCTAATTTCCCTTTCCTTGGGAAAAAGACCATGTTCATTCACCCTATCTTCGCCTCTTGTGATTTTATACACCTCTGTAAAATCACCCCTCAAGTCTCCTACGCTCCAATGAATAAAGTCCTAAGCTGCCTGGAGTAGGGTTCTGTGTGTCTGGTGTGCAGTGATGAACCCATGTCTTCTGAGGTGAGTGTATTCTGACTGAGCCACAGCCAACATCTAGAGGTGGGTAGTCAGTCTTACCCTTTAGACTTGATTCAACTTCCCATGATTTTATATACCTCTGTAATATCTCTCATTCTCCTACGCACCACTGAAAAAATTTCCAACCTGCTCAACCTCTCTGCATAACTCAGTCCCTTGAGTCCTGGCAACACCTCGTAAGTCTCCCCTGCACTCTTTCCAGCTTAATGGCATCAGGTCTGTAACCTGTGGACTGCCGTGGGGATCTGTGCTGGGACTCTTGCTGTTTGTTGCATACCTTAACAATCTGGATGTGAAAGCAGCCAGTGTGCTCGGTAAGTTCACAGGTGGCATGAATACTGGTTGTACTGTTGATAGTGAGGAGGGTAGTTCTGGCTATAGAACGATATTGGTGAGATGGGCTGAGCCATAGCAGCCGGAATCTAATCCTGGTAAGTGTGAGGTGGGGCATTTTGGATGATTAATAAGATCACACACAAGATCACAAGACAAAGGAGCAGAAGCAGGCCATTCGTCTCAACGAGTCTGCTCCGCTACCTCACCATGAGCTAAACTATTCTCCCATCTAGCCCCAATTCCCGGCCTTTTCCCCATATCCCTTGATACCCTGACTAATTAGATACCTATCAATCTCCTCCTCAAACGTCCCCAATGATCGGGCCTCCGCAGCTGTATGTGGCAAAGAATTCCATAAATCCACGACCCTCTGGCTAAAGAAATTTCTCCTCATCTCTGTTCTAAATGGGTACCCTCTAATTCTAAGACTGTGCCCTCTAGTCCTGGACTCACCCACCAGGGGAAACAACTTAGCCACATCTACTCTGTCCAGTCCTTTCAATATTCGAAATGTTTCTCTAAGGCAAGAATATACAGAATGGTAGGACCATAGGAAGTACTGAGGGGCAGTGTACATCTCCCATGATCTCCCAAGTCACCAGCACATGTAGAGAAGGTGGTTCAGGAAGTACTTGGGATACTTGCCTTGTTAGCCAGGGCAAAGGATATAAGAGCATGGAGGTTGTGGTACAACTTTATAAAACATTTGGTTAATTCACAGCTGGAGCACTGTGTGCAGTTCTGGTCACCACACTCTCAGAAGGGCATATTTGCATTGGAGAGGGGGCCGAGGAGATTCACCAGGACGTTGCCTGGGATGGAGTGTTTCAACCGTGACGAGAGACTGGAGATGCTGTTCTCCTCAGAACAGAGGAAGCTGAGGGGGGAGCCCGATTGATAAAGCTAGGAGGAGCGCAGATAGGGTAGGTAAACCTAGCAATGGAGTCTATGACAAAAAGGCATAGGTTTCAGGGAAGGGGTAGGGGGTTTCGAGGGGACTTGAGAACGAATCCTTCCACTCAAAGCCTGGTTGGAATGTGGCACGCACTACCTGAGGGCAGGAGATAGGTGTTGGAGGTGGAGGGTCTCACAACATGGATAGGAAAGGTTTGGAGGGATATGGGCCAGGTGCAGGCAGATGGAACTAGCTCAGGTAGGCACCTTGTTTGGTGTGGATGAATCGGATCGGAGAGACTTATCTCCATGCTGTATGACAATGACTCCGTGACCCTAACATTTCAGATGAGCACTTCACCTCGTTACTACCATTGGGGAGGAGGTACAGGAGCCTGAAGACCCACACTCAATGATTCAGGAACAGCTTCTTCCCCTCCGCCATCAGATTTCTGAACGGTCCATGAACACTACTTTGTTATTCCTTTTTTGGCACTATTTATTTTGTGATTTATAGTAATTTCATGTCTTTGCAAAACAACAAATTTCACCATGTATAAGTCAGTGATAATAAACCTGATTCTGACTCTGGTTCACTGTGGCGTGGAAGGCTGAAGGCCAAGTGCTGGAAAATGTAGTATAGAAGGGTAGTTGATAGTTGGCATGGACGTGGTGGGCTGTTTCTGTGTTGAATGACTCCATTAAAAGGCAGCTGAGATTTCATTTGTTACTGTCCTTAGCAGGACCAGCACAGGTAAAGACAACAGGCTATTAATGGTTATTGGTTTCATGTGGAATCTGAAACATGAGTGACTTTTCTGACCGCAACCTATTTCCAGACCGAGCTCTGAACCCACCTTTCCTTGCCCAGTCCTCTACAAGTCCAGCAACAAAAAGTAAAATGTGCAGGTTGGAACCTTAATGATTCTTTCTTTTCTTGAGCGTAGAGCAGAACCTGAACCTTGTGCCGTGCAGAAATTGTGGACGAAGTTTTGAGGCCGACAGTTTGGTAAGCTCCCGTAAGATTAATTTGCCCCCACTTCATATCTGTTGTCTCTGAGAGCCGGTGTTTGGGCTGGCGAGGTGTTGTGTGCAGAAGGAACGACTCTCTCCCAGGATTCATTTCCATGCAGTGCCCCTTCATCTGTGGCCATACCACAAATCGTGGCTGTGGGATCGGCTTTGTTGTAATTTACTTAACGTAGGAGTCACTGGACAGGCCAGCATTTACCACCCATCCCTGACTGCCTTGGAACCTTATTGGGCTGTTTCAGAACGCAGTTCTGTCAATGGCATTGCTGACAGTCTGGAGACACAAATACGTGCAGATTTTATGCATGCATTTTATACAGCAGATTTTATGCAGCGGGTAGAACCGCTGCCTCATCATGCCAGAGACCCGGATTCGATCTTGACCCCGGGCGCTGTCTGTGTGGAGCTTGCATGTTCTCCCTGTGACCGCGTGGGTTTCCTCCCAAGGCACAGAGACATGAAGGTTGGTAGGTTAATTGGCCCCTGTAAAGCTAAATACTCTATTGGCCAAAGCTAAATATCCCAGCTACCATCCTGTACTTAGGACTTGTGCCTCTTGAGTATACTCCAGTTGTACATCCACTGTGCTAACCTCCCCACCTTTCACCTCTGCTACAATGGGTACCATTCATCATTTAAAGTGACAGTTTTGCCCAAACCAGCATCGGGAGGAAATAGATACATTTCGGAAAGATCAGGGAATTGAGGGCGATGGGGAACTGGCACAGGAGAAGATTTGAGGCCTGGGGCAGATCAGCCATGATCTTGTTGCATGGTGAGACAGGCGAATGGTCTCCTGCTATGTTTAATGTTCAGTGGCGTAGTTTGGAAGAGATGTAATGTGGCCGATGTGACAGTTTGTACTCGGCGAGCACCCAGCAACGTGAAACTGACCTGACCATCTACCCTTTGGAGGGACTGCAGAGGTTTGAGGCAAATTTCCTGGTGGCACAGGTGCCTTTCCTTGGATCACTTCCCACCATCGGCTGCCGTCCTGGTCGGCAGTGCTGTCCTGGAGAGTCCACGAGCTGAAGATTAAGTTCCAGAGTAGTTATGGAGTCAATATAAAGAAATTTAATACCCCTGCCCATCCCCGCACCGACCTGTCTGTCTTCGACCTCCTCCACTACCAGGGTGAGGCCAAACACAAACTAGAGGAACAGCCCCTCATATCCCGCCCGAGTCGTCTGCAACCCAACGGCATGAACGTTGAATTCTCCAGCTTCTGGTAACCTGCTCCCCCTCTGTCCCTTTTCTCTCTCCTCCTGATCTCCCTAGTTCCTCCTGCACCCACCCCAGCCCCACATCAACCTGTCTCTTTCCCCTCCTCCACCCACCCCATCTCCCCATCACCCACACACCCCTCCCACGTCACCTTCCCCCACTGGTCCCACCCGCCCTCCCCACCTCCCTCCCCACCTCCCTCTCCTATCAGATCCCATCACCATCTGCAGTCCTTTGTGGCCTCCACCTCCCAGCCTCTGTCACTATCCCCGTCCTCCACCCGCCTCTCACCCCTCCTCACCAGGATCCACCTATCACCTGCCAGCTCTGGTCTCATCCCTTCTCCTCACCTCTTTATTCTGGCCATCTCCCCTCTTCTCCTTCAGTCCAGATGAAGGGTCTCGACCCAAAACGTCGACTGTCCATTTCCCTCCACAGATGCTGCCTGACCCGCTGTCCCTCCAGCAGATTGTTTTCTTGCTCCAGATTCCAGCATCTGTGGTCTGTTGTGTCTCTAAAGAAATTCCTTGCTGTTTTTATTGTCTTTGAGCTCTTCTACTTATCATTTGTAAAAATATTGGCAATTGTGGCATTAGTTGTTTAGTTCTCAGAACACAGAACATCGAACAATGCAGCACAGGAACAGGCCGTTCGGCCCACCAAATTAAAATAATCCCATCTGTCTGCACATGATCTGTATCCCTCCATTCCCTGCCTGTTCATGTGTCTGTCCAAAAGCCTCTTGAATGTCATTAATGTATCTGTTCCAGGCACCCACCGCTCTCTGTGTTTAAAAAAAAACTGCCCCGCTCATCTCCTTTAAACTTTCGCCCTCTCACTTTATACCTATGCCCTCTAGTATTCGACATTTCTACCCTGGGGAAAAACCCTATCTGTGCCTCTCATAATTTTATAAACTTCCATCAGGTCTCCCCTCAGCCTCCGACTCTCCAGAGAAAACAACCCAAGTTTGTCCATCCTCTCCTTACAGCTAATACTCTCTAAACCAGGCAACATCCCGGTGAACCTCTTCCAAGCCTCCACATCCTTCTTGTAACGGGGCGACCAGAACTGTGCACAATTCTCCAAGTACGGCCTAACCAAAGTTTTATACAGCTGCAACACAACTTCCTGACTCTTGTACTCAAAGCCCCAGCAATGAAGGCAGGCATATTGCACATCATCTTTAGTGCCCTGTCTACTTGCGTTGTCACTTTCAGGGAACTATGGACTTGGACTACAAGAGCTCCTCAGTGAGATTACTTGAGCCTCAGTCAATCATGTAATAAAGTTGGGGAGTGTGTGGGGAGCAGGGGGGGTGGGTGAGTCAGGCACCCAGTGATGTGTGTGGAAGGGCAAGGGGTTGGATCGTGTGACAAAGCCTGAGCCAGAGTTGGGAACCCAGCGTCGGAGTGGTGTTGGGATGGGAGGGCTTGAGTGAGAATGGGGAATGGTTGCAAACAGCTGTAAAGCTCACTGCCTGTCCTTACTTCCAGGCGAGACATGAACCTATCTGCAACAAAGTCAACAAGAAGAAGAAACGAGTGTTTAATTCGTACAAACAAAGAGCCCAGGGGACTGACCTCGGGTCAGTAAGAGGATCATCAGTTGGAAAGGTAGGACTGACCTCCGAGCACCACAGGGCAGACCCTGAGGGTGTGAGCTCCTGGGATGGGTTAGAGGAGCAAGCAGAGGATACAGGTGGGGCAGAAGAATGGAGGAGAATTCTGGGCAGAAAACAGTGAACGAGGGAGGGGATTGGGATGAGGATTGTTCTTGCACTGAGCCGGTGTGGACTGGCCAAGCAGAGTGAGCTCCTTCACTCTGCTGGTGAAGAAGGCTTTAGACACGCTGGCCTTCAGGGCACTGAGTATAGAAGTTGGGATGTTACGTTGCAGTTGTACAAGGCATTGGGGAGGCCACCCTTGGAATACTGTGTTCAGCTTTGGTCACCCTGCTATAGGAACGATGCCTTTAATCTAGAAAGGGTGCAGAAACAATTCACGAGAATGTTGCCGGCACTCAAGGGACTGTTCTGGAGAGAGGTTGAGCAGGTTGGGACACTTTTCATTGCAGAATGAGGAGTGATCCTACAGAGGGGTATAAAATTATGAGGGGCATAGATAGGGTGAACGTGCACGGTCTTTCTTTTCCCCCAGGGTTGGGGAATCAAGAACTAGAGGGCACAGGTTTAAGGTGAGAGGAGAGAGATTTAATAGGAACCTGAGGGGCAACTTTTTCATCCAGAGGGTGGGATATATGGATGGATGTGGAACAAGCTGCCAGAGGAAGTGGTCGAGGCAGGTACATTAACAACATTTAAAAGACACTTGGACAGGAACATGACAGGAAAGGTTTAGCGGGATGTGGGCAAATGGGACTGGCTTAGATGGGAAGCTTGGTCGGCATGGACCAGTGGGCCGAAGGGCTTCTTTCCACACTATATAACACACTGACTCTATAACCATTGTGTTGCTCTGTGAGATGGAAAGACTTCCAGTTCTGTTGACCTGGGCACGTCGACGAGCATTTTGTAACCAATGTGGTAACTAGTGTTGACGACACCGCTTGTTTACAGTAAGATCCCACAAACAAACTTTGCATCCTGATGTAAATACTGACTGGGAGAACAGGAAGAACTTACCAGGGAAACAAAGGACTGCAAATGCTGGAATCTAGATGAAAAACACGATGATGCTGGAGGAACTCAGCAGGCCAGGCAGCATCCGTGGACAATCCAGATGGAAAATACGATGATGCTGGATCTAGAACAAAAATAGTGCGGTCGGATCTCCGCACAGTCTTTCTGAGTCAAAGTCCCATCTTCACACCTCCACTGTGTGCAGTGGCAGATAGGTGTGCCAAATGGGACGGACTGAGAACCGCTAGCAGCTCAAAACTGGACATCAGGTCTGTCTATATCCATCAGAATCTCATTAGCTCCTTGGGTATTCTCCCTCACCCTTTTAAACTCCGAAAAATAGTGGCCGAATGGAGCTGACCTCTCGTACATCAGTTCTGCCATCCTAGGATTCAGTTTGCTGCACTCCTGTTGACGAATACCTCGGTGAATCTGACAGGTTGGGTAAATTACCACACACATTTTAATTAATTCAAAACTCGCACTTTATTCTATCTACACAAATATTCACATAAATTATGTTGACCCCTGGCGACTAGGGGATCTCCCATTGGCCACAGAACATAGAACACTACAGCACAGTACAGGCCAATCGGCCCACAATGTTGTGCTGACATTTTATCCTGCTCTAAGGTCTATCTAACCCTTCCCTCTCACATAGCCCTCCATTTCTCTATCATTCGTGTGTCTACCTAAGAGTCTCTTAAATGTCCCTAATGTATCTGCCCCAACAACCTCTGCTGGCAGTGCGTTCCACACACCCACCACTCTCTGTTATAAAAAAAAAACTTACCCCTGACATCCCCCTTATACCTTCCTCCAATCACCTTAAAATTATGTCCCCTCGTGTTAGCCATTTTCACCCTGGGATAAAGTCTCTGACTGTCCACTCGATCTATGCCTCTTATCATCTTGTACACCTCTATCAAGTCCCCTCTCATCCTCCTCCTCTCCAAAGAGAAAAACCCTAGCTCGCTCAACCTATCCTCATAAGACATGCTCTCCAATCCAGGCAGCATCCTGGTGAATCTCCTCTGCACCCTCTCTAAAGCTTCCACATCCTTCCTATAATGAGGCGACCAGAACTGAACACAATACTCCAAGTGTGGTCTCACCAGAGTTCTATAGAGCTGCAACATCACCTCACGGCTCTTGAACTCAATACCCCAACTAATGAAGGCCAACACTCCATATGCCTTCTTAACAACCCTATCGACCTGCGCAGCAACCTTGAGGGATCTATAGACGTGGACCCCAAGATCCCTCTATTACTTCACACTGCTGAGAGTCCTGCCATTAACCATGTATTCTGCCTTCAAATTCAATCTTCCAAAGTGTACCACCTCACACTTATCCAGATTGAACTCCATCTGCCACTTCTCAGCCCAGCTCTGCATTCTATCAATGTCCTGCTGTAACCCTCGACAACCTTCTACACTATTCACAACACCACCAACCTTTGTATCATCTGCAAACTTGCTAACCCACCCTTCCACATCCTCATCCAAGTCATTTATAAAAATCAGAAAGAGCAGGGGTCCCAGAACAGATCCCTGCGGAACACCACTGGTCACCGATCTTCAGGCAGAATACACTCCATCTACCACCACCCTCTGTCTTCCATGGGAGAGCCAATTCTGAATCTACACAGCCAAGTTTCCCTGGATCCCATATCTCCTGACCTTCTGAATAAGCCTTCCATGAGGAACGTTATCAAACGCCTTACTAAAATCCATGTACACCACATCCACTGCTCTACCTTCAGCAATGTGTTTTGTCACATCCTCAAAGAATTAAATCAGGCTCGTGAGGCACGACCTGCCCCTCACAAAACCATGCTGACTGTGCCTAATCAGCCTATGCTTCTCTAAATGCCCATAAACCCTGTCTCTAAGAATCTTCTCCAGTAATTTGCCCACCACTGAAGTAAGACTCACTGGTCTGTAATTCCCAGGGTTATCCCTACTCCCTTTCTTAAACAAAGGAACAACAGTTGCCACCCTCCAATCATCTGGCACTACTCCTGTGGCCAGTGAGGATGCAAAGGTCGTTGCCAAAGGCACAGCAATCTCTTCCCTCACTTCCCATAATAACCTTGGATATATCCCGTCCGGCCCCGGTGACTTATCTATCCTAATGTTTTTCAAAAGTTTCAGCACACCCTCTTTCCTCATGTCAACATGCCCTAGCATATCAGCCTGTTGTACGCCATCCTCACAAACATCAAGCTCTCTCTCTGGTGAATACTGAAACAAAGTATTCATGAAGGACCTCCCCTACCTCTTCCGACTCCAGGCACATGTTTCCTCTTTTATCCCTGATCGGTCCTACCCTCACTCTGGTCATCCACATATCTTCACATACGTGTAGAACGCCTTGGGGTTTTCCTTGATCCTACTCGCCAAGAACTTCTCATGCCCCCTGCTGGCTTTACTAAATCCATTCTTAAGCTCCTTCCTGGCTACCTTGTAACTCTCCAGAGCCCTGTCTGATCCTTGCTTTCTAAACCTCACGTAAGCTTCTTTCTTCCACTTGACAAGATATTCTACGTCTCTTGTCAACCGCGGTTCCCTCACTCTACCATCCTTCCCCTGCCTGAATGGGACAAACCTATCCAGAGCCCCATGCAAGTACTCCCTAAACAACCTCCACCTTTCCACTGTGCACTTCCCCAAGAACATCTGTTCCCAATTTACGCTCCCAGCCTCAGGCATTCTCCTTCTCCCTGCCCAAGGTGTGGGGGTCTTCCTTGCAATAGTTGGTCTCTGGAGTTCTCGCTTCTCTGTTTCCAAAATCTATCATTCTTATTCACTTTTGGACCATAGAACCATGTGAGACAGGAACAGAATTAGGCCATTCAGCCCATCGAGTCTGCTCTGCCATTGGATCATGACTGATTTACTTTTCCCTCTCAACCCTATTCTCCAGCCTTCTCCCCGTAACCTTTGACGCCCTTACTGATCAAGAACCTATCAACCTCCGCTTTAAATATACCCAATGACTTGGCCTCCACAGCCGTCTGTGGCAATGGATTCCACAGATTCGCCACCCTCTGGCTAAAGAATTTCCTCCTCACCTCTGTTCTAAAGGAACGTCCTTCTAATCTGAGGCTGTGCCCTCTGGTCCTAGACTCTCCCACTGATGGAAACATCCTCTCCACGTCCAATCTATCCAGGCCTTTCGTTATTTGGCAGGTTTCAATGAAATCCACCCTCAATTCTTCTAAACTCCAGTGAGTACAGGCCCAGAGCCATCAAAAACTCCTCATACGTTAACCCTTTCACCCCGGGATCATTCTTGTAAACCATTCTGTTGCTTCTGGCTTACGGAAACCAGCCTCCCCTCCATGGACTCTGTCTACACTTCTCGCTGCCTCAGTAAAGCAGCCAACATCATCAAAGACCCCAGACATCCAGTGGGATAGAAGCTGTCCCTGAGCCTGGTGGGACGTGCTTTCAGGCTTTTGTATCTTCTGCCTGATGGGAGGGGGGAGAAAAGGGGATGTCCGGGGTGCGTGGGGTCTTTGATTATGTTGGCCGCTTTACCAAGGCAGCGAGAGGTGTAGACAGAGGCCATGGAGGGGAGGCTGGTTTCCGTGATGTGCTGGGCTGTGTCCACAACTCTCTGCAACTTCTTGCGGTCCTGGTCAGAGCAGTTGCCGTACCAAGTCGTGATACACCTGGATAGGATGCTTTCTATGGTGCATCGATAAAAAATTGGTGAGTGTCAAAGGGGACATGCCAAATTTCTTCAGCCTCTTTAGGGATTAGAAGTGCTGGTGAGCTTTCTTGTCTGTGGCATCTACATCTACGTTTTGGTCAGATTGGATGTCTACATGGCAAACATGATGGTAATGAGCAACTGGTAGGTTCCAGAAGTTTCTGTGATCCAGAACATGCTTCTTGTAAAGGGCAAGGTGGAAGCAGATTCAACAGGAACTTTCAGAAGGGAGCTGGATAAACTCCTGTACGGCAAAACAAAGGTTGCACGGCAGTCGGGAAAGATCAAGGTCAAAGCAGAGTTTTTCATCATATACACGTCCATGTGTGCACAGGTGCAATGAAAAACTTACTTGCAGCAGCATCACCGGCACAGAGCATCAGATAAGCAGCATTCACAAGAAAAACATAAATTAAACATTTTTTTTTACAAGAAAGAACACTATTAGAAGAAAAAGAAGTCCATTTTAGTGCAAAGTGGTCATGGTGTTGCTAAGCTGTAGTGATTAGGGTTTTGCCATTGGAACGGGATGGTTGAAGGGAAGTAGCTGTTCCTGAACCTGGTGGCGTGGGACTTCAGTACCTCCTGCCTAATGCGAGCTGTGAGAAGATGGCATGGCCCGGATTGTGGGGATCTTTGATGATGAATGTGGCCTTCTTGAGGCAGCAAGGGCAGTGACTCTGTTCGGAGAGTCCTCCTAAGGAGCCAGCAGTGAGTTTGTGAAATTGGCCACAGCTGTGAAGACTGAGGGAGAGGGGGGGAAGGATGGATGTTGGTGTCAGAGAGGCCAGGGCGTGGTGGGTTTGTTGGGTTATGCCGGACCTGGGCCCTGGACGATGTAGTTACATCACACTTTCTGCCTACAGCACAGAAGCTGAAGAGATTCAGTGGAAATGATTAAAATCATTCAATAAAGAATGGTTCCAGTGGTTGAAAACCAGAAGATATTAATCTGAGATAACTGCTTCATTCTGTGTGAGATGGTTATCGATTTATTTACTATTTATATTAATGGCTTGGAAGGAGGAGGGAACAAAATGCAAGGTTTCCAAGTCTGTTGTTATAGAAATAGGTCGAAGGCCACATTTTGATGAGGATCTTGTGACCCTGCCATGGGGTATTCGATAAATAGAGAGACTGGGCAAATCCTGGCAAATGGAGTGTAACGTGGGCAAGTGTGAGGTCATGCACTTCGGTCAGGGGAACCAGAAGGTGGATTATCATCTAACTGGAGAGAGACTGCAGGTGAGTAAAGTTTATCTGGTGCGTGGATCACAAGAAGTTAGCAGGCAGGTCCAACAACTCATTAAGAAGGCGAACACCATGTTGGCCTTTATTGTGAAGGGATTGGAGTTTAAGAATAGGGAGGTGCTCTTATAGTTGTACAGGGTGTTGGTGAGGCCACAGCCCGGGAACTGTGCATGATTTTGTTCCCCTCACCTAAAAAAGGATGTAGTACCAGTGGAGGCAGAACAAAGGGGATTCACCAGGGTAATTGCTGGGATGAGACAGTTGTCCTACTGAAAGATACTGGACAGTTTGGAGTTTAGAAGACTGAGGGGTGATCTTATTGAGACGTGACAGGGTAAATGTTGAGATGTTTCCAGCACTGGGACAGTCTGATAGAACCATAGAAAGTACAGCACAATACAGGCCCTTCGGCCCACAATGTTGTGCCGACCTTTAAACCTCACCTAAGACTATCTAACCCCTTCCTCCCACATATCCCTCTATTTTAAATTCCTCCATATGCCTATCTAGCAATCTCTTGAATTTGACCAATGTACCTGCCTCCACCACCACCCCAGGCAGCGCATTCCATGCCCCAACCACTCTCTGGGTAAAAAAAACCTCCCTTGAACTTCCCACCCATTACTTTAAAGCCATGCCCTCTTGTATTGAGCATTGGTGCCCTGGGAAAGAGGCGCTGGCTGTCCACTCTATCTATTCCGCTTAGTATCTTGTACACCTCTATCATGTCTCCTCTCATCCTCCTCCTCTCCAAATAGTAAAGCCCTAAGTCTCTCCTCATAATGCATATTCTCTAAACCAGGCAGCATCCTGGTAAATCTCCTCTGCACCCTTTCCAATGCTTCCACATCCTTCCTATAATGAGGCGACCAGAACTGGACACAGTACTCTAAGTGTGGTCTAACCAGAGTTTTGTAGAGCTGCATCTCAAGCGAGGGGACCTGGTTACAAGAGGATGGACACTTAAAACTGTGTGTAGGAACAACTTCTCTCCGATGGTGGCGAATCTCTGGAACTCTCTACCTCTGAGGGTTGCGGAGGGTGGTTCATTGGGGGTACTTAACGAGGATACAGATACATTTCTGAAAGATCAGGGGATTGAGGGTAATGGGGAACTGACACGAGGTGTTGAGGCCTGGGGCAGATCAGCCATGACAGTATTGAATGACGGGGCAGGTTTGAGGGGCCGAGTGGCCTCCTCCTCTTATTTTCTTGTGTCCCTGTGAAATATTATCGTAAGCAATGATGCAGAGAAGGTGACTGTGGAAGAACCAGAGTGAGAAACGTCCTTAGGCGGTCAGAAAGGGAAAGGACAACTGCAGCTGCTGGAACTCTGAAGGAGGGACAGTGGATGCCACGAGTACTCAGCATGTCAGGCGGCATCTGTGGAGAGAGAGACCTCTCCTCCTCCTCCTCCAGCAGGCAGTTCAGATTTGGACCGTGCGGCCTGATTGGTCAGTGGATGCTGATTCAGTCGGGGGTTGGATGAAGGGGAATGAACGGAGGGGGGAGGCAGGGGTGGGGTCTGACTGGGTGGCTCTTTGATGGAGCCAGTGGACTGACTCCACTGTCAGCTGATGTCGTGCGCGGGCGACCCTTTATCCGAGGGGCTGTGGGCGGCTGGGGGGTGGTTGGTTCCATCCGCCGTGACTGGTTACCTTGTACCCTTGCAGCACATGGCACCCCCGGTCTCCCACTGGAGAGAGCAGCACGAGGACTTCATCAACACCGTCAAGAATGCCCGGCTCACCGCCGATGCCATGAAGAAGGGGCTCCCCCTTCCTCCACCACCGCCCCCCACCATTAACCCAGGTGCCTTGCTCTTGCTGTTATGTCGGACGTTCCTTGTACCTACACCAACACAGAAAGAGGCCATTCACCCCATCACATCCATGCTGGATCCCTGGGAAGCAATCCCACCCCTCCACTTCCCTCTCCTTACCCCCATGTATTTGTTTATTCTTCTCACTTGTACTGAGGTCCAGTGAAAAACTTGTCTTGCATACCGATCGTACAGGTCAATTACCGATCGTACTGCCTGGTTTCGAGAGTATGCATTATGAGGAGAGACTAAGGGAGCTCGGGCTTTACTCTTTGGAGAGGAGGAGGATGAGAGGAGACATGATAGAGGTGTACAAAATATTAAGAGGAATAGATAGAGTGGACAGCCAGCGCCTCTTTCCCAGGGCACCAATGCTCAATACAAGAGGGCATGGCTTTAAAGTAATGGGTGGGGAGGTTTTTTACCCAGAGAGTGGTTGGGGCATGGAATGCGCTGCCTGGGGTGGTGGTGGAGGCAGGTACATTGGTCAAATTCAAGAGATTACTAGATAAGCATATGGAGGAATTTAAGGTAGAGGGATATGTGGGAGGAAGGGGTTAGATAGTCTTAGGTGTGGTTTAAAGGTCGGCACAACATTGTGGGCCGAAGGGCCTGTATTGTGCTGTACTGTTCTATGAATTCATTACACAGTGCAGTTACATTGAGTTAGTACAGAGTGCATTGATGTAGTACAAGTAAAAACAATAACAGTACAGAGTAAAGCGTCACAGCTACAGAGAAAGTGCAGTGCAATAAGGTGCAAGGTCACAACAAGGTAGATCGTGAGGTCAGAGTCCATCTCATCATATAAGGGAACCATTCAATAGTCTTATCACAGTGGGGTAGAAGCTGTCCTTAAGTCTGGTGGTACGTGCCCTCAGGCTCCTGTATCTCCTACCCGATGGAAGAGGGGAGAAGAGAGAATGACCCAGGTGGGTGGGGTCTTTGATTATGCTGGCTGCTACACCAAGGCAGCGAGAGGTAAAGACAGAGTCCAAGGAGGGGAGGCTGGTGTCCGTGATGCACTGGGCTGTGTCCACAACTCTCTGCAGTTTCTTGCCCTGCAACTCGTTCTCTCTCTCACACACACCCGTCGACTCCCCTTCAATTCTCCCGGCCATTCGGCTGCACTCGGGGGGGCAAACGACAGCGGGGGATTAACCCACCGAGCCGCACGTCCTAGGGATGTGGGAGGGAACCGGAGCACCCAGGGGCGAATCCCACACAGGTCACAGGGAGAATGTGCGAACTCCACACAGACAGCACCAATTGCTCGCAAGGATGTACGAAATAGAATCAGGCCCATACAACACCTTGTGGGTGTTCCACCTCTCAGCAAGGTCAGCACCACTTTCCTGTTCTCCCCCCAAATCCCTCAGTTTCCATTATACCTTAAAATTTAAGTTGGTAAATTGGTTTATTGTTGTCACATGTACTGAGGTGCAGTGGAAAACTTTATCAGACTCTTAAAGGGACCTCTCATACACTAAAGATGAGCTCTTGATCTCTCAATCTACCTCGTTGTGGCCTTGCACCTTATAGTCTGCCAGCGCCAGCAACCCAGGTTCAATTCCGGCCTCTGCCTGTGAGGAGTTTGTACGTTCTCCCCGTGTCTGCGTGGGTTTCCTCCGGGTGCTCCGGTTTCCTCCCACATTCCAAAGACGTACAGGTTAGGAAGTTGTGGGCGTGCTATGTTGGTGCCGGAAGCGTGGCAACACTTGCGGGCTGCCCCCAGAACACTCTACGCAAAAGATGCATTTCACTGTGTGTTTTGACGTACACGTGACTAATAAGGAGATCTTATCTTTCTCTGTAACTGTAACACATCATTCTGCATTCTGTTATTGCTTTTCCCTTTGTACTACCTCGATGGACAAAGGAATGATCTGTGTGGCTGACAGGCAGACAAAAGCTTTTCACAGTTTATCTGAACATGTGACAAATGGACCTCCAATCGCCACCCAGTCTCCACCAGTCTCCCTGGCAACGGGCCAGCGATGGGCCACATCCACTCTCGGTCGCACCACTAGCCCTGAGACGGCCTCCTCTCCTCGCTCCTGCTCCAGGGCAGAAATCGTCCGGTTCAACCCGTGACTCGAACCTCCTCACTGGGGGGGGGGGGGGGGAGCACCACCTCTGCACTTGGCTAATCCAAGCCCACCTTCCACCATCTGACATCACTGGTCTGACATGGGTGCCCCATCCCGTCCGCGCCCTGCCCCGTCCTCCCACACACTGGGTCTGGTGCCAGAAACATCTCGACCTCGAGATTCTTATTATGGATCCCTCTGTGCCCTTGCCTCTTCCTACTGGTGTAACCCTGACCTACATCACCAGTAGAACCACGGGGCTTCAATCCTGACCTCTGGAGTCTGTGTGGAGTTTGCACGTTCTCCCTTTGACTGCACTGGTTTCTGCCGGATGCTCCGGTTCCCTCCCACATCCCAAAGGCGTGCAGATCGGTGGGTTAACTGGGCGCTGTAACTTCTCCCTGGTGTGTGGGTGAGGGGTAGAAGTCTGGGGGGGCGAGATAGGCTGATGCTTGTGAGGGAGAATAAGTGTGAGGGAGAATGTGTGAGGGAAACCTGGGGGGATGGGGTTGATGGGATTGCTCTGTGAGCCAGTATGGACTCGATGGGTTGAATGGCCTCCTACGTTCTGAGAAATACGGGGACTCACTTTCTCAGGGAGGGAATGGTTATGGAGGGAAATGCTGACGGGCTGATGAAGGGGGCTCAGTCCTTCAGGATCCGGACATCACTAACAGGGCCGGAATTTCATGCACGTCCCTAATTGCCCTTGAAGTGAGTGGCCTTCTGGGTAATAAAGTCAACCATGGAGGCACAAGTTGGTCAGGATGGTAAGGACGGCAGATGCCCCTGTACCAGATGTTTCCCCTGTACCAGATGTGCTGGTTCGCTGAGGGATATTAGTGAAACAATGGTGTTATGGAGCCATAGAGAAATACAGCACGGAAACAGGCCCTTCGGCCCAACTGGTCCATGCCGACCCCAATTCCCATCCACACCAGTCCCATTTGCCTGCATTTGGCCCAAATCCCTCTAAACCTTTCCTATCTCGTCTAAATGTTTTATTTTGTGTTGTAATTGAACCTGCCTCAACCACTTACCCCGGCAGCTCGTTCCACACACCCACCACCCCCTGTGTGAAGAAGCTGCCCCTCGGGTCCCTTTTAAATCTTTCCCCTCTCACCTTAAACCTGTGCCCTCTAGTTTTTGATTCCCCAACCCTGGGAAAAAGACTGTGCGCATTCACCCTTTCTATGCCCCATGGTTCGATGCTAGTTGATAGTTTTGTGGTCATCATTACCACGTGCTAGTAGTTCTTTTTGTTATAAAAATTTAGATTATTAACTAGAATTTGAACTTGAATCCCTGGGTTGATCAAGGTCTCTGGATTACATAGAAATATAGAAAACCTATAGCACGATTCAGGCCCTTTGGCCCACAAAGCTCTGCCGAACATGTCCCTACCTTAGAAATTAGTAGGCTTACCCATAGCCCTCTATTTTTCTAAGCTCCATGTACCTATCCAACAGTCCCTTATAGCCCCTATCGTATCCGCCTCCACCACCGTTGCTGGCAGCCCGTTCCACACACTCACCACTCTATGAGTAAAAAAACTTACCCTTGACATTTCCTCTGTACCTACTCCCCAGCACCTTAAACCTGTGTCTTCTTGTGGCCACCATTTCAGCCCTGGGCAAAAGCTTCTGACTATCCAATGCAGTAAGTTAACCACCTGCCACTGTTGTAACCCTTCTCTCTCGGTGCCTGGAGTATCAGTGGCAGGGCAGTCACAGTGTAACACAGTGCTGCTGTACACTTGAGTCAGTGCCTAACCTTGGCTTGTGCCTGTGTTCCAACACACAGACTACATTGAATGTCCCTACTGCAACAGGCGTTTCAATGAGACTGCTGCCGAGCGCCACATCAACTTCTGCAAGACCAACGTCAACCGTAAGGTTGTGGCCAGGCAATCCCTCCAGCCTCCGTCCACTTCCCAGCCCAAAGCTCCGTCTCCCAAGGCACAGGTGCAGATGGCCTCCAAACAGATGCCAGGTCCCAGCAGACCTGCAGCTGTACCGTCAACCTCGCAACAGCCGCCCAGGGGCCCCCCTGTCCACTCGGCACCCCCTGCTCGCACCGGGCCATCAGTCTATCCTTCATCATCAATGAAGGCACCACAACAGGTACGGGGGCGCATGTCTGGGGCGGGGGCGATCGTCTGGGATGGGCAACATCTGGGACGGGGCACCTCTGGGACAGGGACCCCATGTGGGACAGAACACATCTGGCAAGGGGACCCCAGGTGGTATAGGGCACATCTGGTACATGGCAACATCTGGTACAGAACATGTGGTAAAGGGACCCCACCAGATACGGGGAACATCTGGGTCAGGGACCCCTGGCTAATACAAAACCCATGTGACACTCGTCCTTCTCCGGCAGACCCCGCAGGGTGAGGGGGCCTTACCTCCGCTCCATTCCTGAGGTGGCTGATGAGGCCTCCCTGCACTCGTAGGGCCAGGCACTGACCGACAGGAGGTTGGGTGGTGTCTGAGGCCGTACACTTCTTCCTAGGAGCAGGACCAGAGATTCCCAGGAGTGGCTGGGATGTAGATTTACTTAGTCCCAGGAGGTTCCCTGCACGTCCTTCACGGAGCTGACACATCAATCACCTGTTGAGTGTGTGGAGTTGTCCACTGGAGCTGACTGGGTGTAGCTGGGGTCTCACTGCTGTGGGTACCGGTGAGGGAGAGGTGAAGGTGGAAGATGTTGTGGAGATATCGTTGCTGTAATACCTGCAGTGTTCTGAGTGCCCGTTGTGGGTAGGCCATGTATTGTCAGATGCACAAGTCCATGTGTGCACAGGTGCAATGAAAAACTTACTTGCAGCAGCATCACAGGCACATAGCGTCAGATAAGCAGCATTCACAAGAAAAACATAAATTATACAAAATTATATAAGAAAAACCACGATTAGAACAAAGAAAAACTAAGTCCATTGTAGTGTAAAGTGGTCACAGTGTTGCTGTACTGAGGGTTGTGCCGGTTGGTTCAAGAACCGAATGGTTGAAGGGAAGTAGCTGTTCCTGAACCTGGTGGTGTGGGACTTCAGGCTTCTGTACCTCCTGCCCGATGGGAGCTGTGAGAAGATGGCACGGCCCGGATGGTGGGGAATCTTTGATGATGGATGTTGCCTTCTTGAGGCAGTACCTCCTGTAGATACCACCGATGGTGGGGAGGGATGTGCCTGTGATGTACTTGGAGTTCTGTGTACAGTTTTGGTCACCCTGTTATAGGAAAGACGTGGTTAAACTGGAGAGAGTGCAGAGGAGATTTACGAGGATGTTTTTAGGTCCAGAGGGCCTGAGTTATAGGGAGCGGTTGGCCAGCCTAGGTCTTTATTCCTTGAAATGTAGGAAAATGAGGGGCGACCTTATAGAAGTGTTTAAAGTTATGAGAGGCATAGATAAGGTGGACGGTAACAGTCTTTTCCCCAGGGTAGGGGAGTCCAAAACTAGGGGGAAAAGGTTTAGGGAGAGAGGGGAAAGATTTAAAAGGGCCCTGAGAGGCAACTTTTTCACACAGAGGGTGGCGAGTGTATGGAACGAGCTGCCAGAGGAAGTGGGTGAGGCAGGTACAACAGTATCATTTAAGAAGCACTTGGATCGGTACATGGAGGGGCGGGGCTTGGAGGGATATGGGCCGAACGCAGGAAATTGGGACTAGCTGGGTGGGCACCATGGTCGGCGTGGACAGGTTGGGCCAAAGGGCCTGTATCCGTGCTGTATTGCTCTGTGACTCTGTGTATTGGTTTGAGACCAGTACTCTCTGAATCTCAACTGTACAGAAGTGAAGTGATCACTGCTACCTGGTGGCATGGATTTTGTTCTGGGTTTTGAGACTTTCATCTCCGAATACCTGTTCCTTCAGACAACCTAATGATTGGACTGAAGGCACTGGTGAATTCCATCACCGCAGGGCACGTTGAAGCCAGCGATCCGATGAGTACTTTAATGCTATTGGCTGCAGCTAAATGTCCTGGGAGAGTTTCCCGCCCCTCCTCACTTTGTGAGATCTTCACTCTCCCACTTAGAGAACAGCTGGGGCCCCAGTTTAAGATTTAACCTTAGACAGTGCAGGGCTCCCTCAGCGCTACACTGGGGCAGATGTCCCTGGGGCAGGGTTCAAAGCCACAGTAAGGGCTTCGGCAATGAGCCTGACTAACGGGAGGAGGGAGAGGTGGATGTGTTTCCATGGCGATGGGAAGCTGAGCTTGTATTTGTACAAATCTCAAAGCTCCTGCCCAAAATGCTAACACTCTTCTGTTTCTTTACCAACCCCAACACCTGGTCCCGCCAAAGACAGCTGGGTCTCCGTCAAAGGGCAAGCTGACTGCGGCTGCCCAAGCCGTCATGGGCATCCGAGCAGGTGAGGAGGCACTCAAAGACGTCGGTGGTAGTGTTGTAGATGGTGTAGAGGGTTGTCCAAGGATGCAGCGGGACAGTTGGGAAGTTGGGCAAAGTGGTGGCAGATGGAATTGAGTCCAGACTAGTGAGAGGTAATGCTCTTTGGGAGGTCAAATTCTGGTCGGACTTGGAGAGTGCATGGCGGGGACGAGACAAGATCTCTTTATTAGTCACATGTACATCGGAACACACAGTGAAATGCATCTTTTGCGTAGAGTGTTCTGGGGGCAGCCCGCAAGTGTCGCCACGCTTCCGGCGCCAACATAGCACGCCCACAACTTCCTAACCCGTATGTCTTTGGAATGTGGGAGGAAACCGGAGCACCCGGAGGAAACCCACGCAGACACGGGGAGAACGTACAAACTCCTTACAGACAGCGGCCGGAATTGAACCCGGGTCTCTGGCGCTGTAATAGCGTTACGCTGACTGCTACACTACCGTGCCTGCCCTTAGGAATAGTAAAGAGAAAAGGTAACTGGTGGGAGTTGTCTATAGGCCACCAAATAATATTACAGTGGCACAGGCAATAAACCAAGAAATAATGGAATAAATGGCTTTGTGGCTAAGTTTGCTGATGATACAAAGATAGGTGGAGGGGCGGGTAGTGTTGAGGAAATGGAGAGTCTGCAGAGAGACTTGGATTGACTAGGAGAATGGGCAAAGAAGTGGCAAATGAAATACAATGTTGGAAAGTATCTGGTCATGCACTTTGGCAGAAGAAATAGACGGGCAGACTATTATTTAAATGGGGAGAAAATTTAAAATTCAGAGATGCAAAGGGACTTGGGGGTCCTCGTGCAGGATACCCTAAAAGTTAACCTCCAGGTTGAGTCGGTGGTGAAGAAGGCGAATGCAATGTCGGCATTCATTTCTAGAGGAATAGAATATAAGAGCAGGGATGTGATGTTGAGGCTCTATAAGGCATTGGTAAGACCTCACTTGGAGTACTGTGCGCAGTTTTGGCCTCCTTATTTAAGAAAGGATGTGCTGATGTTGGAGAGGGTTCGGAGAAGATTCACTAGAATGATTCCAGGAATGAGAGGTTTAACATATGAGGAACGTTTGACAGTTCTTGGGCTGTACTCCTTGGAGTTCAGAAGAATGAAGGGGGACCTCATGAAAACATTTCGAATGTTAAAAGGCCTGGACAGAGTAGATGTGGCGAAGTTGTTTCCCATGGTAGGGGAGTCTAGTACAAGAGGGCACGACTTCAGGATTGAAGGGCGCCCATTCAGAACAGAGATGCAGAGAAATTTCTTTAGCCAGAGAGTGGTGAATCTGTGGAATTTGTTGCCACGGGCGGCTGTGGAGGCAAAGTCATTGGGTGTATTTAAGGCAGAGATTGATAGGTATCTGAGTAGCCAGGGCATCAAAGGTTATGGTGAGAAGGTGGGGGAGTGGGGCTAAATGGGAGAATGGATCAGCTCATGATAGAATGGCGGAGCAGACTAGATGGGCCGAATAGCTGACTTCTGCTCCTTTGTCTTATGGTCGAAATAGATGTAGCAGAGGATGTGGAGAGTCTACAGAGAGATTTAGATAGGTTAAGTGAGTGGACAAGGATCTGGCAGATGGACAATGTGGGTAAATGTGAGGTCATCCACTTTGGAAGGAAAAACAGAAGATTAGATTATTATTTAAATGGTGAAAGATTGCACCTTGGGAGTGTTGATGTAGGGAGACCTTGGGGTGCAAGTCCATCGCTCCCTGGAAGTGGTAACACAGATGGATAGGGTGGTGAGGAAGGCCTTTGTTATGCTTGCCTTCATAGGCCAAGGCATTGAGTATAAGAGAGAGACAAAAGACTGCAGATGCTGGAATCCAGAGCAACAATCTGCTGGAGGAACTCAGTGGGTCAAGCAGCATCCGTGGAGGGTTCGACCCAAAACCTCGACAATTCCTTTCCTCCCACAGATGCTGCTCGACCCGCTGAGTTCCACCAGCAGATTGTTTGTGGCATTGAGTATGAGGGTTGGGACATCATGTACAAAGCATTGGTTCAGCCGCACTTGGAGGACCGTGTACGTTCTGGTCACCACACTACAGAAAGGATGTGGTAGCAATAGAGAGAGTGCAGAAGAGACTCACCTGGGTGTGGCCTGGAAAGGAGAGATTGAGTAGGCTGGGTTTGTTCTCACTGTTATGTAGGAGGCTGAGGGGTGACATAGAGGTTTATAAAATTATGAGTGGCATAGTCATGAGAGATAGAGCCCATTTCCCAGGGTAGGGAGTCTAGAACTAGAGGGAACAGGTTTAAGGTGACAATTAGGGGATCTGAGGGGGAATTTTTTAACATGGGGGGGATGGAATCTGGAACACACTGCCTGAGGGGGTGGCGGAGGTAGGGACTCTCGCTGCATTTAAGAAGCATCTGGACAAGCACTGGAATCACCAAGGCTGTGGACCTAATGTGGGTAAATGGGATTAGTGTAGACAGGTGCAGTGGACAGCATGGACAAGGTGGGCCAAATGGCCTTTCTCTGCACTGTATGACTTTAAAGGGGGAGATAGGACCCCCACGATGGAGCAAGAAGGAAATGGTGATGGGGGAGGTGGAGGGAGTGTGGGCAGAAGCCCCGGCAAGGCACAGAGGGGCTGATCACTTGGTTTGTTGCGGTGTGGTTGATGTACATTCTCCGGTTTCATTCCCCCGTCTCTCTCGTCGGTCGAAGAGTCTGATGATCCATCCATGGGCCGAGTATCAGACACGAGGGGACAACCTCCAGCGCCGTAGTGAGTATGCAGGGTGGTCTCCTGGCACCGGGTTGGGGTACAGACTGAGCAAGGGTCCCCCACACGATACTGGGACCGCCTAGAACGTCGAGTAGCTGGTGGGACATGGGGGGGGGGCCTCCAGCATTGCTGGGAGATTGGAGCTGTTGGTTTAGGAATCCACCAGATCCCCCGCATCGTTCCTGAGAAGCTGGCGGTGAGCTGCCCCCTTCAGTCACTGCAGTCCACCGAGGGCTCGGGCCCCGTGACAGTGACACACTTCCCAGTCAGGACGGCGTGTGACTTGGGAGGGGAGCCTGCAGGCGGTGCCGTTCCCTGTGCCTACTGCTTTCGTCCTTCACAGGTTTGGGAGGTGCTGTCGGAGTAGCCTGGGCAGGAAGCTGCAGTGTATTTTGTAGAGGGCGCGCACTGCACCCTTGGGTGAGGGGGTGTTTCAGGAGGTGGAGGGGTGCTCAGACTGCTTTGACCTCGAGAGTTGTCGGAACTGCACTCTTTCCGGGCAAGTGTGGAGGCCGGAAAGGCCTTGGGGCGTCAGGAGGTGAGTCACTCAGTCCCTGACCTGCTCTTGAGGCCACGGTCTCCAAGTGGCTGGTCCATGTGAGTTACACCAGTGGTGACCCCAGGAGGTTGATGGTGGGGGACTTGGTGATGGGTAGTCAGACTCTCTTGGTCGCTGTGTCTCTGTCTGTCTCTGTCTTTGGATCTAGATTATATTCTGTAAATCACTGTCTTTTCCTCTCTCTGATCTTTTCCAGCTCCCGATATGGCCGTACATAGGAGAGAGGCTGTGAAATCTGGAGCCACAGGAACAGCAGTGCTCCTTTCCCAGTGCAGGGACTGAGCCTGAACAGGAAGCACCAGTTGGTGACACCGGTACCTCCCCGTCTGCCCGGCTCCCTGCCTCACACTGTCACTCTCCCAAAACAGCAGTAAAAGTCAATTCAATTCCATGTTTTATTTGAAGGGATGTGTGGGCTGTATTAATGCATGGCCATGTGCTTGTGTGAGGGCGTGGGGGCATGTGTTGTTCTGTGTGCAGTGTGTATGTGTGACTGTGTATCAGTGGTCTGAGTGCAAGGGCCCCGTTGTGGAGGAATTGTCAGCTGTAGTGCGGCTGACCCTGACCCCTCCGTCCTCACCCTGCCTGGGGTCAAACTCCTGTGGCACCAGCTTTTCAACGTCATTCACTGGGCTGAGCACTGCTCATGAGATCGGCTGTGGCCCTCGTCACCGTAGCATGGTTCACTACACCCAAACATAATTGTGAATGTGGTATCACTAAAATGAGTGTGCACTCTCTCTGTCTGTCTGTCTCTCACACACAAACAGTCTCTCTCTCTCACACACAGTCTTTCTCTCACACACACAGTTTCTCTGTATCTCTCTCACAGTCTCTCTGTCACTCTCACACTGTGTGTGTGTGTCTCTCTCACACTGCATGTCTCCCATACAGGCAGATGTGTACACACACACGTGCACACATGTAAATGATATAAATCACTATCACGCATGCACACACACAAAAACAGATGAATGTGTGCATGGTCACAACCTCAGCCATTTGTTCAAGCTAACATATGGGATTTCATTCAATGTGTAAAATTAATCATTCCCAAAAATATAGACTTTCATTCTAAGTATAAAAAAAATCCTCATGTCTAATAATTAAATTGTGATTTTACCATCTTTGGGTCAGTTCTGTCAGAAATATACTTGTTCTTTTAAGACATAAAACTTGATGACCCCTGTTTATAAAGGTCCCCTCTGGTTTACAGGTGGCACAGAAAATCAGCAATAATCATAATGGCCTGGGTAAAACTGGCCTCATTAACTATATAACCATAGGACAATGCAGAGGGGAATCCAATCCCGGGGTTCCTGTGAATGTGCCAACAGTGGCAGAGATCCCTGCAGCAGGAGGCTAGCCAGTCTCTCAAGCTGCCCACCGTTCAGATAATGATGGTGGAGGATTGGGGGCCAAGTGATATCCCACATCATTGACTCGTTCGCCCAACAAAGATCTATCGATTTGCCAACTGTAGACAGAGGAGACTTCCGGGTCTCTACTGCACGGTGTGAACAAGTGCTTACTGATTTAACTCTACGATTAGGATTGCAGTGTTCCAGAACAGTGGGAGCCCCCTGTTGCTCTGCTAGTCACTCCCAATTGCTGTCTTTTTCCTGAGTGTTTACCCAATTCCCTTGGGTCAGTTATTAGTAAATCTGCAGTGAATTCCAAATCAGAGCATAAAACACATCATTGCCCCCCTCATTCTTTTCCCAATGAGCAGGCCCGCCAGAGGAAGTATTGAGGCAGGTACAATAATAACATTTAAAAGACATTTGGATAAGTACATGGGTAGGAAAGGTTTAGAGGCATTGAGTACAAGAGTTGGGAAGTCATGTTATATTGTACAAGATGTTGGTGAGACTGCACTTGGAATATTAGAACATAGAACAGTACAGCACAGAACAGGCCCTTCGGCCCACAATGTTGTGCCGACATAGCTATTCCCTCCTACCTACGGAATGCCCAAATCCCTCCATCTTCCTCTCATTCATGTGCCCATCCAAGCCCCTCTTAAATGCCCCCAATGAATTTGCCTCCACCACCCTATCAGGCAATGCATTCCAGGCATCCACCACTCCCTCAGTAAAAAAAAACATACCCCTCACGTCTGTTCTGATCCCACCCCCCTCTCACGTTAAATGCATTCCCTCTGGTATTGGATCTCTCAATAATGGGGAAAAGATATTGTTTCTCCACCCTATCTATGCCCCTCATAATTTTATACACTTCCAACAGATCACCCCTCAGCCTCTGCCGCTCCAGAGAAAAGAGCCCAAATTTGTCCAGCCTCTTCTGATAGCACATGCCCTCTAATCCAGGCAGCATCCTAGTAAACCTCCTCTGCACCCTCTCTAAAGCCTCGACATCCTTCCTATAGTGAGGTGAGCAGAATTGCACGCAATACTCTAAACGCAGCCTAACCAGAGTTCTATAGAGATGCATCATAACTTCTTGACTCCTGTACTCAGTACCTTGATTAATGAAAGCAAGCATTCCATAAGCCTTCTTAA
The DNA here is from genome assembly GCF_009764475.1 of Pristis pectinata. NCBI lineage: Eukaryota > Metazoa > Chordata > Chondrichthyes > Rhinopristiformes > Pristidae > Pristis > Pristis pectinata. The sequence continues at coordinate 141,173,216 of NC_067407.1, read as the reverse complement.
CCACCCTGTCTACCTGTGTAGCCACTTTCAGTGAGCCATGGACTTGCACCCCAAGGTCTCTCTGCTCTTCAACACTGTTAAGGGCCTTGCCCTTTAGAGTGTACTGCCTCTTGACATTAGTCCCACCAAGGTGCAACACCTCCCATTTATCTGGGTTAAACCCCACCTGCCATTTCTCTGCCCACATCTGCAACTGATCTATATCCTGCTGTATCCATTGCCAGTCTTCTACACTATTCACAACTCCACCAATCTTGGTATCATTTGCAAACTTACTGACCCACCCATCAACATACTCATCCAGGTCATTGATGTACATCACAAACAGCAGAGGTCCCAGCACAGATCCCTGCAGACCACCACTACTCACACGCCTCCAGCCCGAATTAGTCCCTTCAACCACCACCCTGTCTTCTGTGGTGTACAGTTCTGTCTTGTGTGCAGTTCTAGTTGCCACACTACAGGAAGGATGTCATTGAGCTGGAGAGGGTGCAGGAAAGGATGTTGCCGGGACTGGAGGGCCTGAGTTATTAGAAGAGACTGGATGAGCTGGCACTGTTTTCTGCAGAGCGTAGAAGGCTGAAGGGGAGACCTTGTAGAGATTTATAAAATCATGAGGGGCATCGATAAGGTGGATGGTCACATTCCCAGGGTCGGGGAGTCTAAAACTAAAGGGCAGAGGTTTAAGGTGAGAGGGGAAAGATTTAAAAGGGGACAGGAGAGGCAAGTGCTTTACACAGAGGGTGGTGGGTTTGTGGAATGAGCTGCCAGAAGATGATGTTGAGGCAGGTATAATTGCAAAGTTTAAAAAAATACTTGGGACAGGTACATGGGTAGGAAAGGTTTAGAGGGACGTGGGCCAAACACAAGCAAATGGGATTAGCTCAAGTAGGTACCTTGGTCGGCGTGGACAAGTTCAGCTGAAGGGCCTGTTTCCTGTTTAACTATGATTTTACTCATGTCTCCTACTTGTGATCTTACAGACCTTTAACATTGAACAATGTGTCTTATGAGGAGAGGTTGAGCGAGCTCGGGCTTTTCTCTTTGGAGAGGAGGATGAGAGGTGACTTGATAGAGGTGTACAAGATGATAAGAGGCATAGATCGAGTGGACAATTTCCCAGGGTGACAATGGCTAACACGAGGGGACATAATTTTAAGGTGATTGGAGGAAGATATAAGAGGGATGTCAGAGGTAAGTTCTTTTTTTTTTACAGTGGTGGGTGCGTGGAATGCACTGCCTGCAGAGGTTGTGGGGGCAGATACATTAGGGATATTTAAGATTCCTAGATAGACACATGAATGATAGAGAAATGGAGGGCTACGTGGAAGGGAAGGGTTATAGATCTTGGAACAGGATAAAATGTCGACACAACATTGTGGGCCAAAGGGCCGGTACTGTGCTGTAATGTTCTATGTATGTGCTGTGCATTCTATACAACACGTAGTCCTGTGTCACATAGGCACTTGGAGTCGTCAATAATTCACCTCCTGTGGCAGTGATTGGTATGTGATGCCTCAGTTAGCACAAAGTACATTATTTAACAAATGACAAATTCATGGCAACTTTAGCAAACTAAGCAGTTGCTGAATGCAGTGTTGTGAATCCGATGCTTTCAATAAAATCCCGCAATTTATGAAACTGTTCCTTTCCCCACATCTCCCCTAAATATCTTGGCAAACGTCTGCGTTTGGGATGTTGCTTCCTTGAAGGAACAGTTGTTTTCAAGCAACTTCAAAACAAGCAGAATTGGTTCTGTAGTCCATCAGAAGACATCTGTCACACAACCCGATCACATACAAAGATATTCCAGCAGGACATCACTGGAGCATTTAGAATGCCATGCATCGTAACGGTCAGACCTGCCAAGTTCATCAAATTAATTCTCATGAGGTTGTTGGGTAAACTTGTGCTTCTCTCTCCTTGCACTCGAATGTCATAAGTGGATTCCTGGACTAAAGGCCACAAAACCCCACATTAACAGAGGCAGGATTGATGGGGGATAGTTGTTTTTGGAGTGTGGGACAGAGTCCCAGTTAGAGAGGTCGGTGCTGCAAGGCTGAGATTCAGCATGTCCCCTTTGGTCCACACAAATTTTTATCGATGCACCATAGAAACCATCCTATCTGGGTGCATCACGGCTTGGTACAACAACTGCTCTGCCTGAGACCGCAAGAAACCACAGAGTTGTGGACACAGCTCGGCACATCACGGAAACCAGCCTCCCCTCCATTGACTCTGTCTACATTTCTCGCTGCCTCAGTAAAGCAGCCAACATAATCAAAGTCGCCACCCACCCTGGACATTCTCTCTTCTCCCCCCTCCCACCGGGCAGAAGATACAAAAGGCTGAGAGCATGTACCACCAGGCTCAAGGACAGCTTCTATCCTGCTGTTATAAGACTTTTGAATGGACCTCTCATATGCTAAGGATGGACTCTTGACCTCAAAATCTACCTCGCCGTGGCCCTTGCACCTTATTGTCTACTTGCACTGCACTTTCTCTGTAACTGTGACACTATATTCTGCAATCTATTTTCTATTTACTACCTCGATGTATTTATGTATGGAATGATTTGTCTGGATAGCATGCAAAACAGAGCCTTTCACTGTAACTTGGTACATAAAGCACTACAGCACAGAAACGGGTCCTTTGGCCCATCTGGTCCATGCGGCCTGGTTTTCTGCCTAGTCCAATCTACCTGCACCCAGACCATCTCTCTGCATACCCCTCTCATCCACGCACCTATCCAAACCTCTCTTAAATGTTACAATGGAACCCACATCCACCACTTCTGCTGGCAGCTCGTTCCACACTCGCACCGCCCTGAGTGAAGAAGTTCCCCCTCAGATTCCCCTTTCACCCTAAACCTATGACCTCTAGTTCTAGTCTCACCCAACCTGAGGGGAAAAAGACTGCATGCATTCACCCTGTCTATACCCCTCATAATTTTGTATACCTCTATAAGATCTCCCCTCATTCTCCTGCGCTCCAGAGAATAGTCCTAACCTATTCAACCTTTCTCTATAACTCAGGTGCTCAAGTCCCAGCAACATCCGTGTAAATTTTCTCTGCACTCTTTCAAGCTTATTGATATCTTTCCTGTAGGTAGGTGACCAGAACTGCACACAATGCTCTAAATTCAGCCTCACCAACATCTTGTACAATTTCAACATGACATCCCAACTCCTGTACTCAGTGCCCTGATTTATGAAGGCCAATGTGCCAAAAGCTTTCTTAGTACAACCCTATCAACCTGTGAGGCCATTTTCAAGGAATTTTTGACCTGTATTCCCAGGTCCATGTTCACCGGCACATCTCAGAGCCCTACCATTCACTATGCAGGTCTTACCCTGGTTTGTCCTCCCAAAATGCAATACCTCACACTTGTCTGCATGAAATTCCATCTGCCATTTTTCAGCCCATTTTCCCAGCTGGTCAAGATCACGCTGAAAGCTTTGATAGCCTTCCTCACTGTCCACTACATCCCCAATCTTGGCGTCATCCACAAATTTGCTGATCCAGTTTACCACATTATTATCTGAATCATTAACATCAATGATAAACAACAACAGACCCAGCACCGATCCCTGCAGCACACCACTAGTCACAGGCCTCCAGTCAGAGAGACAACCATCTACTACCACTCTCTGGCTTCTCCTGCTAAGCCAACATTGAATCCAATTGACTACTTCATCCTGAATGTCAAGCGACTTAACCTTCTGGACCAGCCTCCCATGTGGGACTTTGTCAAAGGCCTTGCTAAAGTCCATGAAGACAACACCCACCGGCTTTCCCTCATCGACCTTCTTGGTAACCTCCTTGAAAGACTACAAGATTGGTTAAACATGCCCTGCCACACACAAAGTCATGTTGACTATCCCTAATCAGGCCCTGTCTATCCAAATACTTCTATATCCTGTCCCTCAGAATACCTTCCAATAATTTACTCACGAATGACGTCAGGCTCACTGGCCTATAATTTCCCAGCTTATTCTTAAACAACAGAACAACATTAGCTATCCAGTCCTCCGGCACCTCACCCGTGGCTAAGGATGTTCTAAATATCTCTGCCAGGGCCCCTGCAATTTCTGCACTAGGCTCCCACAAGGTCCAAGGGGTCACCTCATCAGGCCCTAGGGATTTATCCACCCGAATTCACCTCAAGACAGCCAGCACCTCTTCCCTAATCCGGATACGGTCCATGACCTCACTAATCTTTTTCCTCAGTTCTATAGACTCTGTGTCTATCTCTCGAGTAAATACAAATGCAAAAAATTAATTTAAGATCTCCTCCATCTCTTTTGGCTCCACACATAGATGATGTGACAAGAACAGAACCAAAACCCAATCCAATGGACGGTGATGGTTGCATAGCGCAGTGGCACAGCCTCACGGCTCCCACGGCCTGGGTTTAATCCTGAAATCACATGCCGCCTATGTGGAATTTGAACATTCTCCGTGTGCTTTGCCTCTGGGTGCTCCCATTTCCTCCCACATCCCAAAGACGTGCGGGCCGCTAAGTTAATTGGAGAGACGAGACTGCAAATGCTGGAATCTGGAGCAACACACAAGGTGCTGGAGGAACTCAGCGGGTCAGGCAGCATCTGTGGAGGGAAATGGACAGTCAAAGTTTCGGGTCGAGACCCTCCACCTGGACACTTGCCCTGGTGTGTAGGTAAGTGGTAGAATCAGGGTGGAGTTGATGGGAATGTGGGGAGAATATAATGCAGTGAAAATTAATGAGGGACCAGTTTTGTCAAGTGTAAATAAAATGAAACTATTCACACTAACAGGAGTATTGTTAACTGGAAAACACACAACCAGAAGGGAGATTAGGTAAATATTCTGTTGGGGAATGAGCTGTTACGAGTCGAATGCCTGATAAGGTAAAAGCAGATTCAATAGCAATAGAGAAAGGGAACTGTAATAATATTTAACCATTAATGTCAGAGAAAGGACTTTCCACTGGCAGGATTGATAACTATCGACCTGACTGGCTGGTTTTGGTGTAACTGGCAGAACCACCAACGACAGTGAGTTCTGAACAATGTCAAAATAGAGTGCTGATACTTTTCAAAAGGAAACCAGAGCAATACAAAAGACAGGGGAATGGGCCGTTCTTTTCAAGCTGTGCCAAATGGCTGCCTGTACAATCAGGCCCGAATCTTAAAACGTGCAAAGGTGCAGGTGAGAATCAGACAGGACAAGACTTGGGAACATTAGACGACAGGGGGGAATAAAAAAAAGCAGAGTTGGCTGCTGGCAGGAAGGCATGAAGTAATGGAGAATTATTGTTAGTTGTTCATGTGGTGTTGGCGATATTGGTATTTATTATCCATCTCTACGGAATTAAACCACATTTGTTGGTCTGGAGTAACAAAACCCAAATTGTGCAGAGATGTTCCCTGAAGGACACGTGTGAACTAGCTGGGTTTCAGCCTCACCTTCATTGATACTAGCTTTTTATTCTGGATTTAATCACCTGAATTTCAATTCCCCACTTGCCATGGTGAGATTGAGATTTGTATCAATGGTCCAACTCCTACACGCAACCAGTAACAACTGCTGTGCTATCTTTCTCTGCCTATCATTGTAGGCGCAAGTTTACCACAATGTTCAATGTGCTTTAAGAGCTTTTCGGGACTGAGAAAAGCTTTGTGTGCATTCGGAGAACCAAGATAGGCAGCAGAATAAAGTATACACAGGTCTAAAAATAATTCATTTAAACATGCTTCAAGGAGGTAATCAGATCAGTCGGCTTTCCTGAAGGTGTATTCACTGATCAAGAAAATTCCACACAAACTTGCAAGTCAAGTGTGAAACATCCAGTAAATAGCAAGCTGCTATCAACAGTAAATCTTTCAAATGCCTTCTGGGAAATTGATTTAAACACAAGTTATTGTAACCGTACATTGCTAATGGAGTACATACACAGTTTGTTGTCTATTTCACTGTGGAAAAGGTTGTCGATTGTAGGTAGAGCAAAGTGATGAGGATAATTTCTGGAGCTCACACAATTGAACTTACATATTTGATCTGAGAAAGGATCAAAACTGCAGGATATAGATTATGTGGGTAAAAGTACAATTCTTTTGTCTTGTACAACCAGATGGATGGACCCTTGACCTCACAATCTACCTCATTGTGGCCTTGCACCTTATTATTGTCTGCACTTTCTCTGCAACTGTAACACTTTACTCTGCATTATTTTCCCTTGTACTACCTCAATGCATTGATGTGATGAAACGATCTGTATGGATGGCATGCAAAACAAAGCTTTTCACTGTATCTCAGTACATGAGACAATGATAAACCAATTTACTTGTATTTAAATGTTAACTAAATGCAACAACAAAAGTAAATCTATCAGAGGGTTAAATTAAACTTAGGGGTAGCTACCGTACAAACTTTCTGACGACTCCCACCTCTCCCCTCCACCCCCCACTCACGTATTTATCCATCTCCCTTTTGAAAGCAGTTCCAACCATTCTGAAAGACTATGGTCAAAATAACTGAAAACCATTTATTATGCCAGTAATAAACATTTGAGCAAACCACACTTTCACAAGTATCTGCAGCTTCATCCTAAAGCAAAAATTTTTTCTAGGACCTGCATTTTAAGAGTTCCAACTTGAGCTGATGCTTGAACCGTGAACTTGTCAGCAAGGGGCTGGCCATTTGGCAAACATTCGACACACGCAGGCCTGAAATCCTCACTGTGGAATGATAGGCCAGCACCGACTCAATGGGCCAAACGGCCTCCTTCTGTGCTCCAGCGATCGAATGGAAAGGGTTCCTCACCGCCACAGGCAGGATCATCATTGTTCCAAAGCCGGCCAATCAACCAGTGGGAATCTCTGCTGAAACGCAACCCATTCCGGAGTAGAACCCTCACTGCAGATGAACAAGTGGATCATTGAGAAGCCCAAAAATCACTTGATGGTTGGTTTCTGTTCCAAGATTTGTTATTTTACGCCATCTGAAAGTTCCACTCGCATTCCCGTCGATTAATCCACCTGACATGCCAGGAACGTTGCCTTTGGCGTAGCTGCCTTCTGAGACTCGTGTGCTTAAACAGGCTCGTCAAGGTGAAGGGGCACTGGCAGAGTTCATTTGCCGAAAAGAGTTTCTTCACTTCCTCAGCAGAGATCTGCAGTCACCCTCTACTTTATCTACGCACAGGACAGATCGTTCACTGAGAGTGGAGCGGAAACCAAACAACTGGAGGAACTCAGCGGGTCAAGCAATATCTGTGGAGGCAGAGACTGCAGCATCTGTGCCTTCATTCACCGATAGTTCCCAGGTGATTCTGCAAGCCCCATCACAGGCTCTGTCGAGGTCCTCACGCCAGTATCAGCCTCAGGTCTGAATATCGATAAATACTCCAACTGGGAAATCTCCCCATGCTCGAAGAGGTTACCTCCAAAGATCAAAGCTTCTCACTGAAGGCTCCACATGTCGACACTTCCTTATCATTAGGTGGTGCAGGGATGTGAGATTTCCTTCACTGACTGCTGTTGTGGGCTAATCTCGCTGAAATAACAACAGTGATTCCAGTTCTCTGGACAGGAGGCACTATGGAAAATATTGGAAGCTGCAAATTTTATAAGAGGCAGTTTTTCTTTTATCCTTTGACAAACCTGCCAAGGATGCCCCTTGTGATACTCCTGCTCTGACAGATGGATGATTGTCTGGCTCTTGCCTCAGGATTTGCTGGTGTTTGTAAAAATTATTTCGTCAATGCCCCGCAAAGAAGATCCATTTGATGTGTTGACCGGTGTTTCCAATATTGCGACAAAACTTCACATCAAACAAAAGTCCTTCCTGCGATGATCCAGTGAGAAAAGCGGAGACACAGTCAGTGCGAGGCAAGTTGGGCAAACTCCTTGGCTGGTTGGTCATAGGATGGTTTTTGGCCGGGAGCGGGGGTGGTGAAAAGAGAGGGAGTGGGAGGTAAACCACTCTATCGGCACATGGCGTACCCTGGGCTAGGGCAGGGAATCATAGATAACTTGGGGAAATGGTGATAGGTTAAATCATTTGACTGCAGTCACTGAAGGGAGTTGAAGTAGGAAACGGAGAGCAGATACCAGTCAAGAGCAAGGGCAAGGACCCAAGGCTCAAAGAAGGTGGAGTTTGACCCCGCAGCAGTTGGGGAGGGGGTAAGGAGGAGGCAGAGCCGGGGCAATTCCCTGGGGAGAAGTTTCAAGAGCCTGGTTGGAGATGGAGTGGGGGCTGTGACTGAGCTGCAGGGTGTCGGGGGGGGGGGGGGGGCAACTGCTGGTGGGTCTCAGTGGATGTCTGAAGGGGCTGAGGGATGGGGGTGGGGGGCAGTGACCGAGCCAGAGGCTGCCCACTCGCCCAGGTTGGAGACCCCCCCCCCCCCATTCCCCAGCCTTTGCCCCCTGAGCCCTCATTCAAGCTCCTCCAGCACCCCCCCCCCCCCCCGGGGTCGGGGTCCCCCCTCACGCCCGGGCCCGGACCCCCGGCCCGGCCGCTCAGGCCTCCTCGGGCTTGTCTGGCGGCGGCCCGCACGGCTGCAGCATCTTCTCCATCAGGTTGAAGCGGACCCGGGCCTTGGTTTCGTTCTCGGCCACCGCGAAGTAGTTGAGCAGGTCGAAGTGGCCCATGTAGGAGGCGTACGAGTCGCGGTGCTGGTTGACCAGCCACTCCCACTTGGTGGTGTCGGCGTGGCCCGTCCCGATGTACTTGGACTGCAGGTGCTCCAGCTGGCTGTGGATGTTGTAGCGGTCCGTCATGGTGCTGCCCGCCCGCCCCGCACCGCCGCGCTTCCCGCCTGAAACCCGAGGCCGCCCGCCCACCCGCCCCGCCGGAAAAACAAAGATGGCGCCGGCCGCCCGCTCCGCCGCGCTTCCCGCCCTGCGCCTGAGGCCGCCCGCCGGAAAACCAAAGATGGCGCCGGCCGCCTGCCCCGCGCCGCCGCGCTTCCCGCCGGAAAACCAAAGATGGCGCCGGCCGCCTGCCCCGCGCTCCCCGCCCTGCGCCTGAGGCCGCCCGCCGGAAAACCCAACATGGCCGCCGTTACCATGGCCACTCTCCCGCCCGCCTTTTTTTTTAATCTCAGCCTTACAAATTGCAAACCGATCCCGCCGAATACACACACTGGTTTATTTCAACGGGGAAATATTATTTGCGGTGGAGAAGGCTGATTTCTGAAAAAATAAAGTTAAGCGCATGCGCATTGGGACCGGTCACGCTCGCTTGCTCTCGGCTGCCCCCTCGGCTGGAAGACCGGTGGAGTGTGGAACTGCTCCTCCACCCCTCACAGCCCACGCCCGGCCCCAGGGACCCTCCCACGGCCCGTGCCCGGCCCCAGGGACCCTCCCACGGCCCACGCCCGGCCCCAGGGACCCTCCCACGGCCCGTGCCCGGCCCCAGGGACCCTCCCAGAGCCCACGCCCGGCCCCAGGGACCCTCCCAGGGCCCACGCCCGGCCCCAGGGACCCTCCCAGGGCCCATGCCCGGCCCCAGGGACCCTCCCACGGCCCATGCCCGGCCCCAGGGACCCTCCCACGGCCCATGCCCGGCCCCAGGGACCCTCCCACGGCCCATGCCCGGCCCCAGGGACCCTCCCAGCGCCCATGCCCGGCCCCAGGGACCCTCCCAGAGCCCATGCCCGGCCCCAGGGACCCTCCCAGAGCCCATGCCCGGCCCCAGGGACCCTCCCAGAGCCCATGCCCGGCCCCAGGGACCCTCCCAGGGCCCATGCCCGGCCCCAGGGACCCTCCCACGGCCCATGCCCGGCCCCAGGGACCCTCCCACGGCCCATGCCCGGCCCCAGGGACCCTCCCACCGCCCATGCCCGGCCCCAGGGACCCTCCCAGAGCCCATGCCCGGCCCCAGGGACCCTCCCAGAGCCCATGCCCGGCCCCAGGGACCCTCCCACGGCCCATGCCCGGCCCCAGGGACCCTCCCACGGCCCATGCCCGGCCCCAGGGACCCTCCCACGGCCCACGCCCGGCCCCAGGGACCCTCCCACGGCCCACGCCCGGCCCCAGGGACCCTCTCATGGCCCACGCCCGGCCCCAGGGACCCTCTCATGGCCCACGCCCGGCCCCAGGGACCCTCTCATGGCCCATGCCCGGCCCCAGGGACCCTCTCATGGCCCATGCCCGGCCCCAGGGACCCTCTCATGGCCCATGCCCAGCCCCAGGGACCCTATCATGGCCCATGCCCAGCCCCAGCGACTCTACCATAGCCCATGCCCAGCCCCAGGGACCCTCCCATAGCCCATGCCCAGCCCCAGGGACTCTCTCATTGCCCATGCCCAGCCCCAGCGACTCTACCATAGCCCATGCCCAGCCCCAGGGACCCTCCCATAGCCCATGCCCAGCCCCAGGGACTCTCTCATTGCCCATGCCCATGGTGAACCTCTTCTCCATCCTCTCTAAAGCTCCACATCCCTCCTGTAATGGGGCGACTAGAACTGAATGCAATATTCCGGGTGCAGCCTAAGCAGAGTTTTATAAGGCTAAGAGATAACTTCCTGCCTCTTGAGCTCAATGCCTCAACCAATAAAGGCAAGCATGCCGTACACCTTCTTTACCACCCCATCAACATGTGCAGCCTTATAAGGTGAGATAAGATTTCTTTATTAGTCACACGTACATCGAAATACACAGTGAAATGCATCTTTTGCGTAGAGTGTTCTGGGGGCAGCCCGCAAGTGTTGCCACACTTCCGGCGCCAACATAGCACGCTCACAACTTCCTAACCCGTACGTCTTTGGAATGTGGGAGGAAACCGGAGCACCCGGAGGAAACCCACACAGACACAGGGAGAACGTACAAACTCCTTACAGACAGTGTCCAGAATTGAACCCGGGTTGTTGGCACAATTAGTTCAGCACAACTTTGTGGGCCGAAGGGCCTGTTCTGTGCTGTACTGTTCTGTGTTCTATCTATGCCCGTCATGATTTTATACCAGGTGTAATACCAGCTGCAGCGATCAGACATCGCCTGCTGAGACCTAGGGCAACGGGACGCACACAATTTATGTCTTTTCTTGTGGCTGCAAATTCACGAAGTGATAGGAGGTTTGCTCTTGCTTTTCCCGGCTGTTAGAAATAGATGAGGTCCGGAAAATTACCAGACTAATTTCCGATCAAGGAACAGGCAATGGCAAGAGCCTGTTTGCTAATTTATGCAAATTATCATGCCTTCTGGGTGACGCAGGAAGAACAGTAACTACACTTTCTCCCCTATTTAGTAAATTTGGAAAGGCTGGAAAGAGATCACTAGTACTTAGTCTCTTTTTGAACGTTGAAGAAAAGGTGGTGGCTCGATCTAAGTGAAATGTATTTAGCGGAGAATGGAGGGCAGTGCGGCGGTGGAGAAAGGGTAAGACTATACTTTTAAGGATCATTTCTATAGTCTGCGACTGAGGAATTATGTACTTAATAGTCCGGTCTCAACACCATGAGGAATAACTGTGGCGTTTCCTCTTGACTGGGAAGCAACCTGCAGGCTTTGCTCTATGGAAGGGCTTGCAGGCATTGATGACTGTTCCCTTCCCCTACTGCTGGGGTTGTGGAGGGAGGAAATGCTGTCTGAGTGGTTTCTCTTTAACTTTGAAAGAACAGATGTCAACTATCCTTCCCTGCTGATGTTTCCCTATACTATTTAAACTCTGTCTCTGCTTAGTTGCAGTTCCTGAATCGATTTTATTGGTAACAGCAATTCCTGCATCTATTATGATGATATACTCTGAGATTGTGGTTTATGTGACCCTCATTATCGAAATAGAACCATAGCACAATACAGGCCCTTCTGCCCACCATCTTGTGCCGCCCTTAATTAATTGAGGTTGTGAAATGAAAATCTTAACAACTTCTCTTTTTGCCTTCCAATATAAGATGTGAAACTGAACTAACCTCCCTAGTAAGAAAAATGCTCTTTGCTCTGCCCGAAACTTGTTGGTCTCCCAGCACTGTGAGATGTCCGTAGGGGAATGCTGCCGGCTGGCACATTCCAGGCTGCAGGAGTACGTACTGAGGGACGCACTGAAGCTGGGCGCAGCCAACGCAAAGGCTCAGTGGGGAAGGACGACAGTTTAGGGTTCTTCTGCCACTGGAGAGGGAGGGGCGGGGACAGGCGAGAAAGCCCCTAAATATTGTAAATACGGGACCGGGAAGCTTCCAGGGAGCCACACGTGTGGCATCGGTGCTGTTTTCTATATAAAAAGGTAACACTAATGAATTTCGGTTCGTAAGCAGGCCCAGCCCCCGATCCTACCACGGCGGCAGTACACCTTCTTTAGGACAAGAGTGAGGAAAGAGGCATGCATACATTGCTGATCCTGCATCTATTCTGATGATAGACGCTTGAGGCCATATGTAACTCTAATTATTGAAATACAACTTGATTTCGTTTTCAGTGAGCATGGAACAAGAGGCAGGAGATTTCAAAGGAGGTGAGTCTCTGGGCTTTATGTTCATTTTCAGTGAGAAGGGCCCTTAAAGAGCCACACTTGCATATTGTTAGATTGGCTAATTGGCAGCAGCCAATAAAAAGCTGAATGACACCCAGGGCAGTGGTGTGCTCCTCTTGCATGATGTGGTAAGTCCAGTGGCCCTCATCACTATATCTGCGAGAAGTGCATCAGGCTGCAGCTCCTGACAGACTTAGGGAAATGGAGCTGGATGACCTTTGGATCATTCGGGAGACTGAGGGGTTACAGGGAGGCAGTCATACCCAAGAACAGTCAGACCCAAGCAGTCCCGGCTGCAGGAGTACGTGCTGAGGGACACACTGAAGCTTGGAGCAGCCAATGCAAAGGTTCTGTGGGGAAAGTCCACAGTCTGGGCTCCTTCCACTACCGCTGTTACGGACTTGGTGAATGTCCCTTTAAGATAGAGCTAGTAGTGTGTGTGGAGTGCTTACGTCAACAGAAGATAAAGGACGTAATGACGTTGTTGAAGAAGTCAGTCAAAGTCAGTCAGAGGAGAGAGAGAGAGAGAAGGGAGTGAGACACCAGCCTGCTAGTTTCTCTATCGATGGATGAGAAACAATAACTGTGTCTGTCACTGCAATCCATGTATGGAAATTGGGAGTAATCCGGTGGAGTTCACTTTGTTGCTGACCTGTAGGGGGAAGCAGGTATTTGTGTGGACGGCCATGATACGGATGCTTTTCGGGGTGAGGAAGTCACTACCGAATAAACACTGATGTTCGTTTGGGTTCCATCGTGGAACACTTGGATTTCGTAATTTCTCTCTATGTTCTCTCTACATCTACGTTTTATCTTCAGACAACGGTGGTTGTTGAAGATGCCTTTGCTCATGTTTCACCTTATGGCTTGCGGAACTGAACTTTAATAACCATTCCTGGACTTGGAGTTTGGGACTTTGCCACACACACACACGACGAGTTTAGTTTTGGGGTTAATGTTCAAGGTTTAACATTTTTACTTCTAACATTCTAACATTTTTACTTTTATTTTTCTTATTATCATAAGTAGTGATTAATAAAATAGTTTTTAACACTGAATCATGACTCAGTGTGTTTCTTTTGTTGCTGGTTCGTACACCGCACATGGAGGGGCTGGGTCAGGTGGGGAAGCCCCTCGAACAATGAAAGGGGATCACCCCAGGAAGCCACATAAGTGGCTATCATGCTATGGTTTTAAAAGAATATGTTGACACCACTGAATGTAACAACCATGAATGTAAAAGTTTTGAACTGTTTCTTCTTTTGTATATTTTTTATTATGAATAAAGTTTATTTTTGGAATAAAGTTTATTTTTGAAATAAAAAGTAAACTTCTATCAGGTCTCCCCTCAGCCCCTGCTGCTCCAGAGAAAGTTTGTCCAACCTTTCCTTATAGCTCATGCACTCTAATCCAGGCAGCAAACCTCTTTCTGTTTTATGAACAATACAAAAGTTCATTCAATTAAAAGCACTACAGAAAGATATATATGCATAACTACATCAACTATTACAATAATCACAACAACAAAAGAACAATGCACACGTATAACTGCATTAAAAGCTATGCAGATGTAAACTACAGCACACCATGTACAACGTCAGGTTAAAATACAGTTAACGCTGTCTACAACACACTCGATCCCCTGGGGGGGGCCCACCGGTCCTGGAATTCTGCCAGGGTGCCTGCGGATACCACATGGTACCTCTCCAAGAACACCAGGGTGAGGACGTAACCCCAGAAGAGGGCGGCAGGCAGTCAGTTCAGGCAGAATCCCTGTCTGCCCGTCACCTGGACCCCTGAATGGCCAGCTTGGCCAGGCCCAAGAGCAGACCGACCAGGAGATTCCACCCCCCAACCACCCCCCCCCCCCCCCCATGCCGTCTTCTCGCAGCTCCCATCGGGCAGGAGGTACAGAAGCCTGAAGTCCCCACACCACCAGGTTCAGGAACAGCTACTTCCCTTCAACCATTCGGTTCTTGAACCAACCTGCACAACCCTAATCACTACAGTTTAGCAACACTGTGACCACTTTGTACTGTTTATGTTTTTCTTGTGAGTGCTGCTTATCTGATGCTCTGTGCCTGTGATGCTGCTGCAAGTAAGTTTTTCATTGCACCTGTGCACACACGGACTTGTGCATCTGACAATAAACTTGACTTTGATTTTGATGATCCTGTAGGCTGTAATTCCCCAAGTACACATCCCAGTCCCGCTGGTGATGGTTATTTCCTCCGTCACCCTTTTAGACTGTGTGGCTAAACACAGCTCAAACGCCATCTATAAATTTGCAGATGACATCACTGTTGTTGGCAGAATCTCAGATGGCGATGAGGAGGTGTACAGGAGTGAGATAGATCAGCTGGTTGTGTGGTGTCGCAACAACAACCTCACACTCAACGTCAGTAGGACCAAGGAATCGATTGTGGACTTCAGGAAGGGGAAGTCGGGAGAACACGCACCAGTCCTCATTGAGGGGTCAGCGGTGGAAAGGGTAAGAAGCTTCAAGTTCCTGGGCGTCAGCATCTCAGAGGATCTATCCTGGGCCCAACACATTGATGCAATCACGAAGAAGGCACGCCAGCAGCTCTACTTCATTAGGAGTTTGAGGGGATTCGATGTACAGTGGAGAGCATTCTGACTGGTTGCATCATCGCCTGGTATTGAGGCTCCAATGCACAGGATCACAAGAGGCTGCAGAGGGTTGTAGACTGAGCCAGCTCCATCACGGGCACAACCCCCCCCCACCATCGAGGACATCTTCAAGAGGCAGTGCCTCAAGAAGGCAGCATCCGTCACGATGGATCCTCACCATCCGGGACATGCCCTCTTCTCATGACTACCATCGGGGTACAGGAGGTATAGGAGCCTGAAGACCCACACTCAGCGATTCAGGAATAGCTTCTTCCCCACTGCCATCAGATTTCTGAACGGTCCATGAACCCATGAACACTACCTCGTTCTTCTTTTTTGCACTATTTAGTTATGTAATTTATAGATTTTATGTCTCGCACTGCACTGCTGCCGCAAAACAACAAATTTTATGTCATATGTCAGTGACAATAAATCTGATTCTGATAAAGCTTGGTCCCTTAGACGAAGAGACGGGGGTATTTACATTGGGGAACAAGGAAAGGGCAGAGACTTTGAAGGAATATTTGGCATCTATCGCAAAACCATCACAGTGATATTAGAAAGAGATGGGACAGACTTCATATGTTGTAACTGGTTGAGGCCCGAGCACTGATCCTGGGAGGGAGGAACAGAACACAGTCATTACCTCTGGAGAGAGGTACCGGCCAAATTGCTGGGATGGTGAAGAAGCTGTTCCTTAGTCCGCATGTCCGGGCTTTCAGGCTCCTGTACCTTCTCCCAGAAGGTAGAAGAGAGAAAAGAGAAGGTCCAGGGTGGCAGGTGTCTGTGACGAATCTGTCAGCCTTCTTGAAGCAACGCACGGTGAAGACAGACTGGATGGAAGGAAGTGACGAGTCTGTGATGGACTGGGCAGTGTTTACCCCTCTCTGAAGGTCCCGTCAGTCCAGGGCAGAGCAGTTGCCATATCAGGCTGAGATGCAACCTGTCAGGGTACTTTCTGTAGCCCATCTGTAGATGTTCGAGAAAATCCTCGTGGACAGGCTGAATCTTCTCAGACGCCCAAGACAGTACACACGCTGACGTGCTTTCTTCATCACTGCATCAGTGTGGAGGGGCCAGGCATGGCTGCTGGCTGCCAGGGAACTTGAAGCTGTCGACCACCTCTACAGCAGCTCTGTTGATGAGGATAGGGTTGTGTTCAACCACCCCGGCCCCTCCTCCCTCCCCTTGGATCAACGACCAGCTTATTCGCCTTGCTGACGTTAAGGGCTAGGTTGTTGTTCTGGCACCAGGTCACAACGTTTGCAGTCTCTTTCCCATGCTCTGTCTCATCATTGTTGTTGATCCCGGCCTGTTAGAATGGCGTCATCGGCAAAGGTCGAGTTGGTGCTGTATTTGCCCACACGGTCGCGGGGGTACAGGGAGTAGAGCAGAGGTCCGAGCACAATCCAATCCAATCCAATTGGTTTATGAGGTGTTGCCAGGAGTAGAGAGGATTGTGAGTCACATAAATCCATCGAGGTTTCCCCAGCGTGTGCCAGACCAGGCTCAAGAGCTTGGTTTGTAAGGTTAACGTGGCAGTGTGATGAATATTCATCAGATGCATTCCAGCACAGCGGTGCGGCAGGTAGTGCAGCTGCCTCGCGGCATCGGGTTATATTCTGACCTCTGCTCCCACCCATCTGCTGTTTCCAAATTCTCCCCATGGACGCCTGGGTTTCCCCCCAGTGCTCCGGTTTCCTCCCACATCTCTAAAATGCGCCGGTAGGTTAGCTGGTGGCAGAAAATTGCCCCTAGTGTGTAGGTAAGTGGTGAAGGAATCACGGAGATGGTGGATGTGCGGAAGAGAGAGAAAGTTGCAGGGTGCAGAGAGATGGGGCGAAGGGGAAATGGGATTAATGGGAGCTAGCATGGACCTGATGGGCTGAATGTCCTCCTTCTGTGTTGTAGTCCAGGGAATATCACAACCAATGCATCCATTACCTTTGCAGCCTTGAGACCATTAAACCACAAGACAAAGGAGCAGAAGTCGGCCATTCGGCCCATCGAGTCTGCTCCTCCATTCTATCAGGAGCTGATCCATTCTCCCATTTAGCCCCACTCCCCCGCCTTCTCACCATAACCTTTGGTGCTCTGGCTACTCAGATACCTATCAATCTCTGCCTTCAATACACCCAATGACTTTGCCTCCACAGCCGCCAAATTCCACAGATTCACCGCTCTCTGGCTAAAGAAATTTCTCTGCATCTCTGTTCTGAATGGGCGCCCTTCAATCCTGAAGTCGTGCCCTCTTGTACTAGACTCCCCTACCATGGGAAACAACTTCACCACATCTACTCTGTCCAGGCCTTTTAATATTCAAAATGTTTCTATGAGGTCCCCCCTCATTCTTCCGAACTCCAAGGAGTACAGCCCAAGAGCCGTCAAACGTTCCTCATATGTTAACCCTCTCATTCCTGGAATCATTCTAGTGAATCTTCTCTGAACCCTCTCCGACGTCAGCACATCCTTTCTTAAATAAGGAGCCCAAAACTGCACACAGTACTCCAAGTGAGGTCTTACCAATGCCTTATAGAGCCTCAACATCATATCCCTGCTCTTATATTCTATTCCTCAGTAGTTTGCCTGGTACCTCTCTCCAGAGGTAATGACTGTGTTTTGTTCCTGCCTCCCAGGATCAGTGCTCGGGCCTGAACCAGTTCCAGTATATGAAGTCTGTCCCATCTCCTTCTAATATCACAGCGATGGTTTCGCGACAGATGCCAAATACTCCTTCAACATCTCTGCCCTTTCCTTGCTCCCCAATATTAATTCCCCTGTCTGAACCAGTCCCCTCTCTCACACCCCCTTCCCGGTGGCGCTGCCACGTTCTCGGACTCTTAACCCTCCCTTCTCTCGGTTATTGTCACTTCATCATTTCTTTTTTGCACTACCTCAGACTGCACTGCAGTCTCTGCACCCTTCTGCTGTTTTGCTCTCGTTGCTGTGTTTCTTGTTGCATTTATTGTTTAAGCTGTGAGCTTCACACGAGCAAGGAATTTCATTGCAATCCGGCGTATCTGACAATAAGCTCACCTTAATCTGAAGCCCAAGTCCCCCAGTTGCGTCCTCTTTAGCTGGTTGGAAGCAGCTAATCGGTCAGTGTAGTGTGATAATACAGGTTCTCTTTCAAGGTATCAATTTCACTTTAATATCACTTCAAAGAAAGCAGGAAAATGCATACATTGAGTTGTGGAAAAGTACGATGATTACCGTATAAAATTATTGAATCTGGTGCCAATATGCATTCATATTGCAAATCGGAACAGACACCACCAAGGAGAAAGAGCAGATGTTGTGGAAAGGTAACGCCGTACAGATGTTCTTTGGGAAATCTCGTCACTGTCTCTGTCAGTGACATTCATTCCAAGAGCAAGCACAAACAACATTCTGGGCATCGCTGGCAAGGCCAGCGTGTATTACCCATCCGTAATCGCAGCTGGTAGTGCTGCTGCCTCACCCCTCCAGTGACCCGGGTTCGATCCCGACAACATGCAGGGTCGGTGGGTTAATTGGCCGCTGTAAATTGTCCTTGGTGTGTGGGTGAGGGGTAGAATCTGGGGGGAGTTTCTGGGAATGTGAGGAGAATAAAATATGTGGTTAGGTGTGAATGGGTGTTTGAGTCAAGCAGTCATGATGCATCTCTATAGAACTCTGGTTAGGTCGCATTTAGAGTATTGCCTGCAATTCTGGTCACCTCACTACAGGAAGGATGTCGAGGCTTTAGAGAGGGTGCAGAGGAGGTTTACCAGGATGTTGCCTGGATTAGAGGGCATGTGCTATCAGGACAGGCTGGACAAACTTGGGCTCTTTTCTCTGGAGCGGTGGAGGCTGAGGGGTGATCTGTTGGAAGTGTATAAAATTATGAGGGGCATAGGTAGGTTGGACAAGCAATATCTTTTCCCCATTATTGAGAGATACAATACCAGAGGGCATGCATTTAAGGTGAGAGAAGATAGGTTCAGAACAGATGTGAGGGGTAGGTTTTTTACTCAGAGAGTGGTGGATGCCTGGAATGCGTTGCCTGATAGGGTGATGGAGGCAAATTCATTGGGGGCATTTAAGAGGGGCTTGGATGGGCACATGAATGAGAGGAAAATGGAGAGATATGGGCATTCTGTAGGTAGGGGGATGAGCTATGTCGGCACAACATTGTGGGCCAAAGGGCCTGTTCTGTGCTGTACTGTTTGATGTTAATAGGTGAGGGGGAAATGTGGGGGAATGGAACTGATGAGATTGCTCAGGCAACTGACATAATCTTGATGCTCTGAATGGCTTCCTTCCATAAGGAAGTATCAGAGTTCCAAAGGCTCATGATGTGCAGAGAGAGAATTTCAATCATTTCCATCTTGTGTGGACAACCCCTTGTTTTTAGACAGTGACCTCTTGTTCTAGATTCTCCCACAAGAGGAATCATCCTCTCCGCACCTACCCTGTCGAGACCCCTCATGATCCCATGTTTCAGTCAGTCCTCCCCCACTCTTCAAGCCCCAGCAACCATTCAGTCAGCAGCAACACTCACCAGTGGCTGGAAGAGTGCTGCCGGCATTGTGGTATATCACTTTACAAGCTGGCAGCAGAGATTGCACCTGCAAGACGAGCTGCGAGAAGTTGCACTAGGGAACGCAGTGTTAAAACTGATGCAGCGACTCTGTCTACACTTCTCACTGCCTCGGTAAAGCACCCAACATAATCAAAGACCCAACCCACTGTGGGCATTCTCTCTTCTCCCCTTTCCCATCAGGCAGGAGATACAAAAGCCTGAAAGCACGTACCACCAGGCTCAAGGACAGCTTCTATCCCGCTGTTATAAGACTATTGAACGGTTCCCTAGTACGATATTTATTTACTAATCAAATGTACATCAAAACACACAGTAAAATACGTCTTCTTGTGTTGCTAAGAATGTGCTGGGGGCAGCCCACAAGTGTCGCCACTCTTCCGGCGCCAGCACAGCATGCCCACAGCTCCTAACCCGTACGTCTTTGGAATGTGGGAGGAAACTGGAGCACCCGGAGGAAACCCACGCAGACACGGGGAGAACGTACAAACTCCTTACAGACAGTGGCCGGAATTGAACCCGGGTCGCTGGCGCTGTAATAGCATTACGCCAACCGCTATGCTACCATGGACTCTTGACCTCACAATCTACCTCGTTTTGACCTTGCACCTTATTGTCTGCCTGCACTGCACTTTCTCTGTAACTGTAACACTTTATTCTGCATTCTGTTATTGTTTTCCCTTGTATTACGTCAATGCACTGATGTGATGAAATGATCTGTATGGATGGCATGCAAAACAAAGCTTTTCACTGTACCTCGGTACATGTGACAATAGTAAACCAATATTAACAATTGAAATTATCTCTGAACCACACAACTGAAGATCTTGACTTTTATGGGACTTGGAAAGGATTATTAGGATGTCACACAAGGGCAGGAAAGCAAATTCTCAGTGTTCATTCTCGAAAAAGGATTGAAAATCCAGGGAAGCTGGATTCCACTTGCAGATGTGAAAGTTAAACATTGTAAAAACCAGAAGCTGTATGGACCACAGACACCAATGTCCATCCCTGAGGAATATGGTCGGGAGAGAGATTGGAGGTAGGATATCCAGTCATGGAACAAAAAAAAACTCAGCAGGTCAGGCAGCGTCTGTGGAGAGAGGAACAGTCAATGTTTTTGGGTCTGTGACCCTTTGTTAGACCCCAAAACATTGACCGTTTCTCTCTCCACAGATGCTGCCTGACTCGCCGAGTGTTTCCAGCAGTTTTGGTTTTTGTTTCGGATTTCTGGCATCTGCAGTTGTTTTTGATTTTCGTTTCCCATCGTGGGTTAGTGCAGTTTATACTTTATTCATTCAAGGGTCACGGGATTCACAGGCTGAGCCAGCATTTAGTTGCCCGTCCCGAACAGAGATCGGTGGAGTTGTGGACAGTGAGGAAGGTTGTCAAAGGATTCAGCAAGATATACACCAGGTGGGTAGAGAAGTGGCAGATGGTGTTTACTCCTGACAAGCGTGAGGTGTTGCACTTTGGGAGTGAAATGTAAAGTATACAGTAAATGGCAGGACCCTCAGGAGCACTGATGTACAGAGGGATGTTGGGGTGCAAGTCCATAGCTCCCTGAGGCAACACCAGTGGTGAAGAAGGCGTACGGCATGCTTGCCTTCATTGGTCAGGGTGTTGAGTATAAAAGTCAGGGAGTTGTGTTGCAGCTGTATACAACTTTGGTTAGGCTGCATTTAGAGTATTCCGTGCAGTTCTGGTCGCCTCATTACAGGAAGGGTGTGGAGGCTTTGGAGAGGGTGCAGAAGAGGTTCACCAGGATGCTGCCTGGATTAGAGAGTATGAGCTATGAGGAGAGGTTGGACAAACTTGGGGTGTTTTCTCTAGAGCACGGGGGAGACCTGACAGAAGTTTATAAAATTATGCGAGAGAGTCAGAATCTTGTCCCCAGGATGGAAATGTGAAATATTAAGAGGGCAAAGGTTTAAGGTGGGGGAGGGGGGTGTGAGTTTAAAGGAGATGTGTGAGGCAAGTTTTTTACACAGAGAGTGGTGGGTGCCTGGAACGGGCTGCCGGGGTGGTGGTGGAGGCAGATATGATGGTGGTGTGTAAGAGGCAATTAGACAGACACATAAACAGGGAATAGAGGGATAGGGATCATGTACAGTACAGACATGGTGGACTGAAGGGCCTGGTCCTTACTCTAGTGATCTATAGTCCCTGATGAGGATTAGTGCCTGAACTCCTTCCCCCCTTGCAAATTTCTACAGATGTACGGTGGAGAGCATTCTGACTGGTTGCATCACCGCCTGGTATGGAGGCTCCAACGCGCAGGATCGAAAGAGGCTGCAGAGGGTTGTAGACTCAGCCAGCTCCATCACGGGCACAACCCTCCCCACCATCGAGGACATCTTCAAGAGGCGGTGCATCAAGAAGGCAGCATCCATCACTAAGGACCCTCACCACCCAGGACATGCCCTCTTCTCGTTACTACCATCGGGGAGGAGGTACAGGAGCCTGAAGACCCACACTCAACGATTCAGGAACAGCTTCTTCCCCTCTGCCATCAGATTTCTGAACGGTCCATGAACCCATGAACACTACCTCGGTAGCGTAGCGCTACTACAGAGCCAGCGACCCGGGTTCAATTCCCGCCGCTGTCTGTAAGGAGTTTGTACATTTTCCCCGTGTCTGAGTGGGTTTCCTCCGGGTGCTCCAGTTTCCTCCCACATTCCAAAGACGTACGGGTTAGGAAGTTGTGGGCGTGCTATGTTGGCGCCGGAAGCGTGGTGACACTTGCGGGCTGCCCCCAGAACACTCTACGCAAAAGATGCATTTCACTGTGTGTTTCGATGTACATGTGACTAATGAAGATATCTTATTTATTTTGTAATTTATAGTAATTTTATGTCTTGCACTGTACTGCTACCACAAAACAACAAATTTCATGTCCTATAAGTCAGTGATAATAAACCTGATTCTGATCTCTCGTCTGTGTTAAGAGTGAATTTCAATACAAGTGTCTGTCAAATTTCAATGCAACACAAGGCTGCTGACCGCTGAGAGTGGAAAGGGGGGAGTACACCAGCGGTGGGAGCATCAAACCTGGAGTGAGAGGTTGACAGTGAGGAGGCAAAGGGTGGGCTTGACATGAGGAGGCATTCTGGGTGTAAGCTGCACTGGGAATCGTTAGCGACAGGGGCGAAATGAACACCAGCATTTGAAACCAGAAACCAAGTCAATGAAGTGATGAAACATTCGGATCCCATTATTGTCCCACACGTGATCAGATCACTGCCGGAGAGAGAAATCCATGCAGACAAAACAGAATTGCACTCTTTAGCACACCTGCAAAGAGCCACATTGAAACTTGCCTGATGTTTGTGCGATACTCCCTCGTGTGTTGTTTGTGAGCCTTTCCTACTTATTGTACAAGGCTGAGATAAAGTCAAGGAAAGCACAAAGTATCCGCTCAAAAAAAAAATGCTCAGCGGGTCGGGCAGCATCTGTGGAGGCAAAGGGACAGTCGACGTTTCGGGTCGAGACCCTTCACCTGGTCCAGACTGTCCCTTTGCCTCCACAGATGCTGCCCGACCCGCTGAGTTCTTCCAGCTTTGTGTTACTCCAGATTCCAGCATCTGCAGTCCCTTCTGTCTCCAGAAAGTATCTGCTACTGATTTAACCCGTGCACAGGTGTAGTGTGTCAGACTCCGTCCTGCCAGGATGGATTAAGAGCTTTACTGAGGGCCGTGTCAGTTCAACTCCCTGCAACTCCGCTTCCTAACTTGCATTCTTCTCCAGAAGGTGTTGACTTTTCTCAAGGGGTGTGGGCTTCGCAGGCGGAGCCAGCGTTTAATTGTCCGTCCCCTGTTGCCCTTGAGAAGGTGGTGGTGAGCTGCCTTCTTCAACCGCTGGTGTCCGTGAGGTGTGGGTGCACCCACAGTGCTGTTGGGGAGGGAGTTCCAGGGTTCTGACCCAGCGACGGTGAAGGAACGGCGATATATTTCCAAGTCGGGACGGTGTGTGGCTCGGAGGGCAACTCCCAGGGGGTGGTGGTCCCCGGGCTTTTGCAGCCCTTGTCCTTCTAGCTGGTAGAGGTGGTGGGCTTGGAAGGTGCTGTCTGAGGAGTCTCGGTGAGTCGCTGCAGTACATCCTGTAGATGATACAAACTGCTGCTACTGTGCGTCGGTGGTGGAGTGGGTGTGGACGGGGTGCCTGTCAGGTGGGCTGCTGTGTCCTGGATGGTGTCGAGCTGCTTGAGCGTTGTTGAAGCTGCCCTCACCCGGGCAGGTGGAGAGTGTTCCCTCACACTCCTGGCTCCAGCCTTGTAGATGGTGGACGGGCTTTGGGGATTCAGAAAGTGAGGTACTCACTGTGGGATTCCCAGCCTCTGACCTGCTCTTGTAGCCACACTGTGTGTACAGCTGCTCCAGGTCAGTTTCTGGTCAGTGGTAACCCTAGGATACTGACAGTGGGGGATTCAGTGATGGGAATGCCACTGAGTGTCAGGGAGTGAGAGCTGGATTGTCTGTTACCGGGGCTAGCCAATGGTTTTATTGTTTGAGTATTCTCCTGGATGCTTCCCCTTCATGTAGAACTCTGCAGCCTGTCCTCGATCCCACAGGGAGTCCCCGCACTGCTAACCCTCATTGCCTCTCAGTTAGACAAGGCTTTACGATTCTCATCCTTGGTTTTAAATCCTTTCATAGGCACACCGTCCTGACTTCAATCACTGCTCACCGGCTGGCCATCCCGACAGCTCCCCGGACCCTGAGCCCTTCCCAAACATCCGCCCCTCCCACCACTCCTTACACCCCGCCCTTGGTCACCTCACCCACTACCACCCCATGCGGCAGGCAGTCAGATCATTTTTGATAATGCTTTTCATATTTCATATTGACATGGGAGGCCATTTGGCCCATTGAGTCTATTCTAGCTGACTGAGCAAACCACCCCCCCACTTATTTTCCCTGAAACCCATTCTCCCCACATTCCCATCAACTCCTCTCAGATTCTACCCCTCACCTACACACAAGGGGCAGGTTACAGCAGCCAGTTAAACCTACCAACCAAATACATGTCTGTTGGGACATTTTGCTGTGTTAAAAACACAGCATAACTACATTGTTGTTGGAGGCTGCTCCCAGACTGCCTCTCATGTCCACACCACACCCGTCTCCACCGGGGGACTACAGTCCATGGGCCATCCTGTTACCCAGTGTTGGGATATCCACTCGCCAGTGTAGACTGGGTCATGGTGGAGAAGCACCAATCAAATCCCGTCTCACCATGACACATTCATCAGGAACTGCCTTCGTCATCCCTCACCCCCTCCCCCCCCAAGTCCCAACCAAACCTTATTCCCATCGTGACACTGCTATCCTCCACCACCAGTAGACAGTCTCCCCACACACTAGGGATCAAACCCCATTGCATCACCACATTTGTCTGTATCAATGGTGCTGAAGTGGAGATGGTTGAGAGCTTCAAGTTCCTAGGTGTAAATATCACCAACAGCCTGTCCTGGTCCAACCACGTAGAGGCTACAGCCAAGAAAGCTCACCAGCGCCTCTATTTCCTCAGAAGGCTAAGGAAATTCAGCATGTCCCCAATAACCCTCACCAATTTTTACAGAGGCACCACAGAAAGCATCCTATCCGGATGCATCACGGCTTGGTACGGCAACTGCTCTGCCCAAGACCGCAAGAACTTGCAGAGAGTTGTGGACACAGCCCAGCACATAACAGAAACCAGCCTCCCCTCCATTGACTCCATCTACACTACCCACTGCCTCGGGAAAGCAGCCAACATAATCAAGTACCCCTCCCACCCCGGATATTCTCTCTTCTCCCCCTCCCACCGGGCAGAAGAAATAAAAGCTTAGAATACGTACCACCAGGCACAAGAACAGCTTCTATCCCGCTGTTACCAGACTCTTGAACAATAAAGGTGAACTATTGATCTCTCAATCTACCACATCGTGGCCCTTGCACCTTATTGTCTGCCTGCACTGCAATTTCTCTGTAACACTATATTCCGCATTCTGATTTCCTTTTGCGGCATCTCGATGTACTTACGTATGGAATGACCGGTCTGAATGGCACACAGAACGAAAGCTTTTCACTGTATCTTGACACACATGACAATAATAAAGCAATTACCAATTCCATCAGGAGCGCTGAGGTAACATTTTGAGTTTCCCATCCAGCGTTAGATATTCCTGCAGAAAGCTTCTCACTCCGATGTTCCTCAACGATTTGAGGATTTACATGCAGTTCTGTTTTTCCCTCAGCTTTCTCATTGATAAGTCTGGTCAGTTCGGCCTAATTTCCCATCCAATCCCTGGAGCCTCCCCGGTATGAAGACTCCCTTAATCCTGCTACAGGAGAAAAAGCCCTTGCTTGTCAGAAAGCAAGCAGCAGTGAGCCCTTTCCACCACCGACTGGGCTCCATCTGATAAGGAGAGCGAGATAAGTGGTCTTCAGCTCAATGCAGAGATCCTTCGGGGTCTGTGGTCTCCTTGGCTCCCTTTGCCCAGTGAGGTTTGAAGGCAGGGGCATCAGCAAGGGCTTCTTGCTGCTGCCAAGTATCCAGGCGTTGCCCCCGTCCCTTGGGGAAACCAACAGCCTGAGCAATGAGGGGCAGGTTGGTGATGGCGCACATGGTTGAACAGTCTACTTGTATTTACAGTCGTACGAGGGGGCAGGCACTCAGGTGAGGTATAGAGGGGGTTGGGGAGCCACAGCCCTGTGTGACCCTTCACTTCCCTCCCTATTCTGGGGGTGGGGTGGGGGGGGAAGAGGTTGGGAAGGGGCAACATTTTCACACAGAGGGTGGTGGGTACATGGAACGAGCTGCCAGACGAAGTGGTTGAGGCAGGTAGGTACAATAACAACACTTAACGGGTACGTGGACAGGTACACAGACAGGGAAGGTTTAGAGGGATATAGGCCAGATGCGGGCAAATGGGACTGGTTTAGTTGGCATGGACCAGTTGGGCCGAAGGGCCTGTTTCCATGCTGTCTGACTCAGTGACTCGACGAGCGTGTCCTGCCCACTCTCACAAGCGTGTTGAGATACAAAGGGTAACGTGCGGAGAAGGCGACCATTGCAGGCGAGTTAACTGGTGACCAGCTAGTTCTGGAGTGGGTCACCCCCCCCCCCGCCGGCAGTGATCACCGCTAGCCTGCTTAGGCGGTCACAGCCCGGTGGTGACCTGGGTGAGCTCGGAGCTGAGGTCGTCTCCAGGGTGGGGCTCCAGGGCTGACCGCACTCCTAGTCATACCTGCTGGTTAGTCCTGTCGGCTGTGTGGACGGTGGAGGGGTGCTCCTGAGCCTGGCTCCTCGCCCGCTTGGAACCCTGGTAGGGCAACGAGGAGGACGAGGGCAGGCAGAACTCCCGGAAACACCGCTTGAAGTTCTCGTCCAGGTAGGCGTAGAGCACGGGGTTGAGGCAGCTGTTGGTGTAGCCCAGGGCAATGCAGAAGTGCCAGGCCACCATGTCCAGGACGGTGGATGGGATCTTCACCAGAGCCCTCAGGATGACGTAGATGTGGATGGGCGTCCAGCAGACAATGAAGACCACCACCACAACCAGCACCATCCTGGTGATCCGCCGCAGGTTCCTGTCCTTCCCCTTGGAGCCTGACAGGATCCGGACGCTCTTCAGCCGGAGGATCATCAATCCGTAGCACACCGTGATGATCAGGATGGGCATGACGAAGGCGAAGATGAAGACGCAGATCTTCAGGAGGTTGTCCCAGTACCAGTAGGGATGTGGGAATTTCAGCGTGCACTCCAGCTCCCCTGAAGTGGGAAGGTGCGGGGAAGGGAGGAGTAGGGAAGAGGGATCAAGACAAAAGGTGATCACATTCCAGCCAGATTAGATTACTTAGATTGAGATTAGTTTAGATTAATTTAAATTAGATTCAGATTGGTGAAGCAGCCAGCATAATCAAAGACCCCACCCATCCGGGTCATTCTCTCTTCTCCCCTCTGCCATCAGGTAGAAGATACAGGAGCCTGAGGGCACGTACCACCAGGCTCAAGGACAGCTTCTACCCCACTGTGATAAGACGATTGAATGGTTCCCTTATACGATGAGATGGACTCTGACCTCACGATCTACCTTGTTGTGACCTTGCACCTTATTGCACTGCACTTTCTCTGCAGCTGCGACACTTTACTCTGTACTGTTATTGTTTTTACCTGTACTACATCAATGCACTCTGTACTAACTCAATGTAACTGCACTGTGTAATGAATTGACCTGTACGATCGATTTGCAAGACAAGTTTTTCACTGTACCTCGGTACGTGACAATAATAAACCAATCCCAATACCAAATTCAGATTAATTTAGATGAATTTAGTTTATATTAGGTTAGATTTAGTTTAGATTAGATCAGATTAGAATTAGATTCAGATAGTTTAGATTCAGAAAAACTTAGTTCAGATTAACAAAGCCAGGGAGCACACAGCACAGAAGCAGACCCTTCGGCCCATCTAGTCCATGCCAGTCATGCTGTAAGGTCAGTCCTCCAGAGAGTGAACCCGAGGAAAGCATCTGGCCCGATGGTGTCCCTGGCCGTGAGCTCAGGTCTTGTGCTGATCAGCTGGCGGGAGTATTTGCAGACATATTTAACCTCTCCCTGCTTCAATCTCAGGTTCCCACCTGCTTTAAGAAGACCACTATCATCCCGGTACCGAAGAAAAACAAGGAACATGCCTCAATGACTACCGACCGATGGCTCTGACATCCACCATCATGAAGTGCTTAGAGAGGCTGGTCATGGCACACATCAACTCCAGCCTCCCGGAAAACCTCGACCCACTGCAAGTCGCCTATCGCCGAAACAGGTCTACAGCGGATGCCATCTCCCTGGCCCTACACTCAGCCCTGGAGCATCTGGACAGTAAAGACGCCTACGTTAAATTATTGTTTATTGACTACAGCTCTGCCTTCAATACGATAATTCCAAGCAAACTCATCACCAAACTCCGAGACCTAAGACTCAACACCTCCCTCTGTAACTGGATCCTTGATTTTCTGACCAACAGACCGCAATCAGTGAGGATAGGCAGCAACACCTCCGGCACGATTATTCTCAACACTGGTGCCCCACAAGGCTGCGTCCTCAGCCCTCTACTCTACTCCCTATACACTCATGACTGTGTGGCCAGATTCTGCTCTAGTTCAATCTACAAGTTTGCAGATGATACCACCGTTGTAGGCTGTATCTCAAACAGCGATGAGTCGGAGTACAGGAAAGAGATAGAGAGCTTAGTGGAATGGTGTCATGACAACAACCTTTACCTCAATGTCAGCAGAACAAAAGAGCTGGTCACTGACTTCAGGAAAGGGGGTAGTGTACATGCACCTGTCCATATCCGTGGTGCTGAGGTCGAGAGGGTTGAGAGCTTCAAGTCCCTGGGAGTGAACATCACCAATAGCCTGTCCTGGTCCAACCACATAGATGCCACGGCCAAGAAAGCTCACCAGTGCCTCTACTTCCTCAGGAGGCTAAAGAAATTTGACATGTACCCTTTGACACTCACCAACTTTTATCGATACACCACAGAAAGCATCCTATCTGGATGAATCCCGGCTTGGTACAGCAACTGCTCTGCCCAGGACCTCAAGAAACTGCAGAGAGTTGTAGATCACGGACTCCAGCCTCCCCTCCACGGACTCTGTCTTTACCTCTCACTGCCTTGGTGAAGCAGCCAGCATAATCAAAGAACCCACCCACCCGGGTCATTCTCTCTTCTCCGCTCTCCTATCAGGCAGAAGATACAGGAGCCTGAGGGCATGTACCACCAGGCTCAAGGACCCAGCTTCTATCCCACTGTGATAAGACTATTGAATGGTTCCCTTATACGATGAGATGGACTCTTAACCTCACACTCTACCTTGTTATGACCTTGCACCTTATTGTTTACCTGCAATGCACTTCCCTGTAGCTGTGACACTTTACTCTGTATTCTGTTATTGTTTTACCCTGCACTACCTCAATGCACTGTGTAATGAATTGATCTGTACGAACAGTAAGCAAGACAAGTTTTTCACTGTACCTCAGTATAAATGACAATAATAAACCAATACTAATAAACAACCTGACCTTCTGCCAATTCCCATCTACCTGCACCCGGACCATATCCCTCCAAGCCCCTCCCATCCACGTACCTATCCAAACCTCTCTTAAATGTTACAATGGAACCCACCTCCACCACTTCTGCTGGCAGCTCGTTCCACACTCGCACCACCCTCTGAGTGAAGAAGTTCCCCCTCAGATTCCCCTTTCACCCTAAACCTATGACCTCTAGTTCTAGTCTCACCCAACCTGAGGGGAAAAAGCCTGCATGCACTCACCCTGTCTATACCCCTCATAATTTTGTATACCTCTATAAGATCTCCCCTCATTCTCCTGCACTCCAGAGAATAAAGTCCTAACCTATTCAACCTTTCCCTATAACTCAGGTCCTCAAGTCCCAGCAACATCCGTGTAAATTTTCTCTGCACTCTTTCAAGCTTATTGATATCTTTCCTGTAGGTAGGTGACCAGAACTGCACACAATGCTCTAAATTCAGCCTCACTAATGTCTTGTACAACTTCAACATAACATCCAAACTCCTGTACTCACTGCCCTGATTTATGAAGGCCAATGTGCCAAAAGCTCTCTTTACGACCCTATCTACCTGTAGTGCCACTTTCAAGGATCAGTATTACCAGGTCCCTGTGGTCTACCACACACCTCAGTGCCCTACTGTTCACTGTGCAGGTCTTACCCTGGTTTGTCCTCCCAAAGTGCATCACCTCACACTTGTCTGCATGAAATTCCATCTGCCATTTCTCAGCCCATTTTCCCAGCTGGTCAAGATCACGCTGAAAGCTTTGATAGCCTTCCTCACTGTCCACTACATCCCCAATCTTGGCGTCATCCACAAATTTGCTGATCCAGTTTACCACATTATTATCTGAATCATTAATATAGATGATAAACAACAACGGACCCAACACTGATCCCTGCGGCACACCACTAGTCACAGGCCTCTAGTCAGAGAGACAACCATCTACTACCACTCTCTGGCTTCTCCTGTTAACCAACTTTGAATCCAGTTGACGACTTCATCCTGAATGTCAAGCGACTTAACCTTCTGGACCAGCCTCCCATGTGGGACTTTGTCAAAGGCCTTGCTAAAGTCCATGTAGACAACATCCACCACCTTTCCCTCATTGACCTTCTTGGTAACCTGCTCGAAAGACTATAAGATTGGTTAGACATGACCTGCCATACACAAAGCCATGTTGACTATCCCTAATCAGGCCCTGTCTATCCAAATACTTCTATATCCTGTCCCTCAGAATACCTTCCAATAATTTACCCATGACTGACATCAGGCTCACCAGCCTATAATTTCCTGGCTTATTCTTAGAGCCTTTCTTGAACAACAGAACACCATTAGCTCTCCTTCAGTCCTCCAGCACCTCACCCATGGCTAAGGACATTTTAAATATCTCTGCCAGGGCCCCTGCAATTTCTGCACCAGCCTCCCACAAGGTCCGAGGGGACACCTCGTCAGGCCCTGGGGATTTATCCACCCTAATTCGCCTCAAGACAGCCAGCGCCTCCTCTTCCGTAATCCGGATACGGTCCATGACCTCACTACACTTTTGTCTCAGTTCTATAGTCTCTGTGTGTGTCTCCAGAGTAAATTAGATTAGTTTAGATTCAGATTAGATTTGATTCAGATGAGTTTAATCATCATATACACCAGGGTGCAATGAAATTCCTTGCTCGCATGAAGCTCACGGAGTAAACAGTGTACACGGTAATAATACAGCAATAAACGCAGCAATGAGCACTAAACAGCAGCATGGAGTAGAGACTGTAGTGCAGTCTGAGGTAGAGCCAAAAGAAATGGTGAAGTGATAATTACTGAGACAGGGAGGGTTCAGAGTCTGAGAACATGGCAGCACCACCAGGAAGGGGATGTGAGAGAGGTAACTGGTTCAGGAGTCTGACAGCAGTGGGGATGAAGCTGTTCCTGAGTCTGGACGTTCGGGCTTTCAAGCTCCTGTATCTTCTCCCAAAAGGTAGCCTCAAGGAGGAGGCATCCATCACCAAGGACCCTCACAACCCAGGACATGCCCTCCTCATCGGGGAGGAGGTACAGGAGCCTGAAGACTCACACTCAACGATTCAGGAACAGCTTCTTCCCCTCCGCCATCAGATTTCTGAACGGTCCATGAACCCATGAACACTACCTCACTATTCCTCTTTTGCACTATTTGTTTATTTTTGTAATTTATGGTAATTTTACGTCTTTGCACTGTACTGCTGCCGCAAAACAACACATTTCACGTCATCTGAGTCACTGTCAATTAATCTGATTCTGAGAAAAGGGTTACTGAGTGTTGCATCCTCTCTACACAGTCCAGGGGACCATCACACCAAGGACTGCCAATGAATGGAGACCCCAGTCCTGGAGTCTTGACCTGAAGGACCCCAAACCCAACTGTTCCTGTGCTATGAACCCCTCCGAGATGAGCCACATCCCAATCCGACACAGCTTGCGTTCCCAGTCCCAGGAGCACCCATGTTTGCAGTTAACCATAGAACCATACAGCACAAAACAGGCCCTTCGGCCCACCATATTGTGCCGTCCATCAAACCACCCTCACACTATCCAACCCTTTCCTCCCGCATATCCCTCTATCCCACATTCCTCCATGTGCCTATCCAACAAACTCTTGAACCTGTCCAATGTATCAGCCTCCACCACCACCCCAGGCAGTGCATTCCATGCACCAACCACTCTCTGGGTGAAAAACCTCCCCCTGACATCTCCCCTGAACCTCCCACCCATAACCTTAAAGCCATGCCCTCTTGTCTTGGGCATTGGTGCCCTGGGAAGGAGGCGCTGGCTGTCTACTCTATCTATTCCTCTCAATATTTTACATACCTCTCTCATGTCTCCTCTCATCCTCCTCCTTTCCAGTGAATAAAGCCCTAGCACCTTAAGCCTCTCCTCATATTCCATACGCTCTAATCCAGGCAGCATCCTGGTAAATCTCCTCTGCACCCTCTCCAATGCCTCCACATCCTTCCTATAATGTGGCGACCAAACCTGGAGGAATGGGGAGTTGAGAGATGAGATGGGCTTGGTGCTGGCTGGGGGTGTGGCAGGGCTTGGGGACGGGTGTGGGAGCTCCTTGCTCCAAGTGGAGGACTTTCAGCCATGAGGAGCAGACATTGGATGCGTGACACAAGAGGTGGGCTAGTGGGGAGTGTGGCTGGAGGACTCGTCCAACAGGGAGAGGAGAGGCAGGGGGTGTAAGGGCTTAAGTAGGTATAGTTACCTTCCCAAACCTGGGCTCAGGACCTCTGCGTGGAGTAAGGGGTTTTTGGTGGAGCCTTCAAAAGCTTTCCCCAGCCCCAGGGCTCAGATTTCCCCAGGGTTGGGACCCATGCCCTGGACCATCCAGTCTCTGACCTGACTGACATGTGACAAGAGTTGGGGATGGTAAATTGGTAAATAGATTTATTATTGTCACATGTACCGAGGTACAGTGAAAAACTTTGTTTTGCATGCTGTCCTTACAGATCATTTCATCTCGTCAGTGCTTTGAGGTAGTACAAGGGAAAACAATAACAGAATGCAGAATAAAGTGTCACAGTTACAGAGAAAGTGCAGTGCAGGCAGACAATAAGGTGCAAGGTCATAACAAGGTAGATTGTGAGGTCAAGAGTCCATCTTATCGTACTAGGGGACCGCTCAATAGTCCTATAACAGCGGGATAGAAGCTGTCCCTGAGCCTGGTGGTACGTGCTTTCAGGCTTTTGTATCTTCTGCCCGATGGGAGGGGGAGAAGAGAGAATGTCCAGGGTGGGTGGGGTCATTGATTATTGTTGGCTGCTTTACTGAGGCAGTGAGAATTTTGGCTGCTTTACTGAGGCTGGAGTATTGGTGGGGAGGGTTTAGAAGGGACAAGAAGGAGACACATTGAAACTTGTAAAATGCTCAGGACTGGATGGATGCAGGGGGATGTTCCCAATGGCAGGAAGGCTGGAACCATGGACCACAGCCTAAGGATAGTGGGATGGACCATTTAGGACTGAGATCCGGAGAAGGTTCTTCACCCAGAGAGTGGTGAAGCTGTAGAATTCTCTCCCCTGGAGACCAGTTGAACGATAAGGGTCTGGGGAGAAAGTGAGAGCAGAGGAGTGAAGTTCATCAGTTGCAGTCATATTGAATAGCAGGGAAGCCTCAAAGGCCTCAGATCTGTGTGGCCAGTTTCTGCTCTAACTCCATCTACAAGTTTGCAGATGACTCCACTGTAGCCGGCCATATCTCAAATAACGATGAGTTGGAGTACAGGAAAGAGATACAAAACTTAGTGACATGGTGTCATGACAACAACCTTTCCATCAATGTCAGCAAAACAAAAGAGCTGGTCATTGACTTCAGGAAAGGGGGCGGTGTACATGCACCTGTCTACATCAACGGTGCTGAGGAAGAGAGTGTTGAGAGCTTCAAGTTCCTAGGAGTGAACATCACCAACAGCCTGTCCCGGTCCAACCATGTAGAAGCCATGACCAAGAAAGCTCACCAGCGCCTCTCCTTCCTCAGGAGGCTAAAGAAATTCTGCATGTCCCCCCTTTGACACTCACCAACTTTTATAAATGCACCATAGAAAGCATCCTATCTGGATGTATCACGGCTTGGTACGGCAACTGCTCTGCCCAAGACTGCAAGAAATTGCAGAGAGTTGTGAACACAGCTCAGCGCATCACGGAAACCAGCCTCCCCTCCTTGGACTCTGTCTATACCTCTCATTGCCTTGGTGTAGCAGCCAGCATAATCAAAGACCCCACCCACCCGGGTCATTCCTTCTTCTCTCCTCTTCCATCAGGCAGAAGATACAGGAGCCTGAGGGCACGTACCACCAGGCTCAAGGACAGCTTCTATCCCATGGTGATAGGACTATTGAATGGTCCCCTTATACGATGTGATGGACTCTTGACTTCACAATCTACCTCATTATGATCTTGAACCTTACTGTCTACCTGCACTGCACTTTCCTGTAGCTGTGACACTTTATTCTGCATTATGTTATTGTTTTTACCCTGTACTACCTCAATGCACTGATGTAATGAATTGACCTATACGATCGGTATGCAAGTATTTCACTGTACCTCGGTACAAGTGACAATAATAAACCAATACCAATACCAATGGGCTGAATGGCCTCATCTGCTTTCGATGTTTCTGTTACACAGAGTGCAAATAGATTAATGCATGTGGGGTCTGCGGTGACCTGGTCGATTGGATTCAGAATTAGCTTGTCCATAGGAGACAGAAGGTAGTGGTGGAGGGTGTTGTCCTGACTGGAGGTCTGTGACCAGTGGCGTTCCACAGGGATCCGTACTGGGAACTCCGTTGTTTGTGACAGATACGAATGACTTGGATGAAAATCCAGATATCCCATCAGCTGGAGGGTTGTGAATCTCTGAAATTCTCTCCTCCAGAGAACGGTGAGTGCTCTGAATCAGGAACCGGGATAGAGAGGGAATGAGGAGTCAAATGTAGAACAGTCCGGCACAGGAACAGGCCCTTCGGCCCACCATGTCTGTGCTGAACAGGATGCCAAATTAAGTTAATCCCCTCTGCCGACATATGATACATATCCCCCATTCCCCGCCTGTTCATGTGTCTGTCTAACAACCTCTTCAAAGGCTCTATCGTATCAGCCTCCACCACCACCCTTGGCAGCACATTCCAGGCACCCACCGCTCTCTGTGTAAAACACTTGCCTCGCACATCTCCTTTAAACTTTCCCTCTCTCACCTTAACTGCATGTCCCCTAGTATTTGACATTTTTACCCTTGGAAACAGATACCAGCTGTCTATATCTATGCTTCTCATGATTTTATAAACCTCAATCAGGTCTCCCCTAAGCCTCCACTGCTCCAGAGAAAACAACCCAAGTCTGTCCAACCTCTCCTCATAGCTCATGCCCTGGTGAACCTCTTCTGCACCCTCTCCAAAGCCTCCACATCCTTCCTGGAATGGGGTGACCAGAATCGAATGCAGTAGTCCAGATGTGGTCTAACCAGGGTTTTATAAAGCTGCAATTTAACTTGAACGCAATGCCCCAACCGATGAAGACAAGTGTGCTGTACGCCTTCTTTACCACCCTATCTACTTGCACGGCCACTTTCAGGGGGCTGTGGGCTTGGACCCCAAGATCCCTCTGTACATCAATGCCATTAAGGGTCCTCCATTAATTGTGTCCTTTACTCTTACATTAGACCTCTCAATGTGTATCATCTCACACTGGCCCGGATTAAGCTCAGGGCAGAACGGGATTCACGAAGCTCAGGAGCCACGGCAACACTGAGTGGTGGAACAGACTACTTGTGAACAGGGAGCAGGAGGGGCGGTTCATCCAACCATCTCAGTGACCCCGAATTTGGCCAGAATGTTGCGTGCACCCCTCCAGGGAGCTCACGACCCCACCCCGGTGGGGTCACTCACCTCTGCTGACCATCGTGTTGGCCATTATCATCACGGGCAGGCCAATGGCGGATGACAGGATCCAGATGCAGACATTGATGATCTTGGCGTTGTGCGGGGTGCGGAAGTCCAGGGCTTTGACGGGGTGGCAGACGGCGATGTAACGATCCATGCTCATGGTGGTCAGGGTGAAGATGCTGGTGAACATGTTGTAGTAGTCGATGGACATGACGAGCTTACACAGCAGCCTGCCGAAGGGCCAGGACCCCATCAGGTAGTTGATGTTCTGGAAGGGCAGGGTGCTGGTGGCCAATGCGTCTGCCAGGGCCAGGTTGAAGATATAGATGTTGGTAGCGGTTTTCATTTTGGTGTATCTGCAAGTGAACGGAGGCAGGAGAAGGTCAGACCAGGAGGAACTAGTCCGTCCAGGAGGGATGGGTCAGTCCAGCAGGGACAGGTCAGACCAGGAGGTCAGTCCAGGAGCGTTGGGTCAGTCCTGGAGGGATGGGTCAGTCCAGGAGGGATGGGCCAGTCCAGCAGGTCAGTCCTGGAGGGATGGGTCAGTCCTGGACGGATGGGCCAGTCCAGCAGGTCAGTCCTGGAGGGATGGGTCAGTCCTGGAGGGACGGGCCAGTCCAGCAGGTCAGTCCTGGAGGGATGGGTCAGTCCAGGAGGGACGGGCCAGTCCAGCAGGTCAGTCCTGGAGGGATGGGTCAGTCCTGGAGGGACGGGCCAGTCCAGCAGGTCAGTCCTGGAGGGATGGGTCAGTCCTGGAGGGACGGGCCAGTCCAGCAGGTCAGTCCTGGAGGGATGGGTCAGTCCTGGAGGGACGGGCCAGTCCAGCAGGTCAGTCCTGGAGGGATGGGTCAGTCCGTCGGGCAGCATCTGTGGGGGGAGAAGGAATTGCCGATGTTCCAGGTCGAAACCGTGAGTCAGGTCCAGCATCTGCAGCGCCTTCTGTCTCCACTAAAGTAGGGAAGTCAAGTGGGGTCGGTGCAGATGGGCGGAAGGGTCGGCAGGGACGTGATGGGCCGAAGGGCCTGTTTCTGCGCTGTATCACTCTATGAAGAGGGTGGCAGGAACTACGAGGCCACGGGAGGGAGTGGGTGGGGGGGGGGGTGAGACGGGGACGTGCGTTCACGGGCAGTGAACCCACCGTCAGGACCGGGGTGGGCGACCCCCGGAGACAGGAGTTTGTGGAGTCACTTCGGGGAGCCGCAGTCCCGCGTCCGGCCGGCGGGTGGCGGCGCCTGAGCGCCCGGTGCGGGCGGCGGGGGGCGAGCAAAATCCCGACCCGGGAGCGCCCGGACGGGGCGAGAGCCGGCAAGAACGGCTCGGAGCACGCCGCCGGAGCGGTGCAGATCACGCCTGGCACCCCGCACCGTTGCATTCTCCTTCGCCTGGACTAAATGCATTGGTCAAAGTGAACGCAGTGGGCGCGCATTCTGCAAACGGGGACATGGGGGATGCATTGAAGTTTTTTGGGGGGTTGCAGGGGGTGGGAGCGATTGCATTTGGAAGGCAGTTGGGTCTGGTGTCTTACCTGATGATGACAAACATAACGAGGACATTGCCGACCAAGCCCAGCACACACACGATGGAGTACAGGGCCGTGATGATTATGGAACTGATGACTGAGGAGGGGGTATTGCCCAGGAGGCTCTTCTCCGTGCGGTTGCACCGGGGTAAGGACCCCTCGGGGCACGGGGCGGAGGAGTCGTCCAGGCTGGAGTTGTCGGAGGTCCCGGGACCCTGGCACCAGTGGGAGCCGTTGGCAGCCAGCGCCAGGCAGGTCTGCAGGAGCAGGTCCATCGCCAAGCGTCCCACCTCCCCGGGGCAACGGAGGCGACCTCGCTGCAGGAGGAGGTGGGTGCGGGGGCTGGCGAGAGGGAGGGGTGGTGGGGGAGCTGGAGGGAGTGTGGGGGCAACCGGCTGGGTGCAATCTCCTCCCCCGCCAGCCACCAGCCCGGGCCGGGCGAGGGGTTCGCTGAGGAAGCAGCGGGCAGAGTCTCCGCCGCAACCGCTCCGCCCTCTCTCCAAGCGCACGGTCCGCGCTCGCCGCCCGCCTCTCGCCGTTTTATTGGCTGGCGTGACGTCAGAGTCCCCCCTCCCCCTCCCCCCGGCCACACTCCCCACCCCCCCTCCCCTAAACCCAACCCCGACCCACCCTGTGACCGGCCAGAGAGAGGAGGGAGAGACGGGAGGCTGGGCGGGAGGAGCTGACCAGCGTGCTGAAAGGGAGCGGGAGCCAGGAGCTCAGGGCGGACGCTGGACAGATATTACTGGACAGAC
Source organism: Pristis pectinata (assembly GCF_009764475.1). Classification (NCBI taxonomy): domain Eukaryota; kingdom Metazoa; phylum Chordata; class Chondrichthyes; order Rhinopristiformes; family Pristidae; genus Pristis; species Pristis pectinata. The sequence continues at coordinate 141,134,812 of NC_067407.1, read as the reverse complement.
GTCACTAGACAGATGTTACTGGACAGATGTCACTAGACAAGTGTGCTGGACAGATGATACTGGACAGATGCGCTGGATGAATGTTACTGGACAGATGTCAATGGACAGATGTTACTGGACATGTCACTAGACAGGTGTGCTGGACAGATGTTACTGGACAGATGTCACTAGACAGGTGTGCTGAACAGATGTTACTGGACAGATGTCACTGGACAGGTGTGTTGGACAGATGTTACTGGACAGATGTCACTGGACAGATGTCACTAGACAAGTGTGCTGGACAGATGATACTGGACAGATGTCAATGGACAAATGTTACTGGACAGATGTCACTAGACAGGTGTATTGGACAGATGTTACTGGACAGATGTTACTGAACAGATGCGCTGGACAAATGTTACTGGACAGATGTCACTAGACAGCTGTGCTGGACAGATGTTACTGGACAGGTGCGCTGGACAGATGTTACTGGACAGTGTGCTGGACATGAGACTGGACAGGTGCACTGGACAGATGTTACTGGACAGTGTGCTGGACATGACACTGGACAGATGTCACTGGATTGGTGCACTGAAGTAATGACTTTGGGCTGATGGGACTACACTGCTTTGTTCTTCCAACTGATAACTGACTGCCCATTGTGCCTTGCTCAGAGTGGCAATGTCAATGTCCAGCTGCCTGCGTTCCTGAGCTGAACCAGTGGAGCAACCTTCAGCGTCTCTCACTGTGCATGACATTCCAGTTCCAAAGTTTCACACCGAAGAGCAGAGGTTGTGCATGGTTTCACGGGACGAATAGCACAGAGTTGACAGCACAGCAAGATGTGGACAGGGTTGTAGCACAGGGAGCAATTTCACATTCAGCTGTCTTAAAGCAAAGTCAAGTCATTCTAGAGAGCTCCACATACCCGTGAGTAACCTGCATAAAGTTTAGCGGCAGACTAGTTAATGTGGTGACCTCCGGTGCTGTTCTATCATGGTCAGTCCGGAATGCAACTGATAGGAATTTGACATGAATTCCCACTGGAGTCTCAGTCTGGCCGGATACTACAGCCACTGGACTAGATACAGATGAGGTGTTATGTCACTGTCCTGACAGTGATGATCCATACAGAGTAAACATAAGTTATTGATAATTTGATCATTTAGAGGGGAGACGCTTAAGAAAAAAATTCATAAAGAAATTGCTAAATTGCAAAAGAAGTTTAAAATATTATGAGAGGCATGGATAGGGTAGACAGTCAGGGTCTTTTCCCCAGGGTGGAAATGTCAAGTACTAGGGGACATTATTTTAAAGTGAGGGGGGAAAATTTAAAGGAGATGAGCGGGGCAAGTTTTTTACACAGAGACCAGTGGGTGCCTGGAACGGGCTGCCAGGGGTGGTGGTGGAGGCAGTTACGATAGTGGTGTTTAAGAGGCATTTAGACAGACACATGAATATGCAGGGAGTGGATCACGTGCAGGCAGGCAGAAGAGATTAGTTTAATTTAGCATTTGGCACAGACATTGTGGGCCGAAGGGCCTGTTCCTGTGCTGTACCGTTCTGTGTTCTATGTTCTATGTCCAATGGAAGTTTGAACTCCTGTAACTCTGTTGCACCTTCTGGCATCTCAGGGAAACACTTTACAGCTAATGACGTACTTTTGATGTACGGCTACTCTTGTGGTTTAGAAAACTCAACAGCCAACTAATGGGTAGCAAAACACACAGGGAATCTGCCTCATTTTAGTCCGGTTCACGAGGAGAACTCCCTTGTACGCTCTTAAGGGCAAGACCCTAAAAAGTGTTGAAGAGCGGAGAGACCTTGGGATGCAAGTCCGTGGCTCACTGGAAGTGGCTCCGCAGGTAAACAGGGTGGTTAAGAAGGCTTATGGAATGCTTGCATTTATTAATCAGGGTATTGAGTACAGGAGTCAAGATGTTGCGATGCATCTCTATAGAACTCTGGCTAGGCTGCATTTAGAGTATTGTGTGCAGTTCTGGTCGCCTCACTATAAGAAGGATGTCGAGGCTTTAGAGAGGGTGCAGAGGAGGTTTACCAGGATGCTGCCTGGATCAGAGGGCATGTGCTGTCAGGAGAGGCTGGACACACTTGGGCTCTTTTGTCTGGAGCGGCAGAGGCTGAGGGGTGATCTGTTGGAAGTGTATAAAATTATGAGGGGCATAGATAGGGTGGAGAAACAATATCTTTTTCCCATTACTGAGTAATCCAATACCAGACGGAATGCATTTAAGGTGAGAGGGGGTCAGATCAGAACAGACGTGAGGGGTAGGTTTTTTACTGAGAGAGTGGTGGATGCCTGGAATGCGTTGCCTGATAGGGTGGTGGAGGCAAATTCATTGGGGGCTTTTAAGAGGGGCTTGGATGGGCACATGAATGAGAGGAAAATGGAGGATATGGGCATTCTGTAGGTAGGAGGGAATAGCTATGTCAGCACAACAATGTGGGCCGAAGGGCCTGTTCTGTGCTGTACTGTTCGATGATCTGTGTCTGAAACTGCAGAAATACTTCCATCCAGCTAGGAAGCTCTAGACCCCAGAGTGGGGTTTGAACCCACAACCTTCTGACTCTGAGTGCTACCAACAGATCATCAGTTAATTCTTTGCAAAGTTCCCTACCCTCCCGAACCTCAGTGAGCTGCCTTTTTGTCTTTCCATGTGTTCTCTAACCTGCCAATACTTTCTGTTTTCATCCTTCTGCTATGGATTGCTTCTCAACGGTTCCCATGGAAAGTCTCACAAAACAAAGGGCTGCAGATGCCGGAATCTAGATAAAAAACACGACGACGCTGGAGGAACTCAGCAGGCCGGGCAGCATCCGTGGGGAAAAGCAGGCGGTCAACGTTTCGGGTCAGGACCCTTCTTCAGGACTGAAGATAGGAAAAGGGCGAGCCCAATATATAGGAGGGAAAAGCAGAGCAGGGATAGGTGGACAAAAGAGGGGAGGTGCGGTGGGCACAAGGTGGTGATAGGTAGATGCAGGTAAGAGATAGTGATAGGGAGGTGTGGGGCAGGAGGGGAGAGCTGATCCGCCAGGGTATGGGTCAGAGGTAAGGAGAGAAAGGAAAAAAAAGGTAGATAAACGAGAGAGAGGCTGGGGAAGGGAAGAAGAGGAGCGTGGTGGGGGGGTGGGGGGGGTGTGGGGGGAAGTGGGGTGGGGGTTACTTAAAGTGGGAGAATTCAATGTTCATGCTGTCAGGCTGCAAGGTTCCAAGATGAAAAATGAGGTGGTGTTCCTCCAGCTTGCGCTTGCAATTCTCCTGGCAGTGGAGGAGGCCGAGGACCGACATGTCAGTGGTAGTGTGGGAGGGGGAGGTGAAGTGACCGGCAACGGGGAGATGCAGGTCGCGGTTACGGACGGAGCGCAGGTGTTCTGCGAAACGGTCACCTGGTCTGCGTTTGGTCTCGCCGATGCAGAGGAGGCCACAAATTTTCACAGGGTCTTTTCCCTGGAGTGTCAGAGGCTGAGGGGGTGACCTGATAGAAGTTTATAAGATTATAAGAAGCATAGACAGCACAGATTGTCGGAATCTTTATCCCAGGGTGGGGGTATCAAAAACAGGGGTTTAAGGTGAGAGGAAGGAGATTTAAAGGGGATCTGAGGGACAAATGGAATTGAACTTAGGAGCTGAGAGGTATTGTTGCAGCTATATAGGACCCTGGTCAGACCCCACTTGGAGTACTGTGCTCAGTTCTGGTCACCTCACTACAGGAAGGATATAGAAGCCATAGAAAGGGTGCAGAGGAGATTTACAAGGATGCTGCCTGGATTGGGGAGCATGCCTTATGAAAGCAGGTTGTGTGAACTCGGCCTTTTCTCCTTGGAGCGACGGAGGATGAGGGGTGACCTGATAGAGGTGCATAAGTTGCTGAGAGACATTGATCGTGTGGATAGTCAGAGGCTTTTCCCCAGGGCTGAAATGGTTGCCACAAGAGGACACAGGTTTAAGGTGCTGGGGAGTAGATACAGAGGAGATGTCAGGGGTAAGTTTTTTACTCAGAGAGTGGTGAGTGTGTGGAACGGGCTGCCGGCAACGGTGGTGGAGGCGGATACGACAGGGTCTTAAGAGACTGTTAGATCGGTACATGGAGCTGAGAAAAATAGAGGGCTATGGGTAAGCCTAATAATTTCTAAGGTAGGGACATGTTCGGCACAGCTTTGTGGGCCGAAGGGCCTGAATTGTGCTATAGTTTTCTATGTTTCCACAGTGGAACTCACTGCCAGAGGAGTTGGTGGAGACATTTAGACAAGGCATAGAAAGATCCAGAACCTTCTGTCTTATGAGGATAGGTTGAGTGAGCTAGGGCTTTTCTCTTTGGAGAGAGGGAGGATGAGAGGTGACTTGATAGAGGTTTACAAGATGATATGAGGCATAGATCGAGTGGACAGTCAGAGACTTTGTCCCAGTGCAACAATGGCTAACACGAGGGGGCATAATTTTAAGGTGATTGGAGGAAGGTATAAGGGTGATGTCAGGGGTAAGTTTTTTTACACAGAGAGTGGTGGGTGCGTGGAACGCACTGCCGACAGAGGTTGTGGGGGCAGATACATTAGGGACATTTAAGAGACTCTTAGATATACACATGAATGATCGAGAAATGGAGGGCTATGTGGGAGGGGAGGTTTAGATAGACCTTAGAGCAGGATAAAATGATGGCACAACATCGTGGGCCAAAGGACCTGTACTGTGCTGTAGTGTTCTATGTTCTATGTAGAACCTAATGCAGGCACAAAGTTCAGCGTGGACGAGGTGGTCCCATCTCTGTCCTGTACAACTGTGTGACTCTACAGTGGGACTTCCTGAGGCAGTCTTGAGAACCTTGTAAAGGTCTGGATTTGTTGCAAGGTCCCTCCTTCCCCTTTAGAGAAACTACAGTAGGTGGTATTGTGGACAGTGAGGGAGGTTATCAAGAATTGCAGGAAGTGGTTGAGGCAGGTATAATTGCAGCATTAAAATGACAGTCCGACAGGTGTATGGATAGGGAAGGTTGAGAGGGATATGGGTCAAATGTGGGCAAATGGGACTGGTTTAGATGGGATACAAGAGATCCTGCAGATGCTGGAATCTGGAACAACACACACAAAATGCTGGAGGAACTCAGCAGGTCAGGCAGCATCCATGGAGGGAAATAAACAGTCGACATTTCAAGTTGAGACCCTTCATCAGGACTGAGATGGGGATCTTGGTCGGCATGGACCAGTTGGGCCGAAGGGCCTGTCCCCGTGCTGTATGGCTCTGTGACCCATTCACAGGACTTGAACATCACAGACAGGTCCCATGTTACTGTCCACTTGGAATTGGCTACTGAACTGGCTACTGAAACTACTTGCGGTGGGCAGGTTAGAGTTAATGGCATCAGTAGGTTGGGAGTCACATGTAGGACAGGCTCTGTGAGGACAATAAATTTCCTTCCCTGGAGGACATTGATGAACCAGATTGGCTTTATTACAACAATCCACTGTTCTGTCATTTCCAATGCTGAAACTAGTTTAATAGACAGCTTTATATTCCAGCAGTTTTATATTCCAATGTTGAAGCTGGTTTTATTTCACTACTTAAATTTAAGATCCCCGGCAGTCCTGCATGTGGGTCAAACTCACATCTGTCAAGCCATGGCCCAGTGTTCTGTGTGCTGATCAAAAGAGGCTGCAGAGGGTTGTAGACTCAGCCAGCTCCATCACGGGCACAACCCTCCCCACCATCGAGGACATCTTCAAGAGGCGGCGCCTCCAGAAGGCGGCATCCATCACTAAGGACCCTCACCACCCGGGACATGCCCTCTTCTCGTTACTGACCATCGGGGAGGAGGTACAGGAGCCTGAAGACCCACACTCAGCGATTCAGGAACAGCTTCTTCCCCTCCGCCATCAGATTTCTGAATGGTCCATGAACCCATGGATACTACCTCGTTATTCCTTTCTTTTTGCACTATTTATTTATTTATAGTGATTTTTGTGTCTTGCACTGTACCGCTGCCACAAACAGCAAACTTCACGGTGTATAAGTCAGCGATAATAAACCTGATTCTGATTCTGAACTTAACCACTGTGTTACTCGTGGGTCATGGTCTGTTAAAGAAATGTGTGTGTGGGAAGAGTGTGGATCCCTGTGTAGTCCGTCTGAGTGAAGCAGTCTGAGGATCAGCTCTTTGGAACCCAAGCGATGAATCTCTCCCCCCCACCGTTCTCCCATTAAACGTCCTCCAATAACAACAGAAAATGCTATTGTAAATGAAAATCAAATAAACTGCGGATGTTAGAACACAAACAGAGAATGCTGGAAAAACTCAGCAGGTCAGACAGCATCTGTGGAGGGAGAAACAGACGTAACATGTCAGGTTGAAGACAAAAGTTCTAAAGAAGGGTCTTCGACCTGAAATGTTCACCCTGCTTCTCGCCCCACAGACGCTGCCTGACCTGCTGAGTGTTTGCAACATTTCCTGTCTCTATTTCAGATTCCCAGCAGTTTTTTTTTCCCGATTATCCTCATTTTCCACACTTCAAGAAGCCATTCGGCCCACCAAGAATCTGCCGGCTCCTGGAGCAATCCCATCAATCCCGTTCCCCCCCCCCCCCACTTTATTGCCTGCAAGCTTTTCTTTCTCACAAGCCCATCAACCTGCCCCAGATTTTTCCAGCCACCTACACCGGAGCTGATTTACGGTGGACAGCGGGCGGACTTACCGACCCGAACGTCTGGGGGATGTGGGAGGCAAGTGGGGAATCCGGGGAGGAATGGGGGGGGGGGGGGTCCAGGTGATCGCAGGGAGAAGGTACAAACCCCACACAGTCCCCGTCCCTGACGACACTGACGGGAGTTTTCAGGAGGAGCGGAGAGATGAGGAGAACTTGCTTTATGAATTTCTATCCCCTGGACAGATTCAAGAGCAGCTTTGGAAAGGAAATTGGATTACTACTTTATCTGGAAAATTCACAGGGCAATGAGGAAGCAAGGGTGGCGCAGCGGGTAGTGCCTCTGTCTCACAGCGCCAGAGACCTGGGTTCAATCCCGACCTCCACTCCTGTCTGTGTGGAGTTTGCACACTCTCCCTGTGACCGCGTGGATTTTCCCTTGGGTGCTCCGGTTTCCTCCTGCATCCCAGAGATGCACTGGTGGGGTAATTACCCCCTGATGTAGTTAAGTGGCAAAATAATCACACGAGGCTGAATGAGCTCGTGACTGGGTAAGTCGCAGGGGTGCAGGGGAATGAGGAGGGGGGGATGAGACTGGTGGGATTGTACCCCTGGGAGCCAGCACGGAACTGAGGGACTGAGTGGCCTCTTTCTGTCTTAATAAGTAAGAGCGATGCCATTGTGGGGTTGGGGGTGGAACTAAGTAGTTGTCCTCTTGGCAGTGATCAAAAACTTGGCACAAGTGGTGCAGCGGGTAGTGCCGCTGCCTCACAGCTCCAGGGGCCCTAGTTCGATCCCGACCTCCGGTGTGGGGTCTGCACCTTCTCCCTGTGACCGCGTGAGTTCCTCACCCCCCGGGTACTCCGGTTCCCTCCCACATCCCAAACGACGTGCGGTGTCGGTGGGTTAATTGTCCGCTGTAGATTGCCCCCGGTGTGTGGGTGAGGGGTAAGAATCTGGGGGGGGGATTTGATGGGAATGTGGGGAGAATAAAATGGGTTAATGTAGGATTGGTGTAAAGGGGTGGTTGATGGTCAGTGCAGGTTCAATGGGCTGAAGGGCCTGGTTCTATGTTCCAGTGAGAACAGTTGCATGTGGAATATGTGGGGTCACAGGTTGACTCTGTGGTAAAGAAGGCATACGGTGTACTCTCCTTCATCAATCGTGGAATTGAATTTAGGAACCAAAAGGTAATGTTGCAGCTATATAGGACCCTGGTCAGACCCCACTTGGAGTACTGTGCTCAGTTCTGGTCACCTCACTACAGGAAGGATGTGGAAGCCACAGAGAGGGTGCAGAGGAGATTTACAAGGATGTTGCCTGGATTGGGGAGCATGCCTTATGAAAAAAGGTTGAGTGTACTCGGCCCTTTCTCCTTGGAGTGACAGAGGATGAGGGGGGACCTGATAGAGGTGTATAAGATGATGAGAGGCATTGATCGTGTGGATAGTCAGAGGTTTGTCCCCAGGGCTGAAATGGTTGCCACAAGAGGACACAGGTTTAAGGTGCTGGGGAGTAGGTACAGGGGAGGTGTCAGGGGTAAGTTTTTTACTCAGAGAGTGGTGAGTGTGTGGAATGTGCTGCCGGTAACGGTGGTGGAGGCAGATACGATAGGGTCTTTTAAGAGACTGTTGGATAGGTACATGGACCTGAGTAAAATAGAGGGCTATGGGTAAGCCTAGTAATTTCTAAGGTAGGGACATGTTCGATACAGCTTTTTGGGCCGAAGGGCCTGTATTGTGCTGTAGGTTTTCTATGTTTCTATGTTTCTATAACGTTCCTGCATTGGTTTGGAGAGAAGAGGGGGAGGGTTTGATGTTAATGTAATAACCCTCGGACTGACCCACCTGCATCTCAGGCAAAAAATAGGGACACAATTTTGTAAAAAACAGATTGAAGAATGTCTGCTGTTTGACTTGGACCTCACACTGGGATACTGAACGTTCACCAGAGTGCAATGAAGAAGGGAGAAAGAGCCAAACTTTGTACATACTTTAGCATCATGTTTGGCATAGACATCGTAGCCCAAAGGCTCTGTTCCTTTCTAAGCTCTTTGTTCTTTATTCTTTGTTCTACATCTTTTGTTTGATGCGTGATTGAGGAACATTTGATGGCTCTGGGCCAGTTCTCGATGGAGTTCAGGAGGATGAATTGGAATTGGAATTTGTTTATTATTGTCACATGTACTGAGGTAAAGTGAAAAACATTGTTCTGCATGCCACCCATACAGATCATTTCATTGCACAGTGCATTGAGGTAGTACAAGGGAAAACAATAACAGAATGCAGAATAAAGTGTTACAGTTACAGAGAAAGTGCAGTGCAGGCAGACAATAAGGTGCAAGGCCATAATGAGGTAGATTGTGAGGTCCAGAGTCCATTTTATCGAACTAGGGGACCGTTCAAGAGAGAATGTCTGGGTGGGTGGGGTCTTTGATTATGTTGGCTGCTTTACTGAGGCAGCAAGGTTCAGAGTCCATGAAGGGGAGGCTGGTTTCTGTGATACGCTGGGCTGTGTCCACAACTCTCTGCAGTTTCTTGCGGTCTTGGGCAGAGCAGTTGCCGTACCAAGCCGTGATACATCCAGATAGGATGCTTTCTATGGTGCATTGATTAAAATTGGTGAGGGTCAAAGGGGACATGCCGAATTTCTTTAGCCTCCTGAGGAAGTAGAGGCGCTAGTGAGCTTCCTTGGCCGTGGCGTCTATGTGGTTGGACCAGGACAGGCTATTGGTGATGTTTACTCCTAGGAACTTGAAGCTCTCAACACTCTCTTCCTCAGCACCGTTGATGTAGACAGGTGCATCCGCACTGCCCCCTTTCCTGAAGTCAATGACTAGCTCTTTTGTTTTGCTGACATTGATGAAAAGGTTGGTGTCATGACACCATGTCACTAAGCTCTCTACTCCTTCCTGTACTCTGACTCATCATTGTTTGAGATACGGCCCACTACGGTGGTGTCACCCATGAACTTGTAGATGCAGTCATGAGTGTACATGGAGTAGAGTAGGGGGCTGAGATCACAGCCTTGTGGGACACCAGTGTGGAGAATAATGAGGGGAGATCTCATTGAAACCTATCAGATACTGAAAGGCTTGGACAGAGTGGATGTGGAGAGGATGCTTCCATTAGAGAAAGTGCAGAGCAGGCAGAGAAAGTGCTAGGACCATGATGAGGGAGATTGAGAGATATTTATCGTACGAGATCTGTTCAAGAGTCTTAAAATTCATCCCTTCCCCACCCTTCTGCAACTTCAACTTTTCCTTCTTCCCAGTTCTGATGAGAGCCTTCGACCCGAGAGGCTGAGCCTGTTTCTCTCTCCACAGGAGCCGTTTTCCCTGGGGTCACCATATTCCACCGAGCTCAGGAAGGAAGGACCATCACTCACCTCGGCCAAGGTGCCAGGGACAGCTGGAGAGGCCCTGGAATTTTCCGTGATTCCTTAGGGGAGAGAAGACAGATTTTAACCTCAATGGCTCAGACAGAACTTGCTCCCCCCACAGTGCGGCACACCCTTACCAATTCACTGAATTTTTGTTGGGCAGAATCTGTACCTGCCGGTATACAAGGGAGGGACTTAGAGTCATAGAGTCACAGAGTCATACAGCACAGAAACAGGCCATTCGGCCCAACTGGTCCATGCTGCCCAAGATTCCCATCTAAGCTGGTCTCATTTGTTCATGTCTGGCCCAAGTCCCTCTAAACTTTTCCTATCCACGTATCTGTCCAAGTACCAGGAAGTCAAGATCTCCTTAAGAGATTACACCAGAGCGAGACTCATGGAATTTCCAAGGATAACAAATATTGTCTGGCGTTTGGGTCACAGATTGAGCAATGTTCTCTTCAGCATTAGATCCAGGTTGAATTGAATGGGCCTGTCCTGTTCCTATGTTCCTGTCATCCATCTACAGAACGTTATACAGTTGGCGTGGGATCGCGCGTAAAACTCTGTTTTGAATTTATTCATGTTTATAACTTTGCTACATTACTTTTGACGCTGTTCTTTGTAACGCCAAGTCTGTCCTGTTACTCCAGGAATTGTCATTGTATCTGTGGCACCGGTTGCTTGGATACTTGTTTCCATGATAACAAGGCATGTTTCCTTTCTTCCAACTTAACATCAGGACAAAAAGACATCGCAAGGGAGGGAGAAGTGCTGGATTTCCATGAGTTAAGGTCCAGCCATTAATGTTCAGTTACAGAGACTGTGGGCTTCTGTGCAATGGATTAAACAAGGGATGAATTAAGTGTACACATTGCAGGGCACGTTCCTCAGTCCAGACGAAATGTCGAATGTCCATTTCCCTCCACAGATGCTGCCTGACCCGCTGAGTTCCTCCAACACTTTGTGTGTTGCTCCAGATCCCAGCATCTCCATAAACAACTTCAACCCTCAGTGAGACACACCCCTCACTGTAAGACACCCTCAACACTGTATAACCCACCTAAACCCTCAATGAGACACACCCCTCACTGTAAGACACCCTCAACACTGTATAACCCACCTAAACCCTCAATGAGACACACCCCTCACTGTAAGACACCCTCAACACTGTATAACCCACCTAAACCCTCAATGAGACACACCCCTCACTGCAAGACACCCTCAACACTGTATAACCCACTTCAATTCTCAAGCGGTTACGTGCCTCTACTTTCTAAGAAGGCTAAAAAAATTCAGCATGTCCCCATTGTTCCTCACTAATTTTTATCAATGCACCATAGAAAGCATCCTAACTGGGTGCATCACGGCTTGGTACAGCAACTGCTCTGCCCGGGACCGCAAGAAACTGCAGAGAGTTGTGGACACAGCCCAGTGCATCACGGAAACCAGCCTCCCCTCCATGGACTCTGTCTACACTTCTCACTGCCTCAGTAAAGCAGCCACATAATCAAAGACCCCACCCACCCCGGACATTCTCTCTTCTCCCCCCTCCCATCGGGCGGAAGATACAAAAGCCTGAAAGCACGTACCGCCAGGCTCAAGGACAGCTTCTATCTCGCTGTTATAAGACTATTGAATGGTTCCCAAGTACAATAAGATGGACTCTTGACCTCACAGTCTACCTCGTTATGGCCTTGCACCTTATTGTCTGCCTGCACTGCACTTTCTCTGTAACTGTAACACTTTATTCTGCATTCTGTTATTGTTTTCCCTTGTACTACCTCAATGGACTGATGTGATGAAATGATCTGTATGGATGGCATGCTTAACTTTTCACTGTACCTTAGTACATGTGACAATAATAAACTAATTTACCAATTAATTTCATTTATAGAATATAGAACAGTACAGCACAGGAACAGGCCCTTCGGCCCACGATATCTGTGCCAACCACAATGCCAAATTAAACTAATCCCTTCTGCCTGCACGTGGTTCATATCCCTCCATTTCCTGTGTGTCTGTGGTTCTAGACACCATTTCTGTTTCTTTTGTCTTCTTCCTGTGGTTTATTTGCAGGTTAATTCCTTTCAGATCAGCGATGCCCCCGTCGGATTGAACAAAGGAGGTAGCGGGGTGATCCGATGGAGGGACTTAAAACCACCAAGCAGGTAGATGAGCAGGTACTAGGGGACATATAGTAAAGGTGACAGGCACGAGAAGCAAAAGTGACCTCGAGCCATAGAGTCATACAGCAAGTACACAGGCCCTTCGGCCCAACTGGTCCATGCTAAGCAAGGTTCCCATCTGAGCTTGTCACATTTGCCCAAGTTTGGCCCATATCCCTCTAAACCTTTCCCATCCATGGACCTTCCGAAGGTCTTTTAAATGCTGTTAATGTACCTGCCTCAACCACTTCCTCTGGCAGTTCGTTTCATACACTGACCACCCTCAGGGTGAAAAGGTTGCCCCTCAGGTTCCTATTAAATCTCTCCCCCCTCACCTTCTGCCAGTTCCTCTGCCTCTGCCACATGTTCCCATGACGAGGCTTTCCATTCCTGGACACTTCAATTCCACATCCCACTCCCACACTGACATGTCTATCCACGGCCTCCTCTACCGCCACGTTGAGGCCAGGCGCAGGTTGGAGGAACAACACCTCGTATTCTGCCTTGGGAGTCTCCAACCTGACGGCCTCAACATCGATTTCTCTAACTTCCGGTAACCCCTCCCCTCTTCCCCCCCACCCTTGATTTCCCTCATTCCAGTGGCCCCCTGCCGCCTCCCCTCTCCCCTCTCCTGCGCTCATGACCTGTCCATCTATTCCCCACCTCCTTCCCTTTATTCCATGGTCTGCTGTCCTCTCCTACTGGATTCCTTCTTCTTCAGCCCTTAAACCTCTTCTACCTATCACCTCTCAACTTCTTGTATCACTCCCTTTACTCTCCCCTCCCGCACCCACCTACCTGCCCCCCTCACCTGCATTCACCAATCGCCTGCCGGAGTGTGCTCCTCCCCTTCCCCCACCTTTTTATTCTGCCTTCTGCCCTCTTCCTTTCACGGTAGCGTAGCGGTTAGCGTCACGCTATTACAGCGCCGGCAACCTGGGTTCAATTCCGGCCGCTGTCCGTAAGGAGTTTGTACGTTCTCCCCGTGTCTGCGTGGGTCTCCTCCGGGTGCTCCGGTTTCCTCCCACATTCCAAAGACGTACGGGTTAGGAAGTTGCGGGCGTGCTATGTTGGCGCCGGAAGCGTGGCGACACTTGTGGGCTGCCCCCCAAAATCACTACACAAAAGATGCATTTCACTGTGCGTTTCGATGTACATGTGACTAATAAAGATCTTACAAAAAAGGGTCTCAGCCCGAAACATCGACTGTTTATTTCCCTCCATAGATGCAGCCTGACCCACTGAGTTCCTCCTGCATTTTGTGCAGTTCCAACCTTTATCTCTAAATCATTTTTTGATATTATTGATTCTAAAATTCGTTCATCTATATGGCATAATAAAAACCCAAGGTTAAGTAAGAAATATTTACAGAAATTAAAAAAGGATGGCGATATGGCTTTGCCTAACTTTAGATTTTACTATTGGGCAATTAATATTCGAAACAGTTTTTTGGACACAAGATTTAGATGTAACTCAATGTCCACGATGGGTGTATCTTGAGCGTGAGTTAGTGCAAGGGTTTTCATTGGCTTCTATCTTAGGGGCCTCGCTCCTCTTTGCACTTACTAAATTGTATAAACAAATGATTAATCCAACAACTAAACACACAATACGAATATGGTTTCAATTTCGTAAATGTTTGGACTGAATACATTTATCTTATCAAGTCCTATTCCATCGAATTTTTTTCTTTCAACCATCTAGAATTGATCGAGCTTTTCTTTTATGGAAAACGAAGGGAGTAACATGTTTTCGTGATCTATTCGTTGATGGCTGTTTTTTGTCTTTTGAACAGCTGTCTAATAAATACAATTGCCTGGATCACATTTTTTTTAGATATTTACAGATTAGAAACTTTTAAAATGTTACTCTACCTACTTTCCTGATATTACATCCAATTGAAATTACAGAAAAATTTTTCAGTTTTAACCCTTATCAGAAGGGCTTGATAGCAATAATTTATGATTCGATAATGAAAATACGTTTAGGGATACCGGATAAAATCAAGAATGAATGGGAAAGAGAACTTCAGATACGTCTACCTGTAGAGACATGGAAGGAAATTCTTCAGTAAGTTAATATCTCTTCAATGTGTGCTAGACACTCTCTAAAACAGTTTAAGGTGGTTCATAGGGCCCATATGTCTAAGAATAAGTTAGCTTGCTTTTACAACCATATAAATCCTATCTGTGATAGATGTAATTTGGAGGTGGTTTCCCTGACACATATGTTTTGGTCCTGCCCTCTTTTGGAAAAGTATTGGAAAGACTTTTTTGATATCATTTCAGTGGTATTGAATATTGATTTACAACCACATGCTATTACTGCAATTTTTGGGTTGCCAGTGATGGATTCTGGCCGTTTATCTGCCTCAGTTTGTCGTATGATTGCATTTGTTACATTAGTAGCCAGAAGATCCATTCTATTTAAATGGAAAGATCCTAAACCTCCTACTACATTACAATGGTTTTCCCAAACTATAACATGTTTAAACTTAGAAAAAATTAGGAGCGGTACTGTTGATCCTTCAGTTAATTTTGAAGAAACTTGGAGCCCATTTATCCAGCATTTTCATATGATGTAAGCTGACCTTTTCTGAATCCTTCTCAATAATCTTCTGTTCGAATATAGAGGAGCGGAGTTAATGACATAATTATTTTTTAATCGATGAAATATGACAGCCCAGCTTTTGTTTAGTTCTTGGTTAGTTTTTGTTTATTATTGCCATTCATTTTGTTTTGTTACTTTTTTTTAGTTTGGAGTTTTTTTTCTCATATAATCAAATTTCTTTTAGATCTTTTTCATGTTCAATTATTAAGAGATTGGGAGGTTCAGATTATAAATTTTACTCTCTATGTCTGTATACATTAACTGTTATTACTGTAATCCCGATCTCTTTGTATAATTACTGTTGTTATGTATACTAATTTGAAATTAATAAAAAGGTTGAAAATGAAAAGCATTTTGTGTGTGTTCTCCAGATTCCAGCATCTGCAGAATCTCTTGTCTCTACCTCTTGGTCTTGGTTCCCCAACCCTGGGAAAAAGACAGTGTGCATACACCCTATCTATGCCCCTCATGACTTCATACATCTCAATAAGATCACCCCTTGTTCTCCTACACAGCAATGACAAAAGTCCCAACCTGCTCAACCTCTCTCCATAACTCAGTCCTTTGAGTCCCGGCAACATCCTCATAAATCTCCTTTGTGCTCTTTCTGGCTTAATGGCATCTTTCCTGTAGCAAGGTGACCAAAACTGAACACAATACCCCAAATGCGGCCTCACCAACACCTTGTACAACTGCAACATAACATCCCAACTCCTGTACGTGGTGCACTTTACACAGTGAGTGCTTTGGATGTGGGGGTTGGTGGAGGGAGAGCCAACTGTGGCATTCAGCAAGAAGTATTTGAAGGCAAGGGATTTGCAACTATTGGGAGTGGGTGCAGGCTCACTTGGCTGAATAGTGTCTTTCTGTGCCTCAAGCATTCTGTTCTTCTCGATGCTGCCATCAGGCAGGAGGTACAAGGGCCTGAAGACCCACACCTCAAAGTTCAACAACAGCTTCTTCCCCACTGCCGTCAGGTTCTTGAACCCACCTGAAAAACCTTCACACTACCTCGGACTATATTTCATTTTCTCTCTCTCAAGTTGCACTAATGCTGTTAAGTTGTTGTGTAAGTTATGTATAAGTTTTATTAATTTAAGGTTATGTTATGTTTGTCATGTCTGTAACGGACTGAGCTGCTGCTGCAAAAAGATCATTTTCACGGCATTTATACCCTGGGTATGTCTGCCTACGACAATAAACTTGAACTTAAATTACCTATGATTCCATTTTCTCCCTCCAAACTAAACCTTGTTCATAAACTTTGAAATTATACAATGCAGGATGTTTCTCTCATATCATTCACTGTGCCAAGTGTGCCATTACACTCACATTATGTTCAAACAACATCAACTTTTCATCCTCAAGCATTGCAGCCATGAGCTATTCGAGAGGCTGTTACAGAGACCTTCCCCACAGAGGCTGCACTGAGCTTCAGTGCATCCCTCATCACGTACTCCTGCAGCCTGGGATGTGGCAATCGGCACATACCTGGCAAGGGAGAGACCGTGATCAGAAAGGCAGTTCTCCCCACTCAAGCGGCTACCTGATGAGAGCTTAACCTGCTGACACAGAGGAGGATCCTAATGCTGACTGGGAAACCAGTCTAACTCCTCTGTTCAGCAATCACATCAGGATGGTGGCAGCAACGAGCACCTCGGGAGGACGGATCTGCAACACGGTCCAACTGACGGTGAAAGATCTCAGTGAAGGGAACCCTTTCACGTGGGACCTCTTCATTAGAAAGGTCTTGTTGGATACTTACAAGTTTGAGGTGAAGGACATCTACTGCCTCCAGTACTTCGTGGGTAATGAATACTTCGACGTTACCTTCAAGCACCCTCAGCACATACTCCTGCAGCCTGGGATGTGGCAGTCGGCAGCGTTCATTGACAGACGCCTCCTTACACTGGAAGAACAACGGGTTTCAGTCACACCTTTCACTGAGGTGATGACCTTCCAACAGCAAACCTGCGCCATGTACAGCAAGCCCGTCCTTGGGAGAGGGGGCACTGCTCCCACAGTCCCAATCCTTGTTGCACCTTGTCTGGCTACCCTAGCCAGTTCTCAGCACACACTCTAGCACCTCCGAACCAGTTCCCTGGCACCTGCAGTTGCTCAGACATACAACGTAGTGAACATAGAACATAGACCTGACGGTGAAGGGGACGGGGGGATGGGGGGTCGGTTGGGCCAGTTGTCATAGAGTCAGAGAGTCATACAGCACAGAAACAAGCCCTTCGGCCCAACTGGTCCATGCCGACCAAGATCCTCATCCAAGCTGGTCCCAGTTACCCAAGTTTGGCCCACATCCCTCTAAACCCTTCCTATCCATGTACCTGTCCAACTGTCTTTTAAATGTTGTTATTGGCATCTCATTCCATAGATGGATACCACCATTTGTGTGTAAAAAGAAAGTTGCCCCTCGGGTTCCTATTAACTCTTTCCCTTCTCACCTTAAATTTATGCCTTTTAGTTCTTGATTCCCCAACCCTGGGTAAAACACTGTGCACATTCACCATGTCCCTCCACAATGGACACCATCTCCCTGGCCCTACACTCAGCTCTGGAGCATCTGGACAGTAAAGGCACCTACGTTAGACTATTGTTTATTGACTGCAGCTCTGCCTTCAATATTATAATCCCAAGCAAACGTCACCAAACTCCGAGACCTGGGACTCAACACCTCCCTCAGTAACTGGATCCTTGACTTTCTGACCAACAGACCACATTCAGTGAGGATAGGCAGCAACACCTCCGGCACGATTATTCTCAACACTGGTGCCCCACAAGGCTGCGTCCTCAGCCCTCTACTCTACTCCCTATACACTCATGACTGTGTGGCCAGATTCTGCTCTAACTTCATCTACAAGTTTGCAGATGATACCACCGTTGTAGGCCGTATCTCAAATAACGATGAGTCAGAGTACAGGAAGGAGATAGAGAGCTTAGTGACATGGTGTCATGACAACAATCTTTCCCTCAATGTCAGCAAAACAAAAGAGCTGGTCATTGACTTCAGGAAAGGGGGCGGTGTACATGCACCTGTCTACATCAATGGTGCTGAGGTTGAGAGGGTTGACAGCTTCAAGTTCCTGGAAGTGAACATCACCAACAGCTTGTTCACAAGATCACAAGACAAAGGAGCAGAAGCAGGCCATTTGGCCCATCGAGTCTGCTCCATGAGCTTAAGCTAATACTATTACTATCTAGCCCCAATTTCCAGCCTTATCCCCATATCCCTTGATACCTTGACCAATTAGATACCTATTAATCTCCTCCTTAAACGCCTCCAGTGACTGGGCCTCCACAGCTGTATGCGGCAAAGAATTCCACAAATTCACTACTCTCTGGCTAAAGAAATTTCTTTTCATTTCTGTTTTAAACCAGTACCCTCTAATTCTAAGATTGTACCCTCTAATCCTGGACTCACCCACCAGGGCAAACAGCTTCACCACATCTACTCTGTCCAGTCCTTTCAACGTTTGAAATGTTTCTATGAGGTCCCTTCTCATTCTTCTGTACTCCAGTGAGTACAGTCCAAGAGCCGACAAACGCTCATCATAAGTAAGCCCTTTCATTCCGGGAATCATCCTCGTAAATCTTTTCTGAACCCTCTCCAACATCAGCACATCCTTCCTAAGATACAGGGCCCAAAACTGCGCACAGTACTCCAAATGAGGCCTCAACACTTCCTTACTTTTATACTTTATACCTCTCGAAATGAATGCCAACATAGCATTCGCTTTCTTGACCACCGATCTGACCCGGTGGTTAACCTTTAGGGTATCCTGTACGAGTACCCCCAAGTCCCTTTGTACTTCTGTACTTTGAATTTTCTCCCCATTTAGGTAATAATCTGCCCATTTATTTCTGTTTCCAAAGTGTACAACTGCACATTTCTCAACATTGAATCTCATCTGCCATTTCCTTGCCCATTCTCCTAAACTATCTAAGTCTCTCTGCAACCTTCCTGTCTCCTCAATACTCTCTACTCCTCCACCCATCTTGGTGTCGTCTGCAAACTTAGCCACAAAACCATTTAGTCCATCATCCAAATCATTAATGTACAAAGTAAAAAGAAGCAGCCCCAACACCGATCCCTGCGGAACATCACTAGTAACCGGCAGCCAACCAGAACAGGATCCCTTTATTCCTACCCTTTGCTTTCTGCCAACCAGCCAATGCTCCACCCGTTCCAATATCCCACCTGAAATCCCACGAGCTCTCATCTCATTAATCAGTCTCTTGTGAGGCACCTTGTCGAAGGCCTTTTGAAAGTCTAAATACACAACATCCACAGCCTCTCCCTTATCCACCCTACCTGAGATTTCCTCAAAAAACTCCAATAGGTCGGTCAGGCAGGATCTTCCCTTCAGGAAACCATGCTGGCTTGGGCCTATCTTGCCTTGTACCTCCAAGTATTCCATAACCTCATCCTTGAGGATTGATTCCAATAACTTACCCACCACCGATGTCAGACTAATAGGTCTGTAATTTTCTTTATGCTGCCTCCCACCCTTCTTATACAGTGGAACTACAACTGTTCTGGTCCAAGCATATAGAAGCCACAGCCAAGAAAGCTCACCAGCACCTCTACTTCCTCAATAGGCTAAAGAAATTCGGCATGTCCCCTTTGACACTCACCAACTTTTATCGATACACCATAGAAAGCATCCTATCTGGATGTATCACGGCTTGGTACAGCAACTGTTCTGCCCAGGACCACAAGAAACTGCAGAGAGCTGTGGACACAGCCCAGCGCGTCATGGAAACCAGCCTCCCCTCCATGGACTCTGTCTATGCCTCTCGCTGCCTTGGTGAAGCAGCCAGCATAATCAGAGACCAGACCCACCTGGGTCATTCTGTCTCATCTCCTCTGCCATCAGGCAGAAGTTACAGGAGCCTGAGGGCACGTACCACCAGGCTCAAGGACAGCTTCTATCCCATGGTGATAAGACTATTGAACAATTCCCTTACACGATGAGACGGACTCTTGACCTCACAATCTACCTTGTTTGACCTTGCACCTTATTGTCTACCTGCAATGCACTTCCTCTGTAACTGTGACACTTTACTCTGTATTCTGTTATTGTTTTACCCTGTACTACCTCAATGCACGGTGTAATGAATTGATCTGTATGATCAGTATGCAGGAATAAGTTTTTCACTGTACCTTGGTACAAGTGACAATAATAAACCTATACCAATACCAATACCCTCCACTGAAATCCTCTTCACATATTCGTTCTGTCCTTCAGAGCTCTCTGCTACCCACCCCATTGTGATTATGTTCTCCTGGAAATTTCTTTTGAACGTAATTACATTAATCCCAGACAATTGTTCTGGTCCCTTTGTCTTTTGAGCAGGTTCAGTCATTGATACTCTCCCACAGACGGGGGCGACTTGATTTGCTGAGCGGTTCCAGCATTGTCTGTTCTTATTGCCGTTTGACAAATTGCCACATGCGAGAACCACCGGCAATTGGAACCTGCTGGATCAAGCAGCAGCATGGCTAAAAAAATCCAACAAGAGAATGAAAGCAGACTGCAATTTATCTTTCCGACTGGCGGGAAGTTTACAGTGGTGTTCCCCAGGGAACCGTTACTCTGCGCTTACGTATTGGTAACCTGGATGAACATATTGCGCACCAGTCAAAGGTCTTTGATAAAACACCACCTAACAGGCTAGTTTATCAAATGTGCATTAACTTTGCACTAATTCATCCCTTGAGATGAAAATGTTATGTTTGCATTGTGATGTATTGAGCTACAAAGTGAAAGGAAGGATATGTCAAGCTTTAAAGGTTGCTAAAGTATGTCATGCATTGGAAACTTATCATATGTTGGCATAGAAATGGGAAATGTATCAGCTAGTCCAGAGGGTAGTAGAGTCATCCCATGGAAGGAGTGGAGAAAAGAGCTTAAAAACCAAAGTCAAAGTCAAAGTCGAGTTTATTGTCATCTGCACAAGTCCGTGTGTGCGCAGGTGCAATGAAAAACTTACTTGCAGCAGCATCACAGGCACAGAGCATCAGATCCACAACGTTCACAAGAAAATCATAAACTAACAATATAGATTATACAAAATTATACAAAACTATTGTTGAACATTGAGGTGTGGGTCTTCAGGCTCCTGTACCTCCTGCCTGATGACAGCATTGAGAAGAGGGCATGGCCCAGGATGGTGGAGGTCCCTGATGATGGATGTCACCTTCCTGAGACATCACCTCTTGTCGATGTCCTGGATGGTGGGGAGAACTGTACCCGCGATGGAACTATCTGAGTCCCACCACTCTCTGTAGCCTCTTGTGTTCCTGTGCATTGGAGATTCCAGACCAGGCCGTGATGCTACAGGTCAGAATGCTTTCCACTGTATATTTGCAGAGGTTTATCAGACTCTTCGATGCCATGATGAATCTCCTTAAGCTTCTGAGAAAGTAGACACACTGGCTCGCCTTCTTCATAGTTGCGTCTAAGTGGGCCTGGGAGAGATCCCCCGAGATGTTGGCACCCAGGAACTTGAAGTTGCTCACCATTTCCACCACAGACCCTTCAATGAGGACCGGTGTGTGTTGGCCTGACTTCCCTTTCCTAAAGTCCACAATCAGTTCCTTGGTTTTGCTGACATTGAGCACAAGGTTGTTGTTGCGACACCACTTGACCACCTGACCTAGCTCACTCCCATACGCTTCCTCATCACCATCTGTGATTCTGCCAACAGTGGTGTCATCAGCAATACCTCTCCCACAGTGTATAAAGGGTAGTCAGGGTCAGAGACACCTCCGAGCCTACCTACGATAGGACTTTTTGTGTGTCCCACCCTTATTATTTCTCCCAAAGTACATCACCTTGCACTTATCAGAGTTAAGTTCCATTGCTCTGCCCCTTACCATAGATCAATGTTATTCCATTACCCTGTACTGGTCCAACCATGTAGACGTCTCGGCCCTGTAAGCTCACCAGCACCTCTACTTCCTCAGGAGGCTAAAGAAATTTGGCACGTCCCCCTTGACACTCACCAACTTGTGTCGATGCACCGTAGAAAGCATCCTATCCGGATGCACCACGGGTTGGTATCGAAGCTCCTCGGCCTGGAACCGCAAGAAACTGCAGAGAGTTGTGGACACAGCTCAGCACATCACGGAAACAGCCTCCCTTCCATGGACTCTGTCTATACCTCTCACTGTCTTGGTGAAGCAGCCAGCATAATCAAAAACCCCACCAACCCAGGTCATTCTCTCTTCTCCCCTCTCCCATCAGCCAGAAGATATAGGAGCCTGAGGGCACATACCACCAGGCTCAAGGACAGCTTCTATCCCACTGTGATAAGACTATTGAACGGTTCCCTTATATGACGAAATGGACTCTTGACCTCACAATCTGCCTTGTTATGACCTTGCACCTTATCGTCTACCTGCAATGCACTTCCCTGTAGCTGTGACATTTTACTCTGTATTCTGTTATTGTTTTACCCTATACTACCTCAATGCACTGCGTAATGAATTGATCCGAATGAACGGTATGCAAGACAAGTTTTTCACTGTACCTCGGTACAAGTGACAATAATAAACCAACACCAATACCATTATTCTGTAGACTACAGCTATGCTCCTCACTATCAACAACATCACCGACTTTCGTGTCATCTGCAAATTTACTAACACCTCCTACATTCATACCCAAGTTGTTAACATATATAGCAAACATCAATAGCCCTGCATTGACCTCAGAGCTACACCGCTGGTCATAGGCTTCCAGTCATAGAACCACCTTCCACCCTCTGCCTCCTGTTGTCAAACCAGTTTCAGATCCTATTTGCCGACTTGCCCTGGATCCCATGGGCTCTAACCTTTTGGACTAATTTCTTTGTGGAACCTCGTTAAAAGGCCTTGCTGAAGTCCTGTAGATGACACACAGTCATAGATTTATGGACTAATACAGCACGGAAATAGGCCCTTCAGCCCAACTTGTCCATGCCAACCAAGATACCCATCTAAGGAGGTGCTACCTCAAGAAGGCAACATACATCATCAAAGGTCCCCACCATCCAGGCCATGCCATCTTCTTGCAGCTACCATTCAGCAGGAGGTACAGAAGTAGTGAGTGGAATGATACAGGGGTCGCTGCTGAGCCCGCAACTGTTTACGATATCACAATTTGGAAGAGAGGATCAAGTGTAGCGTATCTAAGTTTGCTGATGACACTAAATTGAGAGGAAAAGCAAATTGTGCAGAGGATGTGGAGTGTCTGCAGAGAGATATAGATAGGTTAACTGAGTGGGCAAGGGTCTAGCAGATGGAGTAGAATGTTGGTAAATGTGAGTTCATCCACTTTGGAAGGGAAAATAGGAGATGAGATTATGATATAAATGGTGAAAGATTGTAGCATACTGTTGTGCAGAGGGACTCGGGAGTGCTTGTGCATGAATCGCAAAAGGTTGGTTTGCAGGTGAAACAGGTTATCAAGAAGGCAAATGGAACGTTGACCTTCATTGCTGGAGGGATTTAATTTAAGAGCAGGGAGGTTATGCTGCAACTGTACAGGGTACTGGTGAGGCTGCACCTGGAGTACTGCGTGCAGTTCTGGTCTCCTTACTTGAGGAAGGATAGACTGGCTTTGGAGGCAGTGCAGAGGAAGTTCACCAGGTTGATTCCAGAGATGAGGGGGTTACTCCATGAGGAGAGATTGAGTTGCCTGGGACTATACCCGGTGGAATTCAGAAGAATGAGAGGGGATCTCATGGAAACATATGAAAGGAATAGATAAGATAGAGGGAGGAAAGTTGTTTCCACTGGTAGGTGAGACTAGAACTAGGGGTCATAGCCTCAAGATTCATGGGAATAGATGTAGGACGGAGATGAGGAGAAACTGCTTTTCCCAGAGAGTGGTGAATCTGTGGAATTCTCTGCCCAGGGAAGCAGTAGAGGCTGCCTCATTAAATATATTTAAGACACAGTTAGATAGATTTTTGCACAGTGGGGGAATTAAGGGCTATGGGGAAAAGGCAGGTAGGTGGAGCTGAGTCCATGGACAGATCAGCCACGATCTTATTGAATGGCGGAGCAGGCTCGATGGGCCAGATGGCCTCCTCCTGCTTCTATTTCTTATGTTCTTAAGCCTGAAGTCCCACACCACCAGGTTCAAGACCAGCTACTTCTTTCAACCATTTGGTTCTTGAAACAACCTGCACAACCTAATCACCACAGTTTAGCAACACTGTGACCACTTTGATCACTTTGCACTAAAATGGACTTGGATTTTTTTATTCTAATTATGTTCTTTCTTTTAAAATTTGTGTTCAATTAATGTTTAATTTATGTTTTTCTTGTGAATGCTGCTTGTCTGATGCTCTGTGCCTGTGATGCTGCTGTAAGTAAGTTTTTCATTGCACCTGCGTACACATGGACTTGTGCAGATGACAATAAACTCCACTTTGATTTTGAAGCTAGTCCCATTTACCATAGAACCATAGAACAATACAGCACAATACAGGCCCTTCGGCCCACCATGTTGTGCCGTCCTTCAAACCATACTTAAGACTATCTAACCCCCTCCTCCCACATATCCCTCTATCTTAAATTCCTCCATATGCTTATCTAATAATCTCTTGAACTTGACCAATGTATCAGCCTCCACCACCACCCCAGGCAGTGCATTCCATGCCCCAACCACTCTCTGGGTGAAAAACCTCCCTCTGATATCCCCCTTGAACTTCCCACCCATTACCTTAAAGCCATGTCCTCTTGTATTGAGAATTGGTGCTCTGGGAAAGAGGCGCTGGCTGTCCACTCTATCTATTCCTCTTAATATTTTGTACACCTCTATCATGTCTCCCCTCATCCTCTTTCTCTCCAATGAGTAAAGCCCCAGCTCCCTCAGTCTCTCCTCATAATCCATACTCTCTAATCCAGGCAGCATCCTGGTAAATCTCCTCTGCACCCTTTCTAATGCCTCCACATCCTTCCTATAATGAGGTGACCAGAATTGGACACAGTGCTCTAAGTGTGGTCTAACCAGAGTTTTGTAAAGCTGCATCATTACTTCGCTGCTCTTAAACTTGATGCCCCGACTTATGAAAGCTAACATCCCATAAGCTTTCTTAACTACCCCATCCATCTGTGTGGCAACTTTCAGTGATCTGTGGATATGAACCCCCAGATCCCTCT
This sequence comes from Pristis pectinata, assembly GCF_009764475.1. NCBI lineage: Eukaryota > Metazoa > Chordata > Chondrichthyes > Rhinopristiformes > Pristidae > Pristis > Pristis pectinata. The sequence continues at coordinate 141,109,852 of NC_067407.1, read as the reverse complement.
GCTCCTCTACACTGCCCAGAATCCTGCCATTTACCTTGTACTCTGCCTTGGAGTTTGTCCTTCCAAAGTGCACCACCTCACACTTCTCTGGATTGAACTCCATCTGCCACTTGTCAGCCCAGCTCTGCATCCTATCAATATCCCTCTGTAAGCTTTGACAATCCTCCACACTATCCACAACACCACCGATCTTTGTGTCATCTGCAAACTTGCCAACCCACCCTTCCACCCCCTCATCTAAGTCGTTAATAAATACCACAAAAAGTAGAGGTCCCAGAACTGATCCCTGCGGGACGCCACTGGTCACAGCCTCCAATCCAAATGCACTCCCTCCACCACAACCCTCTGCTTTCTACAGGCAAGCCAATTCTGAATCCACACGGCCAAGCATCCCTGGATCCCTTGGCCTCTGACCTTCTGAAGAAGCCTACCATGCGGAACCTTGTCAAACGCCTTACTAAAATCCATGTAGACTACCCTCATCAATCTTCCTGGTCACCTCCTCAAAGAACCCTATCAGGCTTACCAATTAAAGAACATGATCATTGCCCAAGTTCGACCCGTATCCCTTTAAACCTTTCCTAACCACTTCCTCCAGCAGCTCGTTCCACATGTGCACCACCCTCTGTGTGAAAAAAATTGTGCCTCAGGTCCTACTAAATCTTTCCCCTCTCGCTTTACATCAACCACACTGTCCTCAGTACATAACAATATATTTTGTTACCTTCTTGAAAAATTGAGTCACTTTGGTCAGACAGGAGACACAAAAGTTTACAGATGCTGGAATCTGGAGCAACAAACAAAGTGCTGGAGGAACTCAGCGGGTCAGGCAGCATCTGTGGAGGGAAATGGATTTCCCCTCAATATTATCTCCATATTCCCTCCATAGATGCTGTCTGACCTGCTGAGTTCCTCCAGCTTTGTGTGATGGTCTGATAGGATCTCTCCCCAACAAAACCAGACTGTCTATCCCTGACTAATCCCTGTCTCTCCAAGTGCAGATTCACTCCGTCCTTCAGAATTATGGACACCAGCCTCTCCTCCTCGGACTCTTGTCTTTACCTCTCGTTGTCTTGGTGAAGCAGCCAGCATAATCAAAGACCCCACCCACCCGGGTCATTCTCTCTTCTCTCCTCTTCCATCAGGTAGAAGATACAGGAGCCTGAGGGCACGTCCCACCAGACTTAAGGACAGCTTCTACCCCACTGTGATAAGACTATTGAACGGTTCCCTTATACAATGAGATGGACTCAGACCTCACGATCTACCTTTTTGTGACCTTGCACCTTATTGCACTGCACTTTCTCTGTAGATGTGAGACTTTACTCTGTACTGTTATTGTTTTTACCTGTACTACATCAATGCGCTCTGTATTAACCCAATGTAACTGCACTGTGTAATGAATTGACCCGTACGATCGGTATGCAAGACAAGTTTTTCACTGTCCCTCGGTACAAGTGACAATAATAAACCAATACCAATACCAATACCAATTTTCCCGACTGCTGATCTTGCCTCCTGAGGAAGTAGAGGCGCTGTTGAGCTTTCTTGGCCGTGGTGTCTACGTGGATGGACCAGGACAGTCTAACAGAATAATGTAGATCTATGGTAAGGGGACAGAGGAATGGAATTTAACTCTGATAAGTGTGAGGTGATGTACTTTGGGAGAAATAATAAGGGTAGGATGCACACGGTGAAAGTCCTGTCATAGGTAGGCTCGGAGGTGTCTCTGACCCTGACTACCTGTTATTCCCTGTGGGAGAGGTGTTGTCGATGACACCACTGTTGTTGGTAGAATCACGGATGGTGGTGAGGAAGCGTACGGGAGTGAGATATGTCAGGTGGCAGAGTGGCGTCGCAACAACGACCTTGTGCTCAACATCAGCTCACAGGACTGTAGTTCCTGGCTTATCCCTGCTGCCCTTCTTGAACAAAGGAGCAAGCAAAAGCAGAAGCTTCAGTCAATAACTAATTCCACATTCCTTGCAGGAAGATTTCACCTCAGCTCTGTCAGGTCACAGGCAGCTGGTGTGTTAAGTGGATTCTGATAGACAGAACCATCAGCTGCCTGGTGACTCCCAGAGCTCAGTCGCATTCCTGTCTTGGATCCCTTTGAAATACAAGTGATTCTGTTGGGTTGGGAGACCAGATAAGAGAGAACAGCATCTGGCAACTTCATTTCATTAAGAAGGCAATTGGTAATTGGTTTATTATTGACATATGTACCGAGATACAGTGAAAAGCTTTTGTCTGCGTGTCATCCATGCAGGTCATTCCGTACGTAAGTACATCGAAGGAACACAAAAGAAAATCAATAACAGAATGCAGAATAAAGTGTTACAGTTACAGAGAAAGTGCAGTGCAGGCAGACAATAAGGTGCAAGGGCCACATCAAGGTAGACTGTGAGAACAAGGGTTCATTTTTATCATATAAGGCTATTGACGATCACTCAATACTCTTATAACAGCGGGATAGAAACCATAGAAACCATAGAACAATACGGCACAATACAGGCCCTTTGGCCCACCATGTTGTGCCGCCCTTCAAACCACACCTAAGACTATCTAACCCCTTCCTCCCACATATCCCTCTAACTTAAATTCCTCCATATGCTTATCTAACAATCTCTTGAACTTGTCCAATGTATCAGCCTCCATCACCACCCCAGGCAGCACATTCCATGCACCAACCACTCTCTGGGTGAAAAACTTCCCTCTGACATCTCCCTTGAACTTCCCACCCAATACCGTAAAGCCATGTCCTCTTGTTTTGAGCATTGGTGCCCTGGGAAAGAGGTGCTGGCTGTCCACTCTATCTATTCCTCTCAATATCTTGTACACCTTTATCATGTCTCCTCTCATCCTCCTCCTCTCCAATGAGAACAGCCCTAGCTCGTTTAGTCTCTCCCCATAATCCATACTCTCCAATCCAGGCAACATCCTGGTAAATCTCCTCTGCACCCTTTCCAATGCTTCCACATCCTTCCTATAATGAGGCGACCAGAACTGGACACAGTACTCCAAGTGTGGCCTAACCAGAGTTTTGTAAAGCTGCATCATCACTTCGCGGCTCTTAAACTGTCCTTGAGCCTGGTGGTACGTGCTTTCAGACCTTTGTATCTTCTGCCCAATGGGAGGAAGGAGAAGAGAGAATGTCCGGGGTGGATGGGGTCTTTGATTATGCTGGCTGCTTTACCGAGGCAGCGGGAAGTGTAGACAAGAGTCCATGGAGGGGAGGCTGGTTTGCGTGACGGACTGGGCTGTGTCCACAACTCTCTGAAACTTCTTGCGGTCTTGGGCAGAGCAGTTGCCGTACCAAGCTGTGATGCTTTCAGTGGTGCACCTGTAAAAGTTGGTGAGCTGTGGCTAACAATGACTAAAGCATCCAAAGCTTTAGTGGGCTATCCATCAAAGAAATTCAGAGAGCAGCTCCTCCCCTATAACTGAACAATGGGTCCACGTCCATAGATCCCTCAAGGTTGCCTCACAGGTCAATAGGGTTGTTAAGAAGGCATATGGTGTGCCGACCTTCATTAGTCAGGGTATTGAGTTCAAGAGCCGTGAGGTAATATTTCAGCTCAATAAAACTCTGGTTAGACCACACTTAGAGTATTGTGTTCAGTTCTGGTTGCCTCATCATAGGAAGGATGTGGAAGCTTTAGAGAGGGTGCAGAGGAGATTTATCAGGATGTTGTCTGGATTGCAGAGCATGTCTTATGAGGATAGGCTGAGTGAGCTAAGGCTTTTCTCTTTGGAGAGAAGGAAGATGAGAGGTGACTTGATAGAGGTGTACAAGATGATAAGAGGCATAGATCGAGTGGACAGTCAGAGACTTTTTCCCAGGGCGACAATGGATAATATGAGGGGGCATAATTTTAAGGTGATTGGAGGAAGGTATAAGGGGGATGTAAGTTTTTTACACAGAGAGTGGTGGGTGTGTGGAACGCACTGCCTGCAGAGGTTGTGGGGGCAGATACATTAGGGACTTTTAAGAGACTCTTAGATAGACACATGAATGATAGAGAAATGGGGGACTATGTGGAAGGGAAGGGTCAGATAGATCTTAGAGCAGGATAAAATGTCTACATAACATTGTCAGCCAAAGGGCCTGTACTGTGCTGTAATGTTCTATGTTCTATGTTCTATATTTGCAGAAACACTTGAAAAAGATTGGGGTCCACACTGTCCGTTGGGGACCGGAGGGGAAATCCCATTGTGTCTGCCTCTCTGGGTTTGCACAGTCCGAGCTTGTGGAAATCTGCCAGGATTCCTTGCTCCTGGTCGTTCTGTGGGCTCCTGAGGGTGTGGTCTGATGGTTACAGTGGAGTCGGGTGGGTAGGGGAGGGAGGGAGAAACAGAGAAATCGCGGTGATTCATCCATCTCAAGCACAGCGGACACCATGGTCACTGCATGACAGCTCAGGGGAAACCCATTACCACACAGTAGCCAATCCAAAGTTTTACACAGCTGCAACATGGAGCATAGAACATAGAACAGTACAGCGCAGGAACAGGCCCTTCAGCCCACCATGTCTGTGCTGAACACAATTCCAAATTAAACTAAATCCCTTCTGTCTGCACGTGATCCACATCCCTCCATCCCCTGCATATTCACGTTCCTAATTAACAGCCTCTCAAACCCCTCTATTGTATCTGCCTCCACCACCACCCCTGGCAGCCTGTTCCAGGCACCCACCACTTTCTGTGTAAAAAAACTTGCCTCACATATCTCCTTTAAACTTTCCCCCTCTCACCTTAAATGCATGTCCTCTGGTATTTGACATTTCTACCCTGGGAGAAAGATTCTGACTGTCTACCCTATCTATACCTTTCATAATTTTATAAATTTCTCTCCCTCAGCCTCCAGAGAAAACAACCCAAGTTTGCCTGACCTCTCCTTATACTCTGTAATCTAGGCAGCATCCTGGTGAACCTCTTCCGTCCCCTTTTCAAAGCATCCACATCCTTCCTGTAATGGAGCGACCAGAACATCACACAATACTGCACGTGTGGACAAACCAAAATTTTATACAGCTGCAACCTGACTCTTACACTCAATGGCCTGACTGATGAAGGCAAGCATGCCCTATGCTTTCTTTACCACCCTATCTACTTGTGTGGCCACTTTCAGGGAGCTGTGGACTTGGACGCTAAGATCCCTCTGTACATCAAATACGACTTCCTGACTTTTATAGTCAAGTCAGTAAAATATTGCTGGTGATGAAAGATGAATTCTTCTCCCTCCACAGATGCTGCCTGACCTGCTGAGTGTTTCCAGCACCTTTCAAAGTCAAAGTCGAGTTAATTGTCACATGCACAAGTACATGTACGTACAGGCGCAATGAAAACCTTACTGCAGCAGCATCACATACTTAATCCCGGGATGTGCTCACCACTGGTAACTCAACTCGTGGGTTTAAGTGTCGATGGGTGCTCGATGGTCGGCAGAGACACCAGGGCCTGTTTCTGTGCTGTAAACTCTACCATTACCCATCTGATGGATCGCTGAACTGTAGTGAGCTGGACTATTTCAGAGAGGCCAGTCAACAGCCAATCACGTTGGTGGGCCTGGAGTCACATATAGACCAGAGAGGGCTTGGTTCTTCCTCCCCTGAAGGCCTAGAGTGAGGGAGCTTCCCAGTCACCAATTCTGAAACTAGCTTTTAATTCCAAATTCATTTAACTGAGGTAGTTATAACTCCCCAGTCACTGTACCAGGAGGTGTACACAAACAGACAGGACAGTTTGCAGGACTCTAGTCCTGGTTCAGACCCTGGGGTTATTCCCCTGTAGAGATTCAGACTGTTGTTTCTCCCAACTTTCTCCTTGAAATCACTGCAACAAAGGACTGAGATGAAGTTATCCCGGTGCTCAGAGTTCTGCCTTGTCACAGTGACCCGTACAAGAGGGAACATCAAGTACAATCAGTTCAGGAAGCTGCAGAGGGAAAATTAATCTTGGGTGTCACTGCTCGTCAGTTCTCTCATTTCGACTCATCCTTCCTTCTTACTCTGGTGTCGGCATGGTTCTTTGTCAATGAGAAGCTTTTCCAGTGGTCTGAAAGGAAAGGTGGTGGCTTGGTTTAATGTACTCTAACTTGGCTGCTTCTCTCTGAAGTGGAATATAGCAATCTAGGAATAGGCCGCCATGTCCCTTGAACATTCTCTGAATTCAGTCAGGCCACGGCTGATTCCTGACCTACTTCCCCACTTCCAGCCCTCGAACTGGCCTAGGGAAGGCAAGTAACTACACTCTGGAGAAAGACTCACTGCCCTGTGAGTGAAGAAATGCCTCCGCATCGCACTTCCTGAGCTGAATGCCCTGTGTGGATACAGTGGCGTGTCGGTTATGTTACTGGGCTAGCAGCCAAAGCTCTGGACCACGAATCAAGTTAGAGACCCATAGAGTCAGGCAGCACAGAAACAGGCCCTTTGGCCCACAATGTCCATGGTGACCATCAAATAAGATAAGATTTCTTTATTAGTCACATGTATATGGAAACACACAGTGAAATGCATCTTTTGCATAGAGTGTTCTGGGGGCAGCCCGCAAGTGTCGCCATGCTTCTGGCACCAACATAGCATGCCCACAACTTCCTAACCCGTACGTCTTTGGAATGCAGGAGGAAACTGGAGCACCCGGAGGAAACCAACGCAGACACGGGGAGAACAAACAAACTCCTTACAGACAGCAGCCGGAATTGAACCCGGGTCGCTGGCGCTGTAATAGCGTTACGCTAACCGCTACACTACCATGCCTGACTATCTGTATAATATGTTAATACCTATCTGTATTAATGCAATTACTATCACTTGGTCCGTGACCTTCTGTGCCTTGGTGATTCAAATGCTCATTCAGAGACTTCTTAAATGCTTTGAGAATCTCTGCCTCCACCAACCCCTCAGACAATGCGTTCCAGGTTCCAACCCCGCCCCCCCCCCCCCCCCCAGGGTGAAATACGTTCTTCCTCAGATGCCTGCACGGAACTTTCTCTGTAACTGTAACACTATATTCCTATTCGGATGCATCACGGCTTGGGATAACAACTGCTCTGCCTGTGACCACAAGAAACTGCAGAGAGCTGTGGACACATCTCAGCACATCACGGAAACCAGCCTCCCCTCCATGGACTCTGTCTACACTTCTCACTGCCTCGGTAAAGCAGCCAGCATAATCAAAGACCCCACTCACCCCGGACATTCTCTCTTCTCCCCCCCCTCCCATCAGATACAAAAGCCTGAAAGCATGTACCACCAGGCTCAAGGACAGCTTCTATCCCACTGTTATAAGACTATTGAACGGTCCCCTAGTATGATAACATGTACTCTTGACCTCACAATCTACCTTGTTATGGCCTTGCACTTTATTGTCTGCCTGCACTGCACTTTCTCTGTAACTGTAACACTTTATTCTGCATTCTGTTATTGTTTTCCCTTGTACTACCTCGATGCACTGTGTAATGAAATGATCTGTATGGATGGCATGCAAAACAAAGCTTTTCACTGTACCTCAGTACATGTGACAATAATAAACCAATTACCAATTAAGCCTCTTACTCCTTACCTTAAATCTAACTGCTGATAGACATCTCTGCTAAGGAGAAAAGATTCTCACACTCTCCCCTATCTATGCCCCTCTTTATTTTGTACATTTCATTATTATCAGGTCCCCCTCAGCCTCCTCTGCATACCCAGCCTCTCCCGCCTCTCCTCAGAACTGAAACACTCCATCCCAGACAACATCTCAGTGAATCTCCTCTGCACCCTCCCCAGTGCAATCATATCTGTCTTACGGTGTGGTGACCAGAACTGCACACAGTACTCCAGGTGTGGCATAACCAAGGTTTGATAAAGTTGTACTGTAACCTTCCTGCTCTTGTATTCCATGCTCCTGCTAATGGAGACAATGCTTAACCGCCTTACCTTCCTGTGCTCTGCCTTGGATTTGTACACCTAGGTCGCTCTGTTACTCAGTAAATTGGTAAATTGGTTTACTATTGTCACACAGCTGAGGCTGAAGATGAAGCTTTGTGGGGCACCAGTGTTGAGAATAATCGTGCTGGAGGTATTGCTGCCTATCCTCACTGATTGCAGTCTGTTGGTCAGGAAGTCAAGGATCCAGTTGCAGAGGGAGGTGTTGAGTCCCAGGTCTTGGAGTCTGGAATTATTGTATTGAAGGCGGAGATGTAGTCAATAAACAACAGTCTAACGAAGGTGTCTTTACTGTCCAGATGCTCCAGAGATGAGTGTATGGTCAGGGATGTGGCTTCTGTCATAGACCTGTTTTGGCGATAGGTGAATTGCAGTGGGACGAGGTTGTCTGGGAGGCTGGAGTTGATGCGTGCCATGACCAGCCTCTTGAAGCACTTCATGATGGTGGATGTTAGAGCCATCAGTCGTTAGTCATTGAGGCACGTTACCTTGTAATTCTTAGGTACTGAGTTGATGGTGATCTTCTTAAAACAGGTGGGAATTACTTTCTGGGTAAGTACTTTCTGGGCTCTGACCTTTCATTGTGTATGTCCTATAAGTTCTCCTCACATTCCTCAGGAGTAAAATCTGCCCATCTTACTAACTCATCAATGTCATTCTGTATCCAAGGATGACCATCCTGACTAGCAACAACTCCACCCATAGTTGTGTCGTCTACACACATACTGACGAAACCCTCTACACTCGCATCCACATGGATATAACCAGCAGTAGCTAACCCAGCACCAGACCCTGCAGTCCACCACCGGTCACCAGTTCCAACCGTAAGAAACAACCCTCCTCCTCCCCCCTCTGCCTCCTATCACCAAGCCAGTTTTGGATCCAATTTGCCGTTGATCCCACGATTCCTTATCCTTTGGACTAATTTCTCCTGTGGGCCTCTGTCAAAGGTGACACTGAAATCTGTGCAAACAGCAGCAACTGCTCAACTCTCATTGACTTCTTTGGAAAAATTCAATCAATCTAGTCGGACTGAAATTTGAGTTCAAATCCCACCGGGGTAATCAGGCGAGATAAAGTGAATTATTTAAATACATCTGGAATTGAAAGCAAGCCTCACTAACAGTGAACATAAAACTACTGGCTTGTTGTAAAAACCCATCTGGTTCACTAAATTCCTTCAGAAGAGAAAATCTACCATCCTTACCCAGTCTGGTCTATATGTGACTCCAAGCTCAAGCCATTTGGTTGACACTTGAACTACCTCCTCAACTCAGGGGCAGTTAGGGATGGACAATAAATGCTGTCATTGCCAATGATGTTATATCCTTTGTTGAAAGAAGGAGCAATCCTTATACGGAGGCAATTCCTCCTGCTCTAGACTTATCCAGCCAGTGGAAGCATTGCTAGTTGGTTTATTATTGTCACATGTACCGAGAAGCGGCACGGTAGTGTAGCGGTTAGCGTAACGCTATTACAGAATAGAACCATAGAACCATAGAAAAACTACAGCACAGAAAACAGGCCATTCGGCCCTTCTAGTCTGTGCTGAAACATTATTCAGCTAGTCCCATTTACCTGCCCCCAGCCCATACCCCTCCAGACCTCTCTCGTCCATGTATCTATCCAATTTACTCTTAAAAGTTAAGTGAGCCCACATTTACTACATCAGATGGCAGCCCGTTCCACACTCCCACCTCTCTTTGAGTGAAGAAGTTCCCTCTAATGTTCCCCCTAAACCTTTCCCCTTTCGCCCTAAAGTCATGTCTTCTCGTACTTATCTCTCCTAATCTAGGTGGAAAGAGCCTACTTGCATTAACCCTGTCTATGTCCCTCATCATTTTATAAACCTCTATCAAATCTCCCCTCATTCTTCTACGCTCCAAGGAATAAAGTCCTAACATGCTCAATCTTTCCTTATAACTCAACTCCTGAAGACCCAGCAACATTCTTGTAAATCTCCTCTGCACTCTTTCAATCTTACTGACATCCTTCCTGTAGTTCGGCGACCAGAACTGCACACAATATTCTAAATTTGGCCTCACCAATGACTTATACAACCTCACCAAAACATTCCAACTCCTATACTCAATACTTTGATTTATAAATGCCAGGATTCAATTCCGGCTGCTGTCTGTAAGGAGTTTGTACGTTCTCGCCATGTCTGCGTGGGTTTCCTCCGGGTGATCTCGTTTCCCCCCACATTCCAAAGACGTACGGGTTAGGAAGTTGTGGGCATGCTATGTTGGCGCCGGAAGCGTGGCGACACTTGCGGGCTGCCCCCAGAACACTCTATGCAAAAGGTGTATTTCACTGTGTGTTTCGATGTACATGTGACTAATAAATAAATATCTTATCTAATATCTTATACAGTGGAAAGCTTTTGTTTGCATGTCATCCACCGATCATTCGATACATAAGTACATTGAAGTAGTAAAAGGAAAACAGAATGCCAGATATAGTGTTACAGTTACAGAGAAAGTGCAGTGCAGGCAGACAATAAGGTGCAAGGACCATGCCGAGGTAGATTGGGAGATCAAGAGCTCACCTCTCAGCATATGAGAAGTTCGTTCAAGAGTCTGAAAACAGTGAGATAGAAGCTGTCCTTGAGCTTGGTGGTACCTGCTTTCAGGCTTTTGTATCTTCTGCCCAATAGGAGGGGGGAGAAGAGAGCATGCCCAGGGTGGGAGGGGTCATTGATTATGTTGGCTGCTTTCCCAAGGCAGTGGGAGGTGTAGACGGAGTCAATAGAAGGGAGGCTGGTTTGCGTGATGGACTGGGCTGTGTCCACAACTCTCTGCAATTAATTGCATTCTTGGGCAGAGCAGTTGCCATACCAAGCTGTGACATATCCAAATAGATAAGAAAAGATATCTTTATTAGTCAGGGGTACATCGAAACACACAGTGAAATGCATCTTTTGTGTAGTGTTCTGGGGGCAGCCCACAAGTGTCACCACGTTTCCGGCGCCAACATAGCATGCCCACAACTTCCTAACCCGTACGTCTTTGGAATGTGGGAGGAAGCTGGAGCACCCGGAGGAAACCCACGCAGACATGGAGAGAACATACAAACTCCTTACAGACAGTGGCGGGAATTGAACCCAGGTTGTTGGTGCTGTAATAGCGTTATCCTAACCGTTACAACACCCTGCTATGGTGCATCTGCAAAACTTGGTGAGAGGCATCGGGAACATGCTGAATTCCCTTAGCCTCCTGAGGAACTAGAGGCTCTGGTGAGCTTTTTTGGCCGTAGCGTTTACGTGGTTGGACCAGGACAGGCTGTTGGTGATGTTTATACATGGGAACCTGAAGCTCTCAGCCATCTCCACCAGAGCACCACTCTGATAGACAGGGGCATGTGCTTGGCTCCACTTCCTGAAGTCAATGACCAGCTCAACGTTCATTCTCAGAGAATCAAATCTAGCAGGTGCCCTCTCAGTAACACGGCATTCTTCATTCACCGGAGATGTGCTTCAGGATAGGAAAGGCTGGTTCAGACTGATTCGCTGAACTGCTTTGTGTTTTAACAGAACATTTTTGTCCATTTATTCCATATTTGATGTTAACTCTGTTTCTCTCTCCACAGACACTGCCTGAGCCACTGAGTGTTTCCTGCATTACAGGTGCTGAGTCATACAGTGCAGAAACAGGCCCTTCGGCCCAGCACGCTCATGCTGACCTTTTTTGCCCGTCTGCACTTTCCTGCATTAGGACCACATCCTTCTATGCCTTGCCTATTTTAGTGCCTGTCCAAATGCCTGTTAAAACATAATGACTGTATCTGCTTCCACAGCATCTTCTGGTAGCGTGTACTGGATATGAACCCCCTTCTGTGTGAAAAATTTGCCCCTCTGATCCCCTTTAAATATCTGACCTCTCACCTTAAACCTCTGTCCTCTTGTTCTGGATACCCCTAGAATGGAAAGAAGATTCTGACTATTTACCCTATCTAGTGGAGAGCTTCAAGTTCCTGGGAGTGAACATCACCAACAGCCTGTCCTGGCCAAATCACGTAGACACCACGGCCAAGAAAGCTCACCAGCGCCTCTACTTCCTCAGGAGGCTAAAGAAATTCTGCATGTCCCCTTTGACTCTCGCCAACTTTTACTGATGCACCATAGAAAGCATCCTATCTGGATGTATCATGGCTTGGTACCGCAACTGCTCTGTCCAGGACCACAAGAAACTGCAGAGAGTTGTGGGCACAGCCCAACGCGTCACGGACACCAGCCTCCCCTCCTTGGACTCTGTCTTTACCTCTCGCTGCCTTGGTGAAGCAGCCAGCATAATCAAAGACCCCACCCACCCGGGTCATTCTCTCTTCTCTCCTCTTCCATCAAGTAGAAGATACAGGAGCCTGAGGGCACGTACCACCAGGCTCAAGGACAGCTTCTATCCCACTGTGATAAGACTATTAAACGGTTACCTTACATGATGAGATGGACTCTGACCTCACGATCTACCTTGTTGTGACCTTGCAACTTATTGCACTGCACTTTCTCTGTAGCTGTGACACTTTACTCTGTACTGTTATTGTTTTTACCTGTACTACCTCAATGCACTCTGTACTAACCCAATGTAACAGCACTGTGTAATGAATTGATCTGTACGATCGGTATGCAAGACAAGTTTTTCACTGTACCTCGTTACAAGTCACAATGATAAACCAATACCAATTCTATGCTGTTCATAATCTTAGTTCCTTCAACCAGATCACCTCTCAGCCTCCTTCAATCCAGGGAGAGCAAGCACAGCCTGTCCAGTCTCTGCTTTTATCTCAGGTTCCCAGCAACCCCTAGAATCAGAGTCAGGTTTATTATCACTGACTTGCTATGTCGGCGCCGGAAACGTGGTGACACTTGCGGGCTGCCCGCAGAACACTCTACGCAAAAGATGCATTTCACTGTGTGTTTCGATGGACATGTGACTAATAAAGATCTCATCCTATCTTATTTTGCGGCAGCAGTACAGTGCAAGGACATAAAATTACTATAAGTTACGAATATAAATAGTGCAAAAAAAAAGGAATAACGAGGCAGTGTTCATGGGTTCATGGACCGTTCAGAAATCTGATGGCGGAGGGGAAGAAGCTGTTCCTGAATCATTGAGTGTGGGTCTTCAGGCTCCTGTACCTCCTCCCTGATGGTAATATTGAAGAGGGTACATCAGCGGCTCTACTTTGTTAGGAGATTGAGGAGATTCAGTGTGTCACGAAAGACTCTTACAAATTTCTACAGATGTACGGTGGAGAGCATTCTGACTGGTTGCATCACTGCCTGGTATGGAGGCTCCAATGTGCAGGATCGAAAGAGGCTGCAGAGGGTTGTAGGCTCAGCCAGCTCCATCACGGGCATGACCCTCCCCACCATCGAGGACATCTTCAAGAGGCGGTGCCTCAAGAAGGCGGCATCCATCACTAAGGACCCTCACCATCCAGTTTTTAAGAATGTTCTTTCCTTATTTACTGCTTGACGTTTGCTGTGGTGGTTCCTTGTCCTTTACCCCTATTCTGCTGAAGTTATGGAGTTGGACTTCCCTTAGAAACCCGCTCTGTGTTACACAATCGTCGTGACCATGTTAACCTGTCTGCGTGTATCAGGAATTGGTATTTAATTGGTAGATGGTTAATTATTGTCACGTGTGCTGAGATACAGAGAAGAGAGGAGAGGGAAGACTAAAGCTGACACTTCAAGCTCTTTGGCGGAAAATGTAGTTCGTCAGTAAAATATGTTAATTAGACAGTTTAGAAGGAGGAAATGAGCAGAACAGCACGACTGTAAAGTGCTTTCGATTGGCGGCAGCTCATCTGTACCGTGCCTTGGTCGCAAATGTGAATTTCATTGAATTTACTGATCTACAGACCACACATCACCTCCAATGTCCCCTTCACCGTCCGGCCTGACTACCTGAAGGTGCTGGGGATCTGGTTCGGAGGAGCTGGGGCGTGCAACAAAAATTGGCAGGAGCGGATTGGGAAGGTGAAGCAGAGACTGGGACTGTGGGAACGGCGCTCCCTGTCGATAACTGGGAAGAACTTGGTCATCAGGTGTGAGGCGCTCTCAGGGCTGCTGTACTTGGCGCAGGTGTGGCCTGTTCCTCACTCCTCTGGCTCGAAAATCACCCGTGCCGTCTTCCGGTTCATCTGGGGATCCAAGATGGAGCGGGTCCGACGGGCCACCATGCACAAGTCCCTGGACAATGGGGGTAAAGGTGTCCCCAATGTCACCCTCATCCTGATGACCACCTTCGTCTGTGGCTGCATCAGGCTGTGCATGGAACCCAAGTACGTGGGCACCAAGTGTCACTACGTACCGAGGTTCTACCTGTTCCGGCTGTTGCGAAGGATGGGCCTGGCCCCATGGCCACACAACGTCCCAGTCAGCTGGACGCTGCCGCGCTACCTGTCCTTCGTGGAAAAGTTCTTCAGACCAATACCTTTGACCACAAGTCCATCAGGCAGTGGTCAGCACGGAACATCCTGCAGACACTGCAGGAGAAGGACTCGATGGATGCTGTGGGGTGGTTCCCTGAGCAGACTGTCCAGACCACCTGGCAGAATGTCTCATCGCCAGAACTCACCAACAAGCACCAAGACCTCGCTTGGCTGGTGGTGAGAGGGGCCCTCCCAGTCAGATCCTTCCTGCATGGGCGGAACATCACCCCCAGCACGTGCTGCCCTCGGGACGACTGTGCTGGGGATGAGACGGTCACCCACCTCTTTGCGGGCTGTGTGTTTATGAGGAGGGTGTGGCGAAAGATGCAAGGGTCCTTGTCATGGTTCATCCTTAACAGCTGTGAGACAGAGGATTGTCTGATCTATGGGCTGTTCCCAGGGACGCACACAGAGACGGACATCAACTGCTGCTAGAAGGTCATCAACTCGGTGAAGGACGCCCTTTGGTCTGCCCGAGGCTTGTTGGTCTCCCAGTGCAACGAGATGTCCGTAAGGGAACTCTGCTGACTGGCACAGTCCCGGCTGCAGGAGTCCGTGCTGAAGGACGCACTGAAGCTCGGGACAGCCAATGCAAAGACTCAGTGGGGAAGGTCCACAGTCCGGGCTCCTTCCGCTACCGCACATGGAGGGGCTGGGTCGGCTGGGGAAGCCCCTCAAACAATGAAAGGGGCATCACCCCACGGGCAATGGTGCTGTGTTTGTTTGTGTGTCTTTTCTCTTTAAGTTTTACACCACGGAATGTAACGACCATGAACATTAAGGTTTCTATTTCGCACTGTGCTCTTCCTTTGTAGATTTTTTTTTATTACAAATAAAAATAATAAATGGAGAGAGGGGCTATAAAAGAGCAACAAGCCATCCGCTGGAGGAACTCAGTGGGTCGAGCAACATCAGGGTTTCGATCCGAAATTTCAACTGTCCATCTCCCTCCACAGATGCTGCTCGACCCACTGAGTTCCTCCAGCAGATAGTTTGTTGCTCCAAACTCCAGCATCTTGTGTCTCCTGTCTCCAGGTGTTCCGCAGGGATCTGTTCTGGGACCCCTGCCCTTTGTGATCTTTATACATGACTTGGATGAGGAAGTGGAAGGGTGGGTTAGTAAGTTTGCAGATGACATGAAGGTTGGTGGGGTTGTGGATAGTGCAGAGGGTTGTTGTAGGTTACAGCGGGACATAGGATGCAGAGTTGGGTGGAGAAGTGGCAGATGGAGCTCAATCGGGAAAAGTGTGAAGTGATACACTTTGGGAGATCGAATTTGAAGGCAGAGTACAAGGTTAATGGCAGGACTCTTAGCAGTGTGGAGGAACAGGGGGATCTTGGCGTCCATGTCCGTAGATCCCTCAAAGTTGCTGTGCAAGTTGATAGGGTGGTTAAGAAGGCGTATGGTGTGCTGGCCTTCATTAGTCGGGGTATTGAGTTCAAAGGCCATGTGGTAATGTTGCAGCTCTATAAAACTCTCGTTAGACCACACTATAGGAAGGATGTGGAAGCTTCAGAGAGGAGATTTACCAGGATGCTGCCTGGATTCGAGAACATGTCTTGTGAGGAAAGGTTGCGTGAGCTAGGGCTTTTCTCTTTGGAGCGACACAGGATGAGAGGTGACTTGATAGAAGTGTTTAAGATTATGAGAGGCATAGACAGAGTGGACAGCCAGCACCTTTTCCCCAGGGCAGCAATGGCCAATACCAGAGGACATCTGTCAGAGGAGGAAAGTTCAGGGGAGATGTCAGAGGTAGGTCTTTTACACGAAGAGGGGTGGGTGCCTGGAACGCACTGCCAGGGGTGGTTGTCGAGGCTGATACATTAGGGACATTTAAGAGATTCTTAGATAGACACATGGATGTAAGACAAATGGAGGGTTATGGGCTGTGTGGGAGGAAAGGGTTAGATTGATCAGGGAGTAGGTTTATATAGGTCGGCACAACATCGTGGGCAGAACGGCCCGTACTGTTCTGTACTGTTCTTTGTTCTAAAACAAGAGCCTTGTCAAGCTTTAGGATAAATGAGTTGTTCATTCACTCTGATCTCATCTAATTCCCCAGAAACACATCCATTTCGCTCTTGAAAAACTATTTACAAATTCTCTGAAAGCTGCTGTCAGATCTTGTGTAAATTGAGCTTCCTTCTCCCACTGTATCAGCACACAACTGTCTGGTCTCTTTCCCCAGAGCCACTGATAGAGGGGGGGGGGACCATTCACCCATCTAGTCTGTGCTATCCCTGTGAAGGATAATCCACTCAGTCCTCACAGCATTTATCCAGCTCCTGCAGGAATCTAGCGCCAGCATCTTATCGAGTCTTAACCCTTAACAGTGTTGATGTACAGAGGGATCTTGGTGTCCCAAGTCCATAGCTCCCTGAAATGGCCACACAAGTTCATAGGGTGGTAAAGAAGGCATAGGGCATGCTTGCTTTCATTTGTCGAGGCACTGAGTTCAATAGTCAGGAAGCTATGTCCTTTGCCTCCGCCACATCTGTTCCCATGATGAGGCTTTCCGTTCCAGGACATCAGAGTTGTCCTCTTTTTTCAGTAAATGGGGTACCCCTTCCACTCAATGTCAGGAGATACAGGAGCCTGAGGGCACGTACCACCAGACTTAAGGACAGCTTCTACCCCACCATGATAAGACTATTGAACAGTTCCCTTATACGATAGATGGACTCTGACCTCACGATCTACCTTGTTGTGACCTTGCACCTTATTGCACTGCACTTTCTCTGCAGCTGTGACACTTTACTCTGTACTGTTATTGTTTTTACCTGTACTACATCAATGCACTCTGTACTAACTCAATGTAACTGCACTGTGTAATGAATTGACCTGTACGATTGGTTTGTAAGACAAGTTTTTCACTGTACCTTGGTACAAGTGACAATAATTAACCAATACCAATACCAACACCGCCATCAATGCAGCCTCAACCGCATCTCCTCCATTTCCCGCACGTCTGCCCTCACTCCATCTCCTCGCTGACGTAACAGGGACAGGGTTCCCCTTGTCCTCACCCACCACCCCACCAGCCTCCGCATCCAACACATCATCCCCTGCAACCTCCGCCACCTCCAACGGGATCCCACCACCAGGCACACCTTCCCCTCTCCACCCCCCCACCTCCCCCACTTTCCGTAGGGACCACTTTCTTCACGAGTCCCTTGTTCACTCATCCCTCCCCACCAATCACCCTCCCAGCACTCATGCCTGCAACCGCACCAAGTGCTACACCTGTCCCTACACCTCCTCCCTCACCACCATTCAGACACCCAGACAATCCTTCCAGGCGAGGCACCGCTTCACCTGTGAATCCGAGGGTGTCATCCGGTGCTCCCGGTGCGGTCACCTCTACATCAGTGAGACCCGACGCAGAATGGGTGACCGCCTTGTCGAGCACTTTCACTCCGTCCGCCACAACAACCAGGATCTCCCGGCGGCCAGCCGTATAAATTCCGCATCCCACTCCCAGACTGACGTGTATATCCACGGCCTCCTCTACTGCCAGTCTCGATTTCTCTAACTTACGGTAACCCCTCCCCTCTGTTTTCTCTTTTTCCTCATTCCTGTGGCCCTCTTACCCCTTCCCTTTCTCCTCCCCCACCCTGATGACCTGCCCATCTATTCCCCATCTCCTTCCCTTTATTCCATGGTCCACTGCCCTCTCCTACCGGATTCCTTCTTCTTCAGCCCTTTGCCTCTTCTACCGATCACCTCTCAGCTTCTTACATCCCCCCTCCTGTACCCACTACCTACCCCTCTCACCTGGACTCACCTGTCACCTGCCAGCTCGTGCTCCTCCCCCTCCCCCTCCTCCTCCCCCCACCTTCTTATTCTGGCTTCTGCCCTCTTCCTTTCCAGTCCTTATGAAGGGTCTCGGCCCGAAACGTCGACTGTTTATTTCCCTCCACAGGTGCTGCCTGACCCGCTGAGTTCCTCCAGCATTTTGTGTGTGTTGCTCCAGATTCCAGCTTCTGCAGAATCTCTTGTGTCGTGAGAAGTTACGTTGAAGCTTTATAAAACGCAGGTTTGGCTGCATCTGGAGTATTGCATTCAGTTCTGGTCGCCCCATTACAGGAAGGATGTGGAGGCTTTGGAGAGGGTGCAGAAGAGGTTCACCAGGATGCTGCCTGGATTAGAGGGCCTGAGCTGTGAGGAGAGGTTGGACGAATGTGTGTTGTTTTCTCTGGAGTGGCAGAGGCTGTGGGGAGACCCGACAGAAGTTTATAAAATTATGAGAGGCAGAGATAAAGTAGGCAGCCGGTACTTTTTTCCCATGCTAGAGGGCATGCATTTAAGGTGAGAGGGCGAAAGTTTAACAGAGATGTGCAGGGCAAGTTTTTTACACAGAGAGCGGTGGGTGCCTGGAACGGGCTGCCAGGGGTGGTGGTGGAGGCAGATACAACAGAGGCTTTAAGAGGCTCTTAGATAGGCACATGGATGCGCAGAGAATGGAAGGATTCGTTTAGTAGGCGTTTAATTACTAGTTTAATTAGTTCAGCACAACATTGTGGGCCAAAGGGCCTGTTCCTGTGCGGTTCTATGTTTGATCTTCTTACCTCACCGACTGAATCTTGAGAGTGAGCTCCCAAAGGGAATCCCATCAGTCCCATTCCTACTCTCCTGATTTACCAGAAGCCCCTTCCCTGCATACCTGTCAATGCCACTGTGGGTTTTTTGCCATGTTACCCTGGCTGATTACCAACGTGTTTGGGAGGTGGAAGGCAACAAGAGCAGCTAGTTACAGGGGGAACGTGCAAACAGTGCTGTACCGTGGGAGGGGCGGCATTGAGGGAGGGTCACTGTGGGAGGGGCAGTACTGAGCAGGTTCACCGACACCATGGCCGCCCGTCACTTCCGTGGCCGGAAGGAGACGGATTACCACGTGTACGCGGAGTGCGAGAGGTTGCAGCCCCTCTTCGCCTATCTGAAGGGGCTGCTGCCCAAGTTCTGGCTGCACTTCAGCCCGACAGTGCTGATCTATGGTCACCCGGTGCGGCGTGGGACAGGTTGAGTGGGGGATCGGGTCTTCTGCTGGGCCCGGCCAAGCTGACCATCCATGGGACTCGGCGGCAGGCGACCGAGGGTTCCGGCCGGTCCACCTGCCTGCCCACCTTCCAGGCTTACGTCCACGCCCGGGTGTCCTTGGAGAGGGAGCACGCGGTATCCCCGGGCAGCCTGGTTGAGCTCCGCGTTCAGGGGATCATGTGTGTCGTGGACAGTGAGAACGCGATTCTCATCTGAAGTACTGCGGGTGCATATTGCAGTTGTTAGTTAGCGCTATTGTTGTAGTTAGATTCTGATTGTGTAGTTTTTTTTCTTTCTGTATTAGTTGCTGTAGTTTTGACACTGGAGGTCCTTTTGTAGTGGTTTTAGCGAATAAACGTTTGTTTAAAAAAACGGGCGGTACTGAGGGAGCATCGTACCGTGGGAGGGGCAGCACTGAGGGAGGGTCACACCGTTGCAGAGGCAATGGGTGGCACTATGGTGCAGCGGGTAGTGTTACTGCGTCACTGCTCCTGGGTCTGATCTTGAACTCTGGTGATGGGAATGTGGGGAAAATTAGGTGTAATTAGTATTGGACTAGTCCAGGTGGGTGTGTGAGGGTCGGTGTGGACACGGTGGCTATGACAATTCCTGCCCTTTGAACCATAGGACCCTAGGATATGGGAGCAGAATTAGGCCATTCGGCCCATCGAGTCTGCTCCGCCATTCTATCATGGCTGATATTCTGATATTTTCTCAACCCCAATCGCCTGCCTTCTCCCCGTAACCTTTAACCCCCTTACCAATCAAGAACCTATCAATCTCTGCCTCAAATACACCCAGTGACTTGACCTCCATGGCCTCTGTGGCAAAAAAAAATCCACAGATTCACCGCCCTCTGGCTGAAGAAATTCCTCCTCATCAAAGTTCTAAAGGGACGTCCCTTTAGTCTGAGGCTGTGCCCTCAGATCCTGGACTCTCCCACTGATGGAAACATCCCCTCCACGTCCACTCTATCCAGGCTTGAACCAGGGACCTTGTTAGCTCTCTCCAACTCCAATGTTGCAGGGGTGTGTAGTTCTGACTAGCATGATGGTTGCAAGCTCAGAGCTCCAATAGAGGAGGCAGGGTGAATGAGACACTCCATCCCAGGCAATGTCCTGGTGAATCCCCTCTGCACCCTCTCCAGTGCAGTCACCTTCTTCCTATAGTGTGGCAACCAGAACCACACACAATATTCCAGCTGTGGCCCAGCCACTGTCTTATAAATTTGCACCATAAAGTTGCACTAATAAAGGCATGTATCTCCTATGTCTTCTTCACCCTCCTATCTCCAGGTGCCACTGGCTCAGAGATTCTTGGATTTGTACATGGAGATCCCTCTGTTCCTCAGTACCTCTCAGCTCCCACCTTCCGTTGTGTATAATGTTGGAAAATTTTTCTGGATTAAATCCCACCTTCCATTGCAATACAAAAGTCACTGGAGGAACTCAGCGGGTCAGGCGGCATCTGTGCAAGGAAATGGACAGTCGACATTTCAGGTCGAGACCCTTCATCTGGACTGAAGATTGTATGTGATTGGTTTATTATTGTCACATGTACCAAGATACAGTGAAAAGCTTCTGTTTGTTGTCATCCAGACAGATCATTCCATCGTAAGCACATCGAGGTAGTAAAAAGAAAACGGAATGAAGAATAAAGTGTCACAGTTACAGAGAAAGTGCAGTGCAGGCAGACAATAAGGTGCAGGGGCCATGACGAGGTAGGTTGTGAGATCAAGCGTTCAAGAGTTTATCTTTTAGCGTATGAACAGTCCGTTCAAGAATCTGGTGGCAGCGGGATAGAAGCTGTCCTTGGGCCTGGTGGTCTGTGTCTTTTTTTGTGTCTTCTGCCCGACGGTTAGTGTAACGGTTAGTGTAACGTTTTACAGAGCCAGCGACCCGGGTTCAATTCCCGCTGCTGTCTGTAAGGAGTTTGTATGTCTTGTGTTCACCAGAAGCCTCCGCACTCGATACATTAACTCACTGCACAATGACACAACAAGCAAGCTACAGTTTTGTTATAATAGTGTAATGCCAAAGTCCTACAGCTCTTGTCACTTCATCTTCTTGCCGTTTGGGAGTGATTGCCTCAAGTTACAGCGATGTTTCACACAACTTGATGTCACCGTTCATCCCATAATCCCTGAATTAAATTATAAACAGAGAATCCCTTGGAGCCAGTCATTATTCCCCATTTCAGAAAGAAGTGTGACTGCTATGTATTGGCTTAATTTCCTTAAGTGTCTGATATGACAGCATTGTCATGGAAACAGTTGTGGTGAAGTTTGCAGGCACACATCATACCTTCAGCAGGGAGCAGCTCCGGAGACCTGGACACACAGAACCAGAATCAGATTTATTATCACAGCCAGATGATGTGAAATTTGCTGTTTTGTAGCAGTATGATGCAAAGACATAAAAATCTACACATTACAAAGGTAAATAAATAGTTCAAAAAAGGAATAATGAGGTAGTTTTCATGGACCGTTCAGAAACCTGATGGCGGAGGGGAAGAAGCTGTTCCTGAATTGTTGAGTGTGGGTCTTCAGGCTCCTGTACCTCCTCCCCGATGGTAGTAACAAGATGGCGGCATGTCCCAGGTGGTGAGGGTGCTCAGTGATGGGTGCTGCTTTCTTGAGGCATCGCCTCTTGAAGATGTCCTCGATGGTGGGGAGGGTTGTGCCCATGATGGAGCTGGATGAATCTACAACCCTCTGCAACCTCTTGTCACCCTGTGCGTTGGAGACTCCATACTAGTGATGGAACCAGTGAGGATGCTCTCCACTGTACATCTGCAGAAATTTTCAAGAGTCTTGGTGACGTACCGAATCTCCTCAAACTCAGCACACAAGGTTGCTATTATCAAAGTTGATGGATGGCACTTGCTTCATGTTCCTAATGATTCAGAAGGAGGCCTTTTGGCCCGTTAGTCTTTGCCAGCTCTTAGAGCAACCCCATCATTCCAAGACCTCCAACCTATTTCCATGCCTCACAACCCCATCAGTTCCTCGCTAATTTACTGGCCACACCAGGGCTAATTCACCATAACCAGTTAACCCACCGAACTGCACAACTTTGGGATGTGGGAGGAAACCGGAGCACCCGGGGGAAACCCACACAGTCACAGGGAAAACGTGCAAACTCCACACATGACAGAACCCAAGGTCAGGTAAATTGGTTTATTATTGTCACATGTACCGAGGTACAGTGAAAAACTTTGGTTTTCATGCCATCCATACAGATCATTTCATCACATCAGTGCATTGAGGTAGTACAAGGGAAAAACAATGCAGAATAAAGTGTCACAGCTACAGAGAAAGAGCAGTGCAGGCAGACAATAAGGTGCAAGGTCATAATGAGGTAGAATGTGAGGTCAACTGTCCATCTTATCATACTAGGGGACCGTTCAATAGTCTTATAACAACGGGATAGAAGCTGTCCTTGAGCCTGGTGGCATGTGCTTTCTGGCTTTTGTATCCTCTGCCCAATGGGAGAGGGGAGAAGAGAGAATGTCTGGGGTGGGTGGGGTCTTTGATTATGTTGGCTGCTTTACTGAGGCAGCGAGAGGTGTAGACAGAGTCCATGGAGGGGAGGCTGGTTTCTGTGATGTGCTGAGCTGTGTCCTCAACTCTGCAGTTTTTTGGTATTGGTTTATTATTGTCACTTGTACCGAGGTGCAGTGAAAAACTTGTCTTGCATACCGATCATACAGGTCAATTAATTACACAGTGCAGTTACATTGGGTTAGTACAGAGTGCATTGATGTAGTACAGGTAAAAACAATAACAGTACAGAGTGAAGTGTCACAGCTACAGAGAAAGTGCAGTGCAATAAGGTGCAACGTCACAACAAGGTAGATCGTGAGGTCAAGAGTCCACCTCATCGTATAAGGGAACCGTTCAATAATCTTATCACCATGGGATAGAAGCTGCCCTCGAGCCTGGTGGTACGTGCCCCCAGGCTCCTGTACCTTCTGCCTGATGGGAGAGGGGAGAATGACCCGGGTGGGTGGGGTCTTTGATTATGTTTCTTGTGGTCTCGGGCAGAGCAGTTGCCATACCAAGCCATGATGCATCTGGATAGGATGCTTTCTATGGTGCAGTTGTAAAGGTTAGTGAGGGACAAAGGGAACACAACAAATTTCTTTAGCCTCCAGAGGAATTAGAGGCGCTGTGAGTTTTCTTGGTCATAGTGTCGATGTGGTTGGACCAGGACTGGCTATTGGTGAGGTCAAAGCCAGGTCACTGGAGCTGTGAGGCACCAGCTCAACCACGGCACCGCCGTGTAGCCCCTGCTGCTGGCACAGACGTCAGCTGAGTGTAGCTTGGTGTCCTTTCCTCTTCTCCCCTCCACCTCCTCCACCTCCTCCCCTCGACCTGTCCCCTTCACCTCCTCCCCTCCACCTCCTCCCCTCCACCTCCCCTCCCCCTCCACCTCCCCTCCCCCTCCACCTCCTCCCCTCGACCTGTCCCCTCCCCCTCCACCCCTCCACTTCCTCCCCTCCACCTGTCCCCTCCCCCTCCACCTCCCCTCCACCTCCACCTCCTCCCCTCCACCTCCTCCCCCTCCACCTCCTCCCCTCGACCTGTCCCCTCCACCTCCTCCCCTCCACCTCCTCCCCTCCACCTGTCCCCTCCACCTCCACCTCCTCCCCTCCACCTTCCCTCCCCCTCCACCTCCTCCCCTCCTCCTCCCCTCCACCTCCCTTCCTTTCCTCTCCCTCCTCTCCTCACCCTCCCCTCCCTCCTCGCCCCTCCTCTCCCTCCCCTCCTCTCATGTCCTCTCCCCTCCTCTCGTCTCTCTCCCCTCCTCTCGTCTCTCTCCCCTCCTCTCGTCTCTCTCCCCATCTTTCTGCGCCCTCCCCTCTCCCTCCATCCTCCTTTTCTTTCTCTTTCCCTCTTTGCCTAGTTCCCACTCTCTCTCTCCGTCCCCTCTCTCCTGACTCCCTGCACCATCGCCTTGTCCCGAGCTGGATACGGTAAACTCCTCCTCCCTCCTCCTGGTATAAGAACGTTTTGCATCCGACCTATAATTGTATCGGAAACACAACTGTCCCTGATCTTGCTCAGACTGATGACACTTCCATATTCTCATCACACCTCAGGCTGGGAGATTGAAATGTAATAACTGCATTCTGAATGAATGGATCTATTGCACAATTCACTCAAATTACCTTCATTTGATCAAATTTAGTTTGTTTTGTGGCTGATTCCAGTGCAGAATGATTCCAGTAAATGCCTGCCTGCTGGGTGAGATCTTTATCTGAAGCTCTTGAGCTGAGGTGTGTAAGCCCGCAACAAGGACACTGAGGCGCATTCCAAAGTCAAGGACTGAGCTCATTATCAACCTACCAGTGAGACCTTTGTTGATCTGCCTGGAAAACCTCAGTGGATCCCTCTGCAGAGACCCACACCCATTGAAGTCAACCAGGGTCAAATCGCTTTGGTGACAGGAGATGCAGGGTGATGGTGGAGCGTTGCTTTTGGAACATCGAACACTACAGCACAGTACAGGACCTTCGGCCCACAATGTTGTGCTGACATCTTATCCTGCTCTCAGATCTATCTAACCCTTCCCTCCCATATAGCCCTCCATTTTTTAATCATTCATGTGTCTATCTAAGAGTCTCTTAAATGTCCCTAATGTATCTGCCCCCACAACTTCTGCCGGCAGTGTGTTCCACACACCCACCACTCTCTGTGTAAAAAAACTTCCCACTGACATCCCTCTTATATCTTCCTCCAATCACTTTAAAATTATGTCCCCTCGTGTTAGCCATTTTCGCCCTGGGAAAAAGTCTCTGACTGTCCACTCGATCTATGCCTCTTATCATCTTGTACACCTCTAGCAAGTCACCTCTCATCCTCCTTTTCCCCAAAGAGAAAAGCCCGAGCTCGCTCAACCTATCCTCATAAGACATATCCTCATGTGATTGGAAAACTGTGACCAGTGGTATACCCCAGGGATCAGTGCTGGGACCCTCACAAGTCACATTGTAGCTGTATAAAACTTTGGTTAGGCCGCACTTGGAGTATTGTGTGCAGTTCTGGTCACCCCATTACAGGAAGGATGTGGAGACTGTGAAGAGGGTGCAGAAGAGGTTCACCAGGATGCTGCCTGGATTAGAGGGCATGAGCTATAAGGAGAGGTTGGACAGACTTGGGTTGTTTTTTCTAGAGCAGCGGAGGCTGAGGGGAGACATGAAGGGAGTATATAAAATTATGAGAGGCATAGACAGAGTTGACATACTTCTCCCAGAGTAGAAATGTCAAGTACTCGAGGGCACGCATTTAAGATGAGAGGGGGAAAGTTCAAAGGAGATGTGTGGGGCAAGTTTATTTATACAGAGAGCGGTGGGTGCCTGGAATGTGCTGCCAGGGGTGGTGGTGGAGGCAGATACAACAGTGGTGCTTAAGAGGCTGTTAGACAGACACATGAATATGCAGGGTTGGGGGGCTATGGATCACGTGCAGGGAAAAGGGAGTGAGTTTAATTCGGCATCGAGTTTGGCACAGACATGGTGGACCGAAGGGCCTGTTCCTGTGCTGTACTGTTCTACACAAGGTATTGATGAGGCCACACCTGGAGCGCTGGGCACAGAACTGGTCTCTGTATTTCAGGGTGGACGTCAATGTGTTGTGAGTGGATTGCCTTGTGAGGAAAGGTTGCGTCAGAACAGGGAAAGAAGAGTTGAGTGGTCTCAACGGGGTTGGCGTGGAGAGGATATTTCCTGTTGTGGGAGATTCTAGACCTGCGGCTCACCCTTTCAATAGAAGAGGGCGGCCGTTTAAGGCAGAAATGAGAAAATTTTGTTTACAAGTCTTTGGAACTCTCTTCCTCGAAGGGCAGTGTAAGAAAAGCTTCTGAATGTTTTTCAGGCAGCGGGAGGTAGACCCTTGATGTGGGAGCGGGTGGGGGTGAAGGGTTAGGTGGGTACGCTGAGTTGGGGTTACAGTCAGATCAGCCGCAATCTCATTAAATGACAGAGATCCTCGAGGGGGCCTCCGGTTCCTGATTTGTATGTCCGCACGCCATTGGAGGAAGTGATGAGTTCACTTCGACAGAACAAGTTATAAACGAATATTACTGTACTGTTGGCAGAAAAGTTTGAAAAGCGGTTTGGTCGAGGAGTTGAAATGTGTGGAGAGATGGTGTTCCCTTGGCCGGACAGTGTGAGAAAGCTCGGATTAAAGAGAAGGCCTGCAGAGAGCAGGAAACACTGCCCAGTCCGTCACAGGCTCCTCACTTCCTTCCATCGTGTGTTGCTTCAGGAAGGCTGACGGTATCGTCAGGGATACCCGCCACCCTGGTCATTCCCTTCTCTCTCTTCTACCTTCTGGGAGAAGATACAGGAGCTTGAAAGCCCGGACGTCCAGACTCAGGAACAGCTTAGAACACAGAACACTGCGGCACATACAGGCCCTTCGGCCCACGATATTGTGCCGACATTTTATCCTGCTCCAAGATCTATCTAACCCTCCCCTCCCACATAGCCCTCCATTTCTCTATCGTTCATGTGTCTATCTAAGAGTCTCTTAAATGTCCCTAATGTATCTGCCCCCACAACCTCTGCCAGCAGTGCGTTCCACACACCCACCACTCTCTGTGTAAAAAACTTACCCCTGACATCCCCCTTATACATTCCTCCAATCATCTTAGAATTATGTCCCCTCGTGTTAGCCATTGTCGCCCTGGGAAAAAGTCTCTGACTGTCCACTCGATCTATGCCTCTTATCATCTTGTACACCTCTATCAAGCCACCTCTCATCCTCCTTCTCTCCAAAGAGAAAAGCCCCAGCTTCTTCCCCACTGCTGTCAAACTCCTGAACCAGTCCCCTCTCTCACATCCCCTTCCCGGTGGGGCTGCCACAGTCTCGGTCTCTGGACTCTCGCTCTTCCGTTATTGTCACTTCGTCATTTCTTTTTGCACGACCTCAGACTGCACTACAGTCTTTGCTCCATTCTGTTGTTTCGAGCTTGCCACTGTGTTAATTGCAGTCATAGAGTCGTACAGCATGGAAACAGGCCCTTCAGCCCATCTCATCCATACCGTCTGTGTTGCCTAGTGAGCTCATCCCATTTGCCTGCATTTGGCCCATAGCCCTCTAAGCGTCTCCTATCCATGTTATACAGGGACTGAGTTATAGGGAGAGGTTAGACAGGCTAGGAATTTATTCCCTGGAGCGTAGGGGACTGATGGGTGATCTCATAGAGGTGTATAAAATCATGAGGGGCAGAGATAGGGTGAATGAACATGGTCTTTTTCCCCAGGGTTGGGGAATCAGGAACTAGAGGGCATAGATTAAAGGTGAAAGGGGAGAGATTTCATCAGAACTTGAACATAACATAAGAAATAGGAGCAGGAGGAGGCCATCTGGCCCGTCGAGCCTGCTCCACCATTCAATAAGATCGTGGCTGATCTGGCCGTGGACTCAGATCCACCTACCTGCCTTTTCCCCATAACCCTTAATTCCCCTACTGTGCAAAAATCTATCTAACTGTGCCTTAAATATATTTAATGAGGTAGCCTCTACTGCTTCCCCGGGCAGAGAATTCCATAGATTCGCTACTCTCTGGGAAAAGCAGTTTCTCCTCATCTCCTTCCTAAATCTACTCCCCCAAATCTTGAGGCTATGTCCCCTAGTTCTAGTCTCACCTACCAGTGGAAACAACCTTCCTGCCTCTATCTTATCTATCCCTTTCATAATTTTATATGTTTCTATAGATTCCCACTCATTCTTCTGAATTCCAGTGAGTGTACTTCCAGGAGACTCAATCCCTCCTCATAGGCTAACCCCCTCATCTCTGGAATCAACCTGGTGAACCTCCTCTGCACCACCTCCAAAGCCAGTCTATCCTTCCTCAAGTAAGGAGACCAGAACTGCACACAGTACTCCAGGTGCGGCCTCACCAGTACCCTGTACAGTTGCAGAATGACCTCCCTGCTCTTAAACTCAATCCCTCCAGCAATGAAGGCCAACATTCCATTTGTCTTCTTGATAACCTGTTGTACCTGCAAACCAACCTTTTGCGATTCATGCACAAGCACTCCCAAGTCCCTCTGCACAACAGCATGCTGCAATCTTTCACCATTTAAATAATAATCTGATCTATTTTTCCTTCCAAAGTGGATGACCTCACATTTACCCACATTGTCCATCTGCCAGACCCTTGCCCACTCACTTAACCTATCGATATCTCTCTGCAGACTCTCCGCATCCTCTGCAAAATTTGCTTTTCCTCTCAATTTAGTGTCCTCAGCAAACTTAGATACTCTACACTCGGTTCCCTCTTCCAAATCGTTAATGTGTGTTGTGAACAGTTGCAGGCCCAGCACTGACCCCTGCGGCACAGTACTGATGGCCAACCAGAGAAACACCCATTGATCCCAACTCTCTGCCTTCTATTGGTTAACCAGTCCTCTATCTATGCTAATACACATTACCCCAAACTCCATGCATCCTTATCTGATGGATGTCCTTTATGTGGCACCTTATCGAACGTCTTCTGGAAATCCAAGTATACAACACCCACCTGTTCACCTCTATCCACTGAGCTCATTATATCCTCAAAGAACTCCAGTAAGTTTGTCAAACAGGACCTGACCTTCCTGAATCCATGCTGTGTCTGCCTGATGGAACCACTTCTATCCAGATGTCTCGCTATTTCTTCCATAATGATAGCTTCAAGCATTTTCCCGACTACAGGCGTTAAGCTGACTGGCCTATACTTACCCGCCTTTTGCCTACATCCTTTTTTAAACAGTGGCGTGACATTCGCTGTCTTCCAATCTGCCAGAACCTGCCCAGAGTCCAGAGAATTTTGGTAAATTATCACAAACGCCTCTACTATAACTTCTGCCATTTCTTTCAGTACCCTGGGATGCATCCCATCAGGACCAGGGGACTTGTCTACCTTTAGGCCCACTAGTTTGCTTATCACTACCTCTCTAGTGACAGTGATTGTATCAAGGTCCTCCTCTCCCATCGTATCCATAACATCTGTCTTTGGCATGTTGGACGTGTCCTCCACCATGAAGACCGACACAAAATAGTCGTTCAAGGAATTGGTCATTTCCACATTACCCAATATTAATTCCATGCTGTGTGACTCTATGACTCAATTGACTCTGACACAGTATGGCTTCTGAAAATGAATTGTATCTACAGAGGGTTCATTCAACACCAGGTTCAAACCCAATAACTTACTGTGGGACCATAGTTCAATCACCCACCGACACGATGGACAGCACAGTGGCACAGCAGTTAGCACTGCTGCCTCACAGTCCCAGAGACCCAGGTTCAATCCTGACTTCCGGTGCCGTCCGAATAGAACTGGCACACTCAGCTTTTGACCTCCAGGTAGGGATGGCGCATACATCACAAGATCACAGGACACAGGAGCAGAAGTAGGCCATTCGGCCCATCGACTCTTCTTCGCTACCTCACCACGAGCTAAACTATTCTCCCATCTAGCCCCAATTCCCTGCCTTTCCCCACATCCCTTGATACCCTGACTAATTAGATACTTATCAATCTCCTCCTTAAACACCCCCAATGATTGGGCCTCCACAGCTGTATGTGGCAACGATTCCATAGATCCACAACCTTCTGGCGAAAGAAATTTCTTCTCATTTCCATTCTAAACGGGTACCCTCTAATTCTAAGACTGTGGTATTGGTATTGGTTTATTATTGTCACTTGTACCAAGGTACAGTGAAAAGCTTGTCTTTCAAACCGATCGTACAGGTCAATTCATTACACAGTGCAGTTAGATTGGGTTAGTACAGAGTGCATTGATGTAGTACAGGTAAAAACAATAACAGTACAAAATATCACAGCTACAGAGAAAGTGCAGTGCAATAAGGTGCAAGGTCACAACAAGGTAGACCATGAGGTCATAGTCCATCTCATTGTATAAGGGAACCGTTCAATAGTTTTATCACAGTGGGGTAGAAGCTGTCCTTGAGCCTGGTGGTACGTGCCCTCAGGCTCCTGTATCTTCTGCCTGATGGGAGAGGAGAGAAGAGAGAATGACCTGGGTGGGTGGGGTCTTTGATTATGCCGGCTGCTTCACCAAGACAACGAGAGGTAAAGACAGAGTCCAAGGAGGGGAGGCTGGTGTCCATGATGCACTGGGCTGTGTCCACAACTCTCTGCAGCTTCTTGCGGTCTTGGGCAGAGCAGTTGCCGTACCAAGCCTTGATACATCCAGATAGGATGTTTTCTATGGTGCATCAGTAAAAGTTGGTGAGAGTCAAAGGGGACAATCCAAATTTCTTTAGCCTCCTGAGGAAGTAGAGGTGCTGGTGAGCTTCCTTGGCCGTGGCATCTGCGTGATTTGACCAGGACAGGCTGTTGGTGATGTTCACTCCCAGGAACTTGAAGCTACCAACCCTCTCGACCTCAGCATCGTTGATGTAGACAGGTGCATGTACACCGCCCCCTTTCCTGAAGTCAATGACTGGCTCTTTAGTTTTGTTGACATTGAGGGAAAGGTTGTTGTCATGACACCATTCCACTAAGCTCTCTATCTCTTTCCTGTACTTCAACTCATCGCTGTTTGAGATACGGCCTACAATGGTGGTATCATCTGCAAACTTGTAGATGGAGTTAGAGCAGAATCTGGCCACACAGTCATGAGTGCATAGGGAGTAGAGTAGAGGGCTGAGGACGCAGCCTTGTGGGGCACCAGTGTTGAGAATAATCGTGCCGGAGGTGTTGCTGCCTATCCTCACTGATTGTGGTCTGTTGGTCAGAAAGTCAAGGATCCAGTTACAGAGAGAGGTGTTGAGTCCTAGGTCTCGGAGTTTGGTGACGTTTGCTTGGGATTATAGTATTGAAGGCAGAGCTGTAGTCAGTAAACAATAGTCTAACGTATTTGTCTTTACTGTCCAGATGCTCCAGAGCTGAGTGTAGGGTCAGGGAGATGGTATCCGCTGTAGATCTGTTTTGCCGATAGGTGAATTGCAATGGGTCCAGGTTGTCTGGTAGGCTGGACTGTGCCCTCTAGTCCTGGACTCACCCACCATGGGAAACAACTTAGCCACATCCACCCTGTCCGGTCCTTTCAACCTTCAAAATGTTTGTGTGAGGTCCCCTCTCATTCTTCTGTACTCCAACGAGTACAGTCCAAGAGCCAACAATCTCTCATCATAAGTAAGCCCTTTCATTCCAGGAATCATCCTCGTAAATCTTCTCTGAACCCTCTCCAACATCAGGACATCCTTCTTAAGATAAGGAGCCCAATCCCTTAGGTTCCCTAACAGATGGCAACCTGCTAGCGGTGGTGTTCCCATGCGCCCTTCTCCCTTGTCCTTCTCATTAAGTCTCAGTCAGTGGTATCCAGTGACTAACAGACAGCCTGTTGAAAGCTTTCCATTACACAATGAAAGGTAGTCACAGGGTCATGAAAATGAAATTGCAATCAGCAAAATGAAGAGTGATTGAGAGAGGAGGGCGCTCATGATTCACGGTTTAATTGTAGTTCACCGATCAATCAACGGGCCTCTTGTTCCACAGTCTATCCAGCACTACTGTTAAATGCAAGCTCTGTTTCAATTTATTACAGCTAACCCACAGGAGCTGCCAGTAAGTCATGTTTTCATTGCTGCATCAGTGATGTTACTGCTAATCTGACAGAGAAGGTCCACTGGGGCTTTCAAATGAGAATGAGGCTAAAAGCACCAAGCTACATCCGAGACACACAGGAGACTGCAGACACTGAAATCTGGAGCAACACACGGTCTGCTGGAGGAACCTCTGATCACTTTGCACTAAAATGGATTTTGTTCTTTTTGTTGTTATTTTTTGTTCGAATTGTGTTCTTTCTTGTAAAAATTGTGTATAATTTATGTTTAATTTATGTTTTTCTTGTGAATGCTGCTTATCTGATGCTCTGTGCCTGTGATGCTGCTGCAAGTAAGTTTTTCATTGCACCTGTGCGGACATGGACTTGTGCAGATGACAATAAACTTGACTTTGACTTTTGACTTTGAACTCAGCAGGTCAGGCAGCATCTGTGGGAAGAAACGAAGTGTCGACGTTTTAGGTCAAGCCCTTGCATCAGGACTACCACTGATACTCTCTCCCACTTCCAACATCACCAATAGCCGGTCCTGGTCCAACCACGTAGACAGCACAGCCAAGAAAGCTCACCAGCGCCTCTACTTCCTCAGGAGGCTAAAGAAATTTGGCATGTCCCCTTTGACACTCACCAACTTTTATCAATGCACCATAGAAAACATCCTATCTGGATGTATCACGGCTTGGTACGGCAACTGCTCTGCCCAGGACCGCAAGAAACTGCAGAGAGTTGTGGACACAGCCCAGCGAGTCACGGACACCAGCCTCCCCTCGATGGACTCTGTCTACACTTTTCACTGCCTCGATAAAACAGCCAGCATAATTAAAGACAAGTCTTTCACTGTACATCGGTACAAGTGACAATAACAAACCCGAACCAGAAGGGGGCCAATATCCTTGTGGCTAGGTTTGCTAGGGTGGTTCGGGAGGGTTTAAACTAGTTTGTGAGGGGGAAGGAAACCGGAGGAGTAGGTCAGAGGAAGAAGGGGATGGGGAAAAGTCAGATCTAACAGGTAGAGAGGCTTTGGGGAAGGAGAAGCAGAATACAGGCTATAAAAATAGTAAGGTAGATGGACTGAAGTGTGTTTACTTAAATGCAAGAAGTGTCAGGAATAAGGGAGGTGAACTGAGGGCTTGGATAAGTATAGGGGACTATGATATTGTGGCTATTACTGAGACGTGGCTGACGTCAGGGCAGGAGTGGATATTGAATATTCCTGGTTTTTGGTGTTTTAAGAGGGATAGGGAAGGGGGGAGAAGAGGAGGAGGGGTGGCGATACTGGTCAGGGACACTGTTACGGCTGCGGAAAGGATGGATGTTGTAGAAGGATCATCTCCACAGTCGGTATGGGTGGAAGTAAGGAACAAGAAAGGAGCAGTTACTCTACTAGGAGTATTCTATAGGCCCCCCGGTAGCAGTAGAGATATAGAGGAGCAGATTGGCAGGCAGTGTTTGGAGAGAAGCAAAAATAACGGGGTTGTTATAATGGGAGACTTCAACTTCCCAAATATAGACTGGAACCTGCTTAGTGCCAAAGGTTTAGATGGGACGGAATTTGTTAAATGCGTCCAGGAGGGATTCCTGACGCAGTATGTCGACGGGCTGACTATAGGGAATGCCATGCTAGATCTAGTTTTAGGAAATGAACCGGGACAGGTGAAGGATCTATTGGTGGGTGAGAATTTGGGGGACAGTGACCATTGCTCCATAACCTTTAAAATTGTCATGGACAGGGACAGGTGCAGAGAGGACAAGAAGATATTTAATTGGCGAAGGGCGAACTATGAGGCCATAACGAGAGAACTTGGGAGTGTAAAGTGGGATGTCCTTTTTGAAGGGAAATGTACCATGGAGATGTGGTCGATGTTCAGGGATCTTATGCAGGATGTTAGGGATAAATATGTCCTGGTGAGGCAGAGAAGGAATGGCAGGGTGAAGGAACCGTGGGTGACGAGAGAGGTTGAACGTCTAGTTAGGGAGAAGGTGGCAGCATATATAAGGTATAAGCAGCAAAGTTCAGACAAGGCCTGTGAGGAATATAGAGTAGCGAGGAAGGAACTTAAGAAAGGGCTGAGAGAGCTAGAAGTGGACATTAAAAGGCGTTGGCTAGTAAGGTTAAGGAAAATCCCAAGGCCTTTTTCACCTACGTGAAGGGTAGGAGGATGGCTAGGGTAAAGGTAGGTCTGATTAAAGACAAAGGTGGGAGATTGTGCCTGGAGGTGGCGGAAGTGGGAGAAGTTCTCAATGAATACTTCTCTTCAGTATTCACCAAGGAGAGGGGTCTTGATGACGCGGAAGGGAGTGCTGGTAAGGGTAATGTTCTCGAGGTTGTTGATATCAAGAGAGAGGATGTGTTGAAGTTGCTAAATAACATCAAGACAGATAAATCTCTGGGGCCTGATGGGACTTTCCCCAGGCTGCTTCGAGAGGTGAGGAAGGAGATTGTTGAACTGCTTGTAAGGATCTTTGAGTACTCGTTGTCCACGGGGATGGTGCCGGAGGATTGGAGGGTGATGAATGTTGTCCCCTTGTTCAAAAAAGGTAGTGGGGATAGTCCAGGGAATTACAGACCGGTGAGCCTTACGTCTGTGGTGGGTAAGCTGTTAGAAAGGATTCTAAGGGATAGGATCTATGAACACCTAGAGAATAATGGACTGATTAGGGACAGCCAGCATGGCTTTGTGAAGGGAAGATTTTGCCTCACAAGCCTGATAGAGTTCTTTGAGGAGGTGACGAGGAAGATTGATAAGGGTAGTGCGGTGGATGTGGTCTATATGGATTTTAGTAAGGCGTTTGATAAGGTTCCGCATGGTAGGCTTCTTCAGAAGGTCAGAGGCTAAGGGATCCAGGGAAGCTTGGCTGTGTGGATTAGGAATTGGCTTGCATGTAGAAAGCAGAGAGTTGTGGTGGAAGGAGTGCCCTCGGATTGGAAGGCAGTGACTAGTGGTGTCCGGCAGGGATCGGTTCTGGGACCTCTACTTTTTGTGATATTTATAGATGACTTAGATGAGGGGGTGGAAGGCTGGGTTAGTAAGTTTGCGGACGACACTAAGATAGGCGGTGTTGTGGATAGTGTGGAGGGCTGTCGGAGCTTACAGAGGGATATTGATAGGATGCAGAGCTGGGCTGACAAGTGGCAGATGGAGTTCAATCCGGAGAAGTGTGAGGTGGTACACTTTGGAAGGACAAACTCCAGGGCAGAGTACTGGGTAAATGGCAAGGTACTTGGCAGTGTGGAGGAGCAGAGGGATCTGGGGGTTCATATTCACAGTTCACTGAAAGTTGCCTCACAGGTGGAAAGAGCAGTTAAGAAGGCCAATGGGATGTTGGCTTTCATAAATCGTGGGATTGAGTTTAAGAGCCGCATAGTGATGATGCAGCTTACAAAACTCTAGTTAGGCCACACTTAGAGTACTGTGTTCAGTTTTGGTCGCCTCATTATAGGAAGGATGTGGAGGCGTTGGAGAGGGTGCAGAGAAGATTTACCAGGATGCTGCCTGGATTAGAGCGTATGGAATATGAGGAGAGGCTTAAGGTGCTAGGGCTTTATTCACTGGAAAGGAGGAGGATGAGAGGAGACATGATAGAGGTATATAAAATATTGAGAGGAATAGATGTAGACAGCCAGTGCCTCCTTCCCAGGGAACCAATGCTCAAGATGAGAGGGCATGGCTTTAAGGTTATGGGTGGGAGGTTCAGGGGAGATGTCAGGGGGAAGTTTTTCACCCAGAGAGTGGTTGGTGCATGGAATGCACTGCCTGGGGTGGTGGTGGAGGCAGATACGTTGAACAGGTTCAAGAGTTTGTTGGATAGGCGTATGGAGGAATGTGAGATAGAGGGATATGCAGGAGGAAGGGGTTAGGTAGTGTGAGGGTGGTTTGATGGACGGCACAACATGGTGGGCCGAAGGGCCTGTTTTGTGCAGTATGGTTCTATGGTTCTATGCTTAATTCCAATTGCATTTCCTATTCTGGGGTTCACCTCACCCAGGAGTGAGGTGCTGTACTACCACAGAAGACATCGAACTTGTCTAGCCTTTTGGGCTCCAGGCAACATTGGTCCACAGGAGGAACAGTAAGGTACCCGTTGATGGGAAGCCCACTTCTGGGGGGCCACCATTGACAAGGGGCAACACAATGTCACAAAGGGGCTGACACAGAGGTGGAGCCACTGCCTCACAGCTCCAGTGACCCAGGTTCGATCCTGACCTCCAGCGCTGTTTGTGTGGAGTTTGCAAGTTCTCCCTGTGACCGCGTGGGATTCCCTTGGCTGCTCCGGTTCCCTCCCACATCCCAACGAGGTGCGGGTTGGTGGGTTAACCGCCCACTGTAAATTGCCCCCTAGTGTGTGGGTGAGTGGCGGGAGAATCAGAGGGATTTGGGCTTGTGAGGGGCACAGAGTCACACAGCTCGGAAACAGGCCCTTTGGCCCAACTGGTCCATGCAGACCAAGATGCCCCATCTAAGCTTGTCCCATTTGCCCATGTTTGGACCATATCCCTCTAAACCTTTCCTAACCATGTAGTTGTCCAAGTACCTTTTAAATGTTGTTAATGTACCTGCCTCAACCACTTCCTCTGGCAGCTCGTTCCATATATGGACCACCCTCTGGGTGAAAAAGTTGCCCCTCAGGTCCCTATTAAATCTCTCCCCTCTCACCTTAAACCTATGCCCTCTAGTTCTTGATTCCCCAACCCTGGGAAAAAGACTGAGTACATTCACCCTGTCTATGCCCCTCATGATTGTATACAACTCTGTAAGATCACCCCTCATTCTCCTACGCTCCAGTGAATAAAGTCCTAACCTGCTCAACCTCTCCACATAACTCAGTCCTTCAAGGCTTGGCAACATCTGTGTAAATCTCCTCTGCACTCTTTCCAGATTTATGGCATCTTCCCTATAGCAGGGTGACCAAAACGGAACACAATGTTCCAAATGTGGCCTCACTTATGTCTTGTACAGCTGAGGGAAAAGAGGTAGTGGGATGGCTGGGATTGCTCTGAGAGACAGATTAGACTCGTTGGACTGAATGGCTTTCTTCCACATGGAAAAGAAATATGAAACATAGAAACATAGAAAACCTACAGCACAATTCAGGCCCTTCAGACCACAAAGCTGTGCCGAACATGTCCCTACCTTAGAAATGACTAGGCTTACCCATAGCCCTCTATTTTTCTCAGCTCCGTGTACCTATCCAACAGTCTCTTAAAAGACCCTATCGTATCCTCCTCCACCACCGTTGTCGGCAGCCCGTTCCACACACTCACCACTCTCTAAGTAAAAAACTTACCCCTGACACCTCCTCTGTACCTACTCCCCAGCACCTTAAACCTGTGTCCTCTTGTGGCCACCATTTCAGCCCTGGGGAAAAGCCTCTGACTATCCACACGATCAATGCCTCTCATCATCTTATACACCTCTATCAGGTCCCCCCTCGTCCTCCGTCGCTCCAAGGAGAAAAAACCGAGTTCACACAACCTGCTTTCATAAGGCATGTTCCGCAATCCAGGCAGCATCCTTGTAAATCTCCTCTGCACCCTTTCTATGGCTTCCACATCCTTTCTGTAGTGAGGCGACCAGAACTGAGCACAGTACTCCAAGTGGGGTCTGACCAGGGTCCTATATAGCTGCAACGTTACCTCTCGGCTTTAAATTCAATTCCATGAGGGATGAAGGACAATACACCATATGCCTTCTTAACCACAGAGTCAACCTGTGCAGCCGCTTTGAGCGTCCTATGGACTCAGACCCCAAGATCCCTCTGATCCTCCACACTCCCAAGTCTTACTGTTAATACTATATTCTGCCATCATATTTGACCTACCAAAATGAACCACTTCACACTTATCTGGGTTGAACTCCATCTGCCACTTCTCAGCCCAGTTTTGCATCCTATCTATGTCCCGTGGTAACCTCTGACAGCCCTCCACACTATCCACAACACCTCCAACCTTTGTGTCATCAGCAAACTTACCCATCCCTCCACTTCCTCATCCAGGTCATATATAAAAATCACAAAGGGTGAATATGAGGATTTCACCCACATAAATATTGTGGCTACAGAGAGGGTGAGACATGTTGGTATCCTGCAGTGAGTGACCACCTCCTGACACTCCAAAGCCCTTCCATCATCTACAGGACATGTCCGGAGTGGGTTAGAAGGTTCTCCACGTGTCTGGATGAGAACAATGACTACTTCAGAAGATCAATACCTTCCAAGCTCAACTCAGCAGTCCGCTTAGTGAGTAAACCTGCACCTCCCCAACCTCCCCAAACTCCAGACTCACCAACAGAGCAATCCGTGCCCCAACAAGGTCTCAGGATAGGAACTCCTCAAAGTTGAGCAGCTTTGGATTGGGAATGTAGCAAAGCAGATTCTAACAAAGATGCCCTTGGATTCTTTCAGAGGCAGAGAGGATTTTCTCCAACATGACGGGCTTGGACTCTTGATCTCACAATCTACCTTGTTGTGGACCGTTGCACCTTATTGTCTGCCTGTACTGCAGTTTCTCTGTAACAGTGACACTTTATTCTGCATTCTGTTGTTGTTTTCCCTTGTACTGTATGGACGGCATGCAAAACAAGGTTTTTCTCTGTACCTTGGTACATGGGACAATAATAAACCAATTTACCACCTTGTAAATGCAGGTATGGTTGTAATTTCAGCTGATCGTTGCAAAGAATGATCCCACCTCCCATCCAGTGGATGGAGGTCCAAATGACCCCACTGGTAGGATTTTAGTTTCTGTGGAATTTCCACTTATATTCCTGGGAATCATCATTTGGTAGTTGGCAAAGATGCAGTAACGGATGCTGCTTCGGTAAAGCAGCCAACGTAATCAAGGACCCTTTCCACCCCGGACATTCTCTCTTCTCCCCCCTCCCATCAGGCAGAAGATACAGGAGCCTGAGGGCACGTACCACCAGACTTAAGGACAGCTTCTACCCCACTGTGATAAGACTGTTGAACGGTTCCCTTATACAATGAGATGGACTCTGACCTCATGATCTACCTTGTTGTGACCTTGCACCTTATTGCACTGCACTTTCTCTGTAGCTGTGACACTTTATTGTTTTTACCTACACTACATCAATGCACTCTGTACTGACTCAATGTAACTGCACTGTGTAATGAAATGACCTGTACGATCGTTTTGCAAGACAAGTTTTTCACTGTACCTCGGTACAAGTGACAATAATAAATCAATACCAATACCAATACCCAGTAGACCAGCACTTGGAGGGTTAAGCTGCAGAACCCATGTAGCTGGCTTATGTTCTGGTCCTCCTCCGCTGGGTGAAACTGATATTTAATATTCACAGTAAACAAGCAGAGGGGGACAGCCACTCCATATTCAGGGACACCGCTTCCAGTAACAGATGGATGTGTGGGTTTAGCTGAGGATTTGGCCGGGAGGTGAACATGATCAGCAGGGGCATGACGTACAGGCAGAAGTGGCTGGTTCTGATACAGGCAGAGAAAGCAAGTTACCTGAGGTTGAAGAACTCGAGTCCAGTGAGGCTGCAATGTGCTCAGGCGGAAGATGAGGTGTCGTTCCTTGAGCTTGTGTTGGGTCTTGTGCAGGTCAGAGTGGGAGTGGGACTGGCAGCTCAGAGTTACCCCTGTGTACTGAGTGCAGACACTGGACAAAGTGACCACCCAGTCTGTGTTTGGTCTCTCCAATGTAGAGGAGACCACACTGCAAACACCAGATGCAGTACCCTAGTTTGTAAGAAGGGAAAGTAAGGCAGGCACGGTAGTGTAGTGGTTAGCGTAACGCTATTACAGCGCCAGCAACCCGGGTTCAATTCCGGCCGCTGTCTGTAAGGAGTTTGTACGTTCTTCCCGTGTCTGTGTGGGTTTCCTCCGGGTGCTCCGGTTTCCTCCCACATTCCAAAGATGTTAGGAAGTTGTGGGCATGCTATGTTGGTGCCGGAAGTGTGGCGACACTTGCGGGGTGCCCCCAGAACACCCTACGCAAAAGATGCATTTCACTGTGTGTTTCGATATACAAGTGACTAATAAAGATATCTTAAATCATTGCTTCACCTGGGAGGATAGTTTGCGTTTCCCCGGAACTGTCGCTCTTCATTCATTTTCACAATCTTGCCATCGTTGGCAATACCAGCATTTATTGCCAATCCCTAGATGCCTTTGAGAAGGTGGTGGTGAGCTCTGTGGCTGCTGCCCTTCATGTGGGAATTGGAAATGGAATTGGTTTATTGTTGTCACATGTACCGAGATACAGTGAAGAGCTTTTGTTTGCACGCCATCCGGACAGGTCATTCCATACGTAAGTAAATCGAGGTAGTACAAAAGGAAAACAGAATACAGGATATAGTGTTACAGTTACAGAGAAAGTGCAGTGCAGGTGGACAAATAAAGTGCACATAATTTTTCGGCCATCTCCCCTTGAGTTGTTACTGCTGGAGGAACTCAGCGGGTCAGGCAGCAACTGAGGCAGGAAAGGAATTGTCGACATTTCAGGACCTGATGCAGGGTTTCGACCCAAAATGTTGACAATTCCTTTCCCCCCTCAGATGCTGCTCAACCTGTAGAGTTCCTCCAGCAGGTTGTTGCTCCAGGTTCCAGCATCAGCAGCCTCTCGTGTCCCTGTTAATTAGAACAGTTTGATGTTTTGTTAAGATTAATGCAGACAGGTTGGGGCACACACCAAGAAGGTGCAGTCCAGATCACATAATGCAATGCATTTAAAGTTGTGAAGCTAATCTTGTTAATGCCTTTGACTGTAGGAAAGGAAGCCAGATCAAAGGTGTATGAGAGATGGTTCCCAGGAATTACTGGTGCCTGGATAGAGGCATTCAAATTAGGTTGCAGTGCAGATTCAGAATCAGATTTATTATCTCTGACTTAGATGACGTTGTTTTGTGGCAGCAGTGCAGTGCAAAGACATAAAAATACTGTAAATTACAAAAATATAGTGCAAAAAGAAAGGAATAACGAGGCAGTGTTCATGGGTTCATGGACCGTTCAGAAATCTGATGGCGCAGGGGAAGAAGCTGTTCCTGAATTGTTGAGTGTGAGTCTTCAGGCTCCTGTACCTCCTCCCTGATGGTAGTAACGAGAAGAGGGCATGTCCCAGGTGGTGAGGGTCCTTAATGGTCAGTGGACAAGGAGATTGGGATTGAGGGAATTTCTGACTGGTTGGATTTATCATTGCATGGATTCATCCATTGAATGTTACAACTCTACAGAACACTAGTTCGGCTGCACCGGGGCTATTGTGTGCAGTTCTGGTCACCGCACTACAGGAAGGGTGTGATTGGCTGGAAAGAGTGCAGAGGAGATTCACCAGGGTGTGGTGATGAAGGCTCCCAGGGCTGCTCCCTCCTGCCTGCACACCACTGTGCCACCCCCTCCGGTGGGTCTGCTGTGCTACTGGGGCAGGACATACCCAGGGGCTCTGATGGAGGAGTCTGGCGCATTGTCTATAAGG
This sequence comes from Pristis pectinata, assembly GCF_009764475.1. NCBI lineage: Eukaryota > Metazoa > Chordata > Chondrichthyes > Rhinopristiformes > Pristidae > Pristis > Pristis pectinata. Next base: position 141,068,407 of record NC_067407.1, on the reverse strand, counting down.
TAAATGCAGCTGTTCTCTGTATGCAGAGGACTTTGCAAGCCATCTGGGCTGTGAGTGACTTTACTGAATTCATTGCCCAGGCCAAGGTTGAGTGGTCCAACCTGCTTCGTTCCTGCTTTGAACATGGAAATTCTGGTACAATTAGTGGCTTGTCAGGATACTTTTGGGGTGTCTAAAGCATGAACATTGAATTCTCCAACTTCCAGTAAACTGCCCCCCCCCCGTCCCCTCTCCTGATCTACCCAGTCCCCCATCACCCTGTCCCCTTACCCTCCTCCGCCCACTCCCATCTGCCCGTTGCCCGCACACCCCTCCCACTGGGTCCCATCTGCCCTCCCCACCTCTATTCCGTGCTCCTTCTGCCAACAGATTCCATTGCCATCCGCAACCCGTTGCCGCCGTCACCTGTCACCTCCCAGCTGCTACCCGCTTGCTCTTCCTCCACCTGCCTAATCCCCACCCCCCCCCGATTCCTCGTTCCGATTCTGATTCAATAGTAAATCTGCCACATCCTCTTGCTCCCTCCGCATTTCACATCCCTCTCTCCTTCTCTCTCTCCCCTTCCACCTCTGTACTTTTCTTCTCTCTTTCCCCCCATCTCTCGCATTCCCTGACAGTGCATTCCTCCCCCTATCTGTCTGCCTCTCTCCCTCTCTCCTTCCCTTCCTCTCTGCTCTGGTCTGCTTTTCTCTCTGTCCCCTTCACCTTCTTCTCTCCTTCCTTCTCCCTGCCCCCCTCCCCATGCCTCCATCACACGCTCAGTTCTCCGCAACTATCGCTGCTTTCGGATTGATGCCCTTTGAAGCCACAGGAACTTTATCAGTCACCAGTTTAGCTCTTGAGTAAAAACGGCAACGGGTTGGAAGCAGATGGCTGGATTAATGGATGAGCTCAGTATAGTCAAAAATAGGCTCGGGAGGTTGGAACGTTGAAACCTGACCTTATTATCCCTTCAATAATCTTGGCGGGTGTCGCTGCCATGACGATATGCATCCCATCCCACCTTTCACCAGGCGTAGCAAGAAAGACAGGAGAGTGGGAGGTGAGGAGGAACATGGAGGCTCAGGCGAAGTCCTTGAAAGTCAGCGGATGGGGGAAATGAAACCACAAGAAGGAAGGTTGGGTCTTATCTGAACGGGGAAGAGATGATGCTTCAGTGTCACAGGGCTGGAGAGAACGAATCTTCGGCAGGACACGGGTATTGGTGTGGAGGCCCCTGAATGGTTCCAAGGCTGAAGGGGTCAAGTTATGACAGGGCACACAGATGAAGTCTCCTGTTTCCTAATTGGACAGGATAGTAGTTACCACAGAGGCTCCTGAAAGGTGTACAAGAGCAGGTCAGAGGCTGGGGATCCTGTGTCGAGTTACTCACCTCTCCAAAGCCTGTCCACCATCCACAAGGCTCAAGTCAGGATTGTGAGGGAACACTCTCCACTTGCCTGGACGAGTGCAGCTTCAACGGCATCCAAGAAGCTCGACACAATACAGGACATGGCATCCTGCTTGATAGTTCTCCATGGACTCTGTCTACACTTCTCACTGCCTCGGTAAAGCAGCCAACATAATCAAAGACCCCACCCACCCTGAAAATTCTCTCTTCTCCCCTCTCCCATTGGGCAGAAGGTACAAAAGCCTGAAAGCACGTACCACCAGGCTCAAGGACAGCTTCTATCCCTCTGTTATAAGACTATTGAACAGTTCCCTAATATGATAAGATGGAACCTTGACCTCACAGTCTACCTCGTTATGGCCTTGCACCTTATTGTCTGCCTGCACTGCACTTTCTCTGTAACTGTAACACTTTATTCTGCATTCTGTTACTGTTTTCCCTTGTACTACCTCAATGTACTGATGGGATGAAATGATCTGTATGGACGGCATGGAAAACAAAGTTTTTCACTGTACCTCAGTACAAGTCACAATGATAAACCAATTTACCAATAACATTTTGTTAGCATTCCTAATTACTTGCTGCATCTTCGTATTAGTCTCATTATTCAAGGGAGGATATCGATGCATTGGAAGGCATTTGGAGAAGGTTCACTGGATTTACTGCCAGGAATGGGCAGATTATTTTATGAACAAAGGTTGAACAAGTTGGGCTCGTATCCACTGGGGTTTGGGAGTGTGAGACAGGACTTGATTGAAACACATATGATCCTGAGGGGTCTTGATGGAGTATATGTGGAGAGAACATTTCTTCCTGTGGAAGAATCTAGAACTGTTTAAAAATAAGTAGTTGCCCATTTAACACAGAGATGAGATGATTTTTTTTCTCTCAGAAACCAGGAACTCTCTCCCTCAAAGACAGTAGGAGTCTTTGAATATTTTTAAGACAGAAGTAGATATATTCTTGATAGGCAAAGACGGTGAAAGGTTACTCTTGTGACTGTGACTAAGCCACTGGAGAGATGCAAAAGGTTGTTATTCATCAGGACAATCAGACTTCCTCCTGGTGGAGTCCCTTTCAGTAGAATCTCTCTGAACTCAAAGTACACCGAGTTTCTATACTCCTAAGAACAAAGAGAGAGCAAGTGATTCAACAAGTTTCAATAGCTGCAATGACATTACTTACTTTAACATTTTGAGTCTGACAAATGAATTACTTTTCTACAGTGGGAACACCCTGTAACTGACAAGACACCTCTGAATGTTCGAACACCTATGTGGGGACAAGGTAATTCACATGGATAGTTGAAGAACTTCTCAAGGATAGAGAAGCCAGACACCCAACATTAATGTTGTGAGCGCTGACTCTCGGAGTGCACAATATCCCAATTTTTGGTGGACAGAGGAAATATGCCTGCGACCATGTTTGATGTGCTAAGTGATGAAATCTGTCTGGAGGCTTCCTTGATCTCAGCCACAATGGTGCAAAGTAACTTAGCTGAAGGTGTTGATGCAAGATAAACAAACTGCTGGAGGCACTCGGTGAGTCAGGCAGCATCTGTGGAGGGAAATGGACAGCTGATATCTCAGGCAATGACTGGTTCATTCCAGATGTGGCCTTGGTCACAGACCCAACACTGGTCACAGCTGGAGCAGGGCACTGGTTCATTCCAGATGTGGTCTTGGTCACAGACCCAACACTGGTCACAGCTGGAGCAGGGCACTGGTTCATTCTAGATGTGGCCTTGGTCACAGACCCAACACTGGTCACAGCTGGAGCAGGGCACTGGTTCATTCCAGATGTGGCCTTGGATCCAGACCCAACACTGGTCACATCTACCTGCCTCTGGAAGTTAATCGTCCCTTTCCCTGGGAACATTACGGTACGTGCAATGATAACTCTAGACTAGAATAGCACTCCTGACCTTTATCTTATGCTCATGAGGTTTGGATATTCACAGTTCCCTCAGGTGTTCTGTAAAGGTCTTCCTACCATCACCATGGCAACATTGGTAACAGTACCCTATCCTGGCGATGGACGTCTCATTCCTGGAATACGGGGTCTGACCTCACAGTCTCACCAGCGATGTTAATTCCGACCTTTCCAATAACACTTCCAAAAAAAGAGACTTCCCTTTATATCCTCGTGGCCTCAGGATGACCCAACCACCTCACAGCTGGTGAGGTACGATTGAAGTGTGGTCATTGTTGGAATGGAGGCCCAATGCACAGCAAGCTCCCATCCACAGCAGCACAATGGTGATTGGATGGTGATGCATCCCAATAGGATGCTTGTATTGCCTTGACTTGGATTGACCTATACCCTGTGGAGTTTACGGGGAACAAACTCCTGGCCATTCTCCTTCCCAAATCCTTGTCATACCCACCCACCTAAATCAGCAGGGGTCCAAACTCGATATTAGGAGAGGTATCTCCCATATCTTATTGTCTACTTAGGGAGATGGACGTGTTCTGCAGAAGCATTTTGAATTGGAGTTAAATAAAAATACTTAAATATATATTTAGAGGCTAGAGCTGCTGCCTCACATCTCCAGAGACCCAGCTTCAATCTGACCTCACGTGGAAAATCCTGTGTGGAGTTTGCACGTTCTCCCTGTGACCTCATGGGTTTATCCAGGTGCTCCGGTTCCTTCCCACGTCCCAAAGACATGCGGGTTGGTGGGTTAATTGGCTGCTGTGAGGTGTGTGGGTGAGGGGTAGAATCTGGGGGGGGGGTAGTTGATGGGAATGTAGGGAGAATAAAATGGGATTAATGTAGGATCCGTGTAAATGGGTGGTTGATGGACAGTACAGACTCTGTGGGCCAAATGGCCTGTTTCCATGTTGTATGATCCTTTGTCCAAATGTAGGACTGTCAAAAGGGAATAGGTGAAGTAAATGAAAGGAAGGAATGTTACAGGGTTGCAAGGAACAGGGTTTTATAGAACTGCTCTAGGACAGGCATGATGGGCTGAATATCCTCATCTAAGTTACAGTGATCTATGCTGATGGGTTGTAGCTGATACACTCAAGGGCAGAGAGGGTGGTAGGAAGTTTGCACGAAGGGCAAGTACCAGTCTAGACCTGTTGGAGATTCTGTGCTTCTGCATTTATAGTCAGAGGATGAGACAGCACGGAAACAGGCCCTTCGGCCCACAGAGTCTGTGCTGACTATCAAGCACTCAGTGGTGGTGTACTCCAAGCTGGGGACCCAGAGCTAGGCACGGCAGTGTAGTGGTTAGCATAACGCTTTACAGCGCCAGAGACCGGGGTTCAATTCCCGCCACTGTCTGTAAGGAGTTTGTATGTTCTCCCTGTGTGTCTGCGTGGGTTTCCTCCGGGTGAACCAGTTTCCTCCCACATTGCAAAGACGTACGGGTTAGGAAGTTGTGGGAATGCTATGTTGGCACCAGAAGTGTGGCAACACTTGCGGGCTGCCCCCAGAACACTCTACGCAAAAGATGCATTTCACTGTGTGTCTTGATGTACATGTGACTGATAAAGATAGCTTATCTTATCTTAGAGTGTCCTGACCAGGGTGAGACTTTTACCCACTGGGGCAAGAAGGAAAAGGTGGGAAGGAAATCATGGAGGGGTCAGCAGATTAGGGACCACCACGGGACTAATCCAGCCGACCAGAGATTCTCTTCATATTCTTTCTGATCATGTTTTACTCTTCTCATTAGCCCATTCCGAAGCTAGAATTAATTCAGCTCCCCCTGTGCGCCGGCAGAAACTTGCTCACTACCTTCAAGGTGAATTATACCCTTTAACACTGGTGGAGATGTTTCTCTCTATTCCCCATTATCTGCAGATTTAATGATTCTGCTGTATTTGAATTCTGTCAAGACCTTTTGTATGATTAATAGCTTATCTCACGGACTTGAGAACAAAAAATCAGAATAATCAATCATTCTTCATAAATACAATGTGACTCAATAAAAAAATACAATTACGTACTGTCAGAAAGATCTTTTGTCTTTTAATTGTCATTGTTTAATAAGGGAAGTCCTTATTAAATCCAAACAACAAATGATGTTGATTTCATTCTTGCTCAGTGTGATCTTTCAGGATTGCCGTGTGTGAAACTGATTGATTTTCTGATACTAAGGCACTCAGGACATTTGGTTGATGGAAGTAAGTGGAACTGAGGTAGAACTGCCTCACTGCCATAGCCGCAGTGAATGGGGGAACAAAGACTAGAAGCTTCCTACTGATGTTCCGATGTTTCTTGTTTTCTCCTCTACGATTTTCCACACACCAAAGGCAACACCTCATCAGAGCTCCCTCCCATGGAAAACACCAGGACAAGAGGTGTGTACAACCAGAGGACATGGGTTTTGGGGAAGGGAGGAGGAGGTTTGGAGGGGACCTGAGGAAGAATCTTCCCCCCAGAGCGTGGTTGGAACCTGGAACACACTCTGAGGTGGTGAGGGCAGAGAGTCTCACAACACTGAGGATCAATTTTTAAAGCCATAGAGTCATCGAGTCATAGAGCGTGGAAACAGGCCCTTTGGCCCAACTCGTCCATGCTGACCAAGATGTCTATCTGAGCTAGTCCCACTTGCCTGCGTTTGGTCCATATCCCTCTAAACCTTTCCTATCCATGTACCTGTCCAAGTGTCTTTTAAATGTTACTGTACCTGCATCAACCACTTCCTCTGGCAGCTCGTTCCATATACCCACCACCCGCTGTGTGAAAAAGTTGCCCCTCAGGTCCCCTTTAAATCTTTCCCCTCTCACTGTAGATCTATGCCCTCCAGTTTTAGACTTCCTACCCTGGGGAAAAGACTGACCATTCACCTTATCATGAGTTTATAAACCTCAGTAAGGTCAGCCCTCTGCCTCCTACACTCCAGGGAAAACAGTCCTAGCCTATCTAGTCTCTCCCTATAACTCAAGCCCTCCAGTCCCGGTAACATCCTCGTGAATCTTCACCAGCTTAATCACATCCTTCCTATAGCTGGGTAACCAGAACTGCATGCAATACTCAAGTGTGGTCTCACTAATGCCTTGTACGGTTGTAACATGACGTCCCAATTCCTGTTCTCAATACCCTGACCAGTGAAGGCAAGCAGGACATATGCCTTCTTCACCACCCTGTCCACCTGTGTTGTCACTTTCAGGGAGCCATGTACCTGCATCCCTAGGTCTCTCTGTTCTACGACACTCCCTAAGGCCCTGCCATTTACTGCGTAAGTCCTGCCCTGGGACTCAATGAGCCAATGTTAAACGACTAGAGAATGTGCCTCTCCATCACCTTCCCACGCACAGAGGGCTTGGCACTCAGCGATGGCTATCATCCCATACACAATGCACACAGTAACAATAGAATCTCAGTGGCTGGTTCCGTGCGATGTCCTGTGGATGAGGTGTAGCCCTGAACAGGACTGACTCAGGATCAATTGTACAACATCCATCATTGAACTTACCAAGAGATGAATCCAACTTTTCTTTCCTAAGCTGTGAATAGTCAACCAAGGAAATTGCCAATTAATGAAGCATTTTATACCGCTGGGCAGAAGCTCTCCCACCCTTCCCTCCAACTGAGGAGACTCTTACAGAAATTGGCCCTCTGAATTACAAATGTAAAATCAATAAAGCTTACAAGGGGATGAACGAAAGGGTACAAGTAAAGTGCAAATTGTTTTTTGAATCTTCTTCCATTAATGCAAGAATCCCTGCAGTAGTCCTGAATTTAGTGACAGGTCCATTATAACATGTCCTGACAGTTCCCAGATACAAACAGCTTGCTTCCTTAATCATTAAAATGATAGGAAAATTCTAAAATTGATTCTCGGTATGCAGGCATCCTTAATTGCCCTTGACAATTTGATCAACCACAGAAAGCATCTAATCCGGATGCATTACGGCCTGGTACGGCAACTGCTCTGCCTGAGACAGCAAGAAACTGCAGAGAGTTGTGGACACAGCTCAGCACGTCGCAGAAACCAGCCTCCCCTCCTTGGACTCTGTTGACACTTCCCACTGCCTCGGTAAAGCAGCCAACATAATCAAAGGCCCCACCCACCCCAGACATTCTCTCTTCTCCCCCCTCCCATCAGGCAGAAGATACAAAAGCCTGAAAGCACGTGCCACCGGGCTCAAGGACAGCTTCTATCCCGCTGTTATAAGACTATTGAACTGTGTGATACTAGTGTGATAAGATGGACTCTTGACCTCACAGTCTACCCCGTCATGACCTTGCACCTTATTGTCTGCCTGCACTGCACTTTCTCTGTAACTGTAACATTATTCTTCATTCTGTTATTGTTTTCCCTTGTACTACCTCAATGCACTGATGTGATGAAATGACCTGTATGGATGGCATGCAAAACAAAATTTTTCACTGCACCTCGGTACGTGTGACAATAATAAACCAATTTACCACTTTGGTGGTGAACTACCTTCTTGCATTTCAGCAGTGCTTCTAGTGAAGGTGATCCCACAGTGCTGATGAGGAGTGAGTTCCAGGATTTCGACCCAGTGACGATGGAAGTTCCAGCCATATATTTCCATGGGATAATTCATGACTTGAGGGAGAACTTCAGGTGGTGGTGGTCCCCTCTCCCTGTGCCTCTGGCCTTCTCGGTGGTAGTGTCCACAGGTTTGGAAGCTGCCTGGGTGAGTACCTGCAGAGCACTTTGGAGATGCTGAACACTCGAGGTCTCTGTATGCCGGACGTGCCATGCTAGTCAAGCCGGCTGCTGTGTTCTGGATGGCGTCGAGCTTCTTGAGTTCCTTTTGGAGCAGCTCCCACCCCTGGCTCGTGCTCTGTAATTGTTGGAGTGGCCTTGAAGTGTCAGCAAGGTGTCACAGAGTAATACAGCATGGAGACAGGCCCTTCAGCCCATCTTGTCCTTGCCCGATCGCCTCATTTGCCTGTGTTTGGCCCAAATCCCTCTGAAACCCCTCTTGTCCATGTAGAACATAGAACATAGAACAGTACAGCACAGAACAGGCCCTTTGGCCCACAATGTTGTGCCGACATAGCTAATCCCTTCTACCTACAGAATATCCATATCTCTCCATTTTCCTCTCATTCATGTGCCCATCCAAACCCCTCTTAAAAGCTCCCTGTGAGCTTGCCTCCACCACCCTATCAGGCAACACATTCCAGGCATCCACCACTCTCTCAGTAAAAAACGTGCCCCTCATGTCTGTTCTGAACCTACCCCCTCTCACCTTAAGTGCATTCCCTCTGGTATTGGATCGCTCAATAATGGGAAAAAGATATTGCTTGTCCACCCTAGTTATGCCCCTCATAATTTTATACACTTCCAACAGATCACCCCTCAGCCTCTGCCGCTCCAGAGAAAAGGGGCCAAGTTTGTCCAGCCTCTCCTGATAGCACATGCCCTCTAATCCAGGCAGCATCCTAGTAAACCTCCTCTGCACCCTCTCTAAAGCCTCGACATCCTACCTATAGTGAGGTGACCAGAATTGCACGCAATACTCTAAATGCAGCCTAACCAGAGTTCTATAGAGATGCATCATAACTTCCTTTCTCCTGTACCCAATGCCTCGATTAATGAAAGCAAGTATTCCATAAGCCTTCTTAACCACCCTATCTACCTGTGTAGCCACTTTCAATGAGCCATGGACTTGCACCCCAAGGTCCCTCTGCTCTTTAACACTTATAAGGGTCTTGCCCTTAAGACTGTACTGCCTCATGACAGTAGTCTTATCCAAGTGTCTTAAATGTCGTAATTGTACCCACCTCAACTACTTCCTCTGGCAGCTCATTCCATATACCCACCACCCTCTGTGTGAAGAAGTTGCCCCTCAGGTCCCTTTTAAATCTCTCCCCTCTCACCTTAAACCTATGCCCTCTAGTTTTTGATTCCCCAACCCTGGGAAAAAGATTGTGTGCATACACCCTATCTATGCCCCTCATGATTTTATACAGCTCTGCAAGGTCACCCTTCAGTCTGCTATGTTCCAAGGAATAAAGTCCTAGACTGCCCAACCTCTCATAGAGTCACAGAGACATACAGCACGGAAACAGGCCCTTCGGCCCAACTGGTCCATGCCGACTGTGTTGCCCAGCGAGCTAGTCCCATCTGCCCACGTTTGGCCCAGAGCCCTCTAAACCTCTCCTATCTATGTAACTCTCCCTACAGCTCAGGCAATATCCTCGTAAACCTTCTTTGCACTCTATTCAACTTAATGACGTCCTTCTCATAACAGGAAGGACCATAATTGTGCACAATGCTCAGGGTTGATTCACTCGCTGCAGGATGCCTGGCCTTTGACCTGGCATAACTGTGGTGTTTGTGTGGCTCACTGCTTGCATGCGGTTCAAGGGCAAGGGTAAGGTGGAGACAGACGTTTTACAGTGCCAACGACCCGAGTTCAATTCCGGCCACTGTCTGTAAGGAGTTTGTACGTTCTCCCCGTATCTGCGTGGGTTTCCTCCGGGTGCTCCGGTTTCCTCCCACATTCCAAAGACGTACGGGTTAGGAAGCTGTGGGCATGCTATGTTGGCACCGGAAGCGTGGCGACACTTGCGGGCTGCCCCCAGAACACTACACAAAAAGATGTATTTCACTGTGTGTTTCGATGTTCATGTGACTAATAAAGAGATCTTCTCTTATCTTACAGAACGTAAAACATAGAACACTACAGCACAGTACAGGCCCTTCGGCCCACAATGTTGTGCTGACATTTTATCCTGCTCTAAGATCTATCCAACCCTTCCCTCCCACATAGCCCCCTATTTTTCTATCATTCACGTGGCTATCTAAGGATCTCTTAAATGTCCCTAATGTATCTGCCCCCACAACCTCTGCCGGCAGTGCGTTCCACGCACCCACCACTCTCTGTGTAAAAAACTTACCCCTGACATCCCCCTTATACCTTCCTCCACTCACCTTAAAATTGTGGCCCCTCGTGTTAGCCATTGTCGCCCTGGGAAAAAGTCTCTGACTGTCCACTCGATCTATGCCTCAATCTTATCTTAACTTATCTTATCATTCTTATCGGACATGCTCATTGTCTGACGCATGAGTTTTGTTTTGGTATCTTAGCAATGCCAAAAGTCCATTAATCTGCCACATAACTCTTGAACTCAGTGCCTCGACTAATAAAAGCAAGCTTGCCATACGCCTTCATTACCACCCTATCAAACTATATGGCCACTTTCAGGGAGCTATGGACTTAGACCCTGAGATCCCTCTATACATCAACACTGTTAAGGGTCCTGCCATTAACAGTGTATTGTCCCTTTACATTTGATGTCCCAAAGTACAATACCTCACACTTGCCTGGATTAAACTGCATCTGCCACTTCTCCGCCCACATCTGCAACTGATCTGTATCCTGCTGTATCCTTTGTCAATCTTCTACACTGTCCACGATGCCACCAACATTGGCCAAGGCTCACATGATTTTCTTCAAGGTCACGCAGTGGGATCTTTCACACTCGCCAAGGGAGCAGGCGGGGCCTGGATCTGACATCTCATCTGAGATTTGGCACTACTGGCAGTGTAGTGCTCCCTCAGCACCATGCTGGGAGCATCGACCTGCGGATTGGTGTTCAAAGAACTTGTCTACCCCCAAGCCAAGCAAGGCTGACATCTTGTGGCCACTCAAGGGACCTCCCAGAGGAAGATTGGAGACTCAGGGAACTGACACCAGCAAAGTTGCAGTCCCCTCCTGTGGATAAACAGAAAACATATTCTTCTCCAGGAAATTCTTTAAAATTGAACATAATCTTCCTCAAAATAGGAGGTAATTTACTTTGCACCAGTCAGAATTGCATTCAGTCTTACCTTGTTGCATCTTACTTCTATGGAAACTCTCCAACACATTTGCAGAATGTTTTTCTTTAGCACTGACAATGGATGGGCCTCACTAAAACCTGCAGAGGAGCTTCGTGTCAGCTGATCATTCCTTTCCTCCAGCTAATGTCAGGGACACCAGATAATTTACCTCATGATCTACCCCACTGCCAAACCCCTCAAGGGGCATTCGTCCAAACTTTGGCCTCCAGACCTTAAAAAAAAGGAAATCGGAATAGGTACACGAGGATAAAAAGGATGAGACCTGAACTTTGATACTATAGCCCTCACAGCTCCAGAGACCTGGGTTCGATTCTGACCTCGGGTGCTGTCTGTGTGGAGTTTGCACGTTCTCCCTGTGACCCTGTGGGTTTCCCCCGGGTGTTCCGGTTTCCTCCCACATCCCAAAGATGTGCTGGTAGGTTAATTGGCCACTGTTACTCAGTGTAGTGGTTTAAATGGGGAGTTGAAGGGCTAGTGAAGGAGAATTTGTTTCCAGGATTTCGGGAAATAGGGAGAATGATGAGGACGTTGCCTGGGACTCAAGGGCCTGAGTTATAGGGAGAGGTTGGGCGGCCAGCTCTTTATTCCTTGAAGCATTGGAGACTGAGGGATGACCTTGTCGAGTTGTATAACATCATGAGGGGCATAGATAGGTTGAATGCACTCTTTTTCCCAGGGGAAGGGAATCAAAAACTAGAGGGCATAGGTTTAAGGTGAGAGGGGAGAGATTTAAAGGGGACCTGAGGGGCAACTTCTTCATGTAGAGGGTGGTGTGCGTCTGAAACGAGCTGTCAGAGAAAGCAGTACAGGCGGGTACAATAACAACATTTAAAAGACAGTCGAACAGGTCCATGGATAGGAAAGGTTCAGAGGGATACGGACCAAACACGGGCAAATGGGACTAGCTTAGATGGGAATCTCGGTTGGCATGGATGAGTTGGGCCGAAGGGCCTGTTTCCGTGCTGTATGACTCTATGAGAGGGGAGATGAGATTATGGTGAGACCCAGAATGGACAAAATGGGCTGATGTTGTAACACATAAAGGAGGAAAGTGAGTACATTAGAGCTCTTTTGTCTAAAGTGATGATTTGACTGAGATCATCAAGACAATGAAAGGGATTGAGATGGGAAATTCAGAACAACAGGGTACCCAGTGTGCAGACCAGAACCATGGGTGATAGGGGTCAGATGGTCACTAGTAAATCTAATAAGCAGATCACAGAACATCTCTTTACCCAGAGAGTGTAGAAGCACACATCAGCGATTTGGCTGAGCATTCCAAATGTCATATTTACAAGTTGGCACCTGACACCAAATTCAGTGGAATTAAGAAGAGGCTTCATGAGAGTACAGAGAAGGTGAGAGAGTGCACTCGAACATGGCAGATGGAATATAATTCAGATCAGTTTATCATCACATACACCAGATTCAATGAAATTCCTTGCTCGTGTGAAGCTCACAGAGTGAACAGTGTACAGGGTAATAATAAACACGGCAATAAACACAGCAATGTGCAAAGCAGCAGAACGGTGCAGAGACTGTAGTGCAGTCTGAGGTAGTGCCAAAAAGAAATGGTGAAGTGACAATAGTGGAATAACTGAGATCGTAACTTACAGCAGACAATTATCCTGCTAGCATGTCTTTGGAATGTGGGAACGTACCGGAGCACCCACAGTCACACCGAGGTGGAGGGTCGTTCTCTGCCAAACTGCAAACCTCGTACTTTGAGAATTGGTATTGGTATTGGTTTATTATTGTCACTTGTACCAAGGTATAGTGAAAAACTTGTCTTGCATACCGTTCATACAGATCAATTCATTACACAGTGCATTGAGGTAGTACAGGGTAAAAACAATAACAGAATACAGAGTAAAGTATCACAGCTACAGGGAAGTGCATTGCAGGTAGACAATAAGGTGCAAGGTCAAACAAGGTAGATTGTGAGGTCAAGAGTCCATCTCATCATATAAGGGAACCGTTCAATAATCTTATCACCATGGGATAGAAGCTGTCCTTGAGCCTGGTGGTATATGCCCTCAGGCTCCTGTATCTTCTGCCTGATGGGAGAAGGGAGAAGAGAGAATGACCCCAGTGGGTGGGGTCTTTGATTATGCTGGCTGCTTCACCAAGGCAGTGAGAGGTATAGATAGAATCCATGGAGGGGAGGCTGGTTTCCGTGATGTGCTGGGCTGTGCCCACAACTCTGCAGTTTCTTGCAGTCCTGGGCGGAGCAGTTGCCGTACCAAGCCATGATGCATCCAGATAGGATGCTTTCTATGGTGCATCGATAAAAGTTGGTGAGGGTCAAAGGGGACATGCCAAATTTCTTTAGCCTCCTGAGGAAGTAGAGGCACTGGTGAGCTTTCTTGGCCGTGGCATCTATGTGGTTGGACCAGGACAGGCTGTTGGTGATGTTCACTCCCAGGAACTTGAAGCTCTCAACCCTCTCGACCTCAGCACCATTGATGTAGACAGGTGTATGTACACCGCCCCCTTTCCTGAAGTCAATGACCAGCTCTTTTGTTTTGCTGACATTGAGGGAAAGGTTGCTGCCATGACACCATTCCACTAAGCTCTCTATCTTTAATTATTTGCCGGAAAATAATTGAATGTTATGCTTTTTCTTTTATTCATGTTTTGGGATCTGCACAAGGCCTGCACAAGGTCTCTACTTGCCCCCGGAGAAGGTGGGAATGAGGCAGCTTCTTGTTCTGCCGCAGTCCTTCTGGTGAAGGTGCTCCCACAGTGATGTTGGGGAGGTAGTTCTGGGACTCAGACACAGCGGCAGTGAAGGACTCCCAACATATTTCCAAGACAGGACAGAGGGCGACTTGGAGGGGAACCTGCAAGTGGTGGCATTCCTCTGCACCTACTACCCTGGGTGTCCACTGTCAGTGGGGATCCTGAGTTTGGGAATTCATCCAAGGACAGGAAATGCTGGAAACACTCAGCAGGTCAGGCAGCATCTGTGGAGAGAGAAATAATTGACAGTCCTGAGGCAGGGCCAGAATCAGAATCAGGTTTATTATCACTGACATATGTTGTGAAATTTGTTGTTTTGTGGCAGTAGTACAGTGCAAGACATAAAAATTACTATAAGTTACAAAAATAAGTAAATAGTGCAAGAGAGGAATAACGAGGGAGTGTTCATGGATTCATGGACCATTCAGAAATCTGATGGCAGAGGGTAAGAAGCTGTTCTTAAATCTGAGTGTGGGTCTTCAGGATCCTGTACCTCCTCCCCGATAGTAGTAACAAGAAGAGGGCATGTCCCAGATGGTGAGGGTCCTTAGTGATGGATGCCACCTTCTTGAGGCACCGCCTCTTGGAGAGGTCCTTGATGGCGGGGAGGGTTGTGCCCGTGATGGAGCTGGCTGAGTGTACAACATTCTGCAGCCTCTTGCGATCTTGCACGTTGGAGCCTCCATACTAGGCGGTGATGCAACCAGTCAGAATGCTTTGCACCGTACATCTGTAGAAATTTGCAAGAGCCTTTGGTGACATACTGAATCTCCTCAAACTCCTAATGAAGTAGAACCACTGGTGTGCCTTCTTCATGAATGCATCAATGTGTTGGGTCCAGGATAGATCCTTGGAGATGTTGACACTCAGGAACTTGAAGCTGCTCACTCTTTCCACCACTGACCCCTCAATGAGGACCTGTTAGCGTTCTCCTGACTTCCCCTTCCTGAAGTCTTTGGTTTTGTTGACTCTGAGTGATAGGTCGTTGTCTCAACTCGAAACGTCGACAAACACCTTTTTTCTCCACGGATGCTGCTTGACCTGCTGAGTTCTTCCAGCGCTCAGTATTTAGTTAACGTTTCAGGTCTGGGACCACTCATCGGAACTAGAGTGCATTCAGGTGCAGAGGGATGTGGATTAGAGTGAGGGAGGGGAGTGGGAGGGTCAAGATGGTCCATGTCCCATCGGCAGTCTGCAATGAATAGATCGCGAGAGGGCAAGAGACCAGAGGGAGGGATGCAGGTGGCTCAGGAGTTCTGGAGATGAGAGGAAGAGGTAGGGACTCTGGACACAGAAATGGACACAGAGGTGGAGGAGGAAGAGCTCATCGCCATATCCAGCTCGGATTTCATTGAGATGGGGACGGGGGTGGACAAAGCTGAGGACCGATCGTTCGGGATCGGAGTGGGAAGATTGGAAGCCATGTCCTAATGAACAGTCATGCATCTGAAACATTAACTATTTCTCCTCCCGGAGGTGTTCCTGATCTGTTGCGAACACAGAACAGTACAGCACAGGAACAGGCCCTTCGGCCCACAGTGTTGTGCCGAACTAATTAAATGCCTAACCAAACTAATCCCTCCTGCCTACGCTACGTCCACATCCCTCCATGCCATACGCCTTCTTTACCACCCTATCAACCTGTGCAGCAACTTTCAGGGAGTTTATGGACTTAGACCCCAAGATCCCTCTGCTCGTCAACACTGCCATTAACAGTGTACTTCAGTTGTGAGATTCCAACTTCTGCAGTTTTGTTTTGATTTTCATTCCGTTATATTTTATGCATTAATTTACCTTAAGAACAAAAGAAGTAGGATCAGACAGGGCTGATCTCCTGCCTCAGAACCTACCCACCAAATATCCCTCAATGTCCAGAAGTCTATCAATCTCTGCTGTGGACCGATGGAACCTGCAGAGAGCAGGAAACACTGCCCAGTCCGTCACAGGCTCCTCACTTCCTTCCACCGTGCGTTGCTTCAGGAAGGCTGACGGTATCGTCAAGGTCACCTGCCCCCCGGCCATTCCCTTTTCTCTCTTCTGGGAGAAGATACAGGAGCTTGAAAGCCCAAACATCCAGACTCAGGAACAGCTTCTTCCGCACTACTGAACCAGTCACCTCTCTCACATCCCCTTCCTGGTGGGGCTGCCATGTTCTCAGACTCTCCCTCTCTCGGTTATTGTCACTTTATCACTTCTTTTTGTACTACGTCAGACTGCACTACAGTCTTTGCACTGTTCTGTTGTTTAGCGCTCGTTGCTGTGCTTATTGCTGCATTAATTATTACCGTGTACACTGTTTACTCTGTCAGCTTCATGTGAGCAAAGAATTTCAGTGCACCCTGGTGTATATGACGATAAACTGATCTGAATCTCTGTGTGAATCTTGTCCAGATGGCCTGCTGTAATCATTCTGACTCCGTGCCGACAGTTTCATGCGACAGATTTCCCTGCAGGACTCAGCAATGCCTCCAAATCTAATCCCGTTCATTGTGCTTTCTCTAGGCACCAGTCACACATGGCTTTCCCTTCCGATGGGAGCTGTTCCCACATTCTGTGCATTGAGAGCGCTTTAATAAATCAAGAATTAGGAAGAAGCAAGTTATTGTTCTGAGGGAGCTGCAGCCCATTCCTCAGTGTCGAGGAGATTTATTAAACATTTCACAGGATGAAGGAAGATCATTTGGTTACAAGGGAAAAAACAGAAAGAATTTGTTTTGATCTATCACCCTTGAGGTCGTTCAGTCAACCAAAAGTGATTTGTAGTTTATCAAGTACTTTTTTTAAAAAAAAACATTGTCACCATTGCGATGTAGACAAATATGACCGAAGATATACACACAGCTGTGACCAATGTGGTTCTCTGCCCGGGACCGCAAGAAACTGCAGAGTTGTGGACACAGCCCAGCATGTCGCAGAAACCAGCCTCCCCTCCATGGGCTCTGTCTATACCTCTCGCTGCCTTGGTGAAGCAGCCAGAATAATCAAAGACCCCACCCACCCAGGACATTCTCTCTTCTCTCCCCTCCCATCAGGCAGAAGATACAGGAGTCTGAGGGCACATACCACCAGGCTCAAGGACAGCTTCTATTCCGCTGTGATAAGACTATTGAACAGTTCCCTTATAAGATGAGATGGACTCTTGACCTCACAATCTATGACTTTGCACCTTAGTGTCTACCTGCACTGCACTTCCCTGTAGCTGTGACACTTTACTCTGTATTCTGTTATTGTTTTACCCTGTACTACCTCAATGCACTGTGTACTGAATTGATCTGTACGAACAGTACGCAAGACAAGTTTTTCACTGTACTTCGGCACCAGTCACAATAGTAAACCGATACCAATATCAATACCAATAACAGTATCATTACCAATGCGATTTAGGATCTCCTTAAGGTTAACTTGCAGGTTCAGTCGGTAGTAAGGAAGGCAAATGCAATGAGAGCATTCATTTCGAGAGAACTAGAATATAAAAGCAAGGATGTAATGCTGAGGCTTTGTAAGGCGTTGGTCAGACCGCATTTGGAGTACTGTGAGCAATTTTGGGCGCTGTATCTCAGGAGCGATTGGCTGGCCCAGGAGAGGGTCCAGAGGAGGTTTGCAAGAATGATCCTGGGAATGAAAGGGTTAACATATGGAGAGCGTTTGATATCTCTGGGCCTGTACTCACTGGAGTTTAGAAGGATGAGGGGGGATCTCATGGAAACCTACCGAATACTGAAAGGTCTGGATAGATTGGACGTGGAGAGAATGTTTCCATTGGTAGGAGAGTCTAGCACAGCCTCAGAATAAAGGGACGTCCCTTTAAAACTGAGATGAGGAGGAATTTCTTCAGCCAGAGGGTGGTGAATCTGTGGAATTTGTTGCCACAGAGGGCTGTGGAGGCCAAGTCATTGGGTGTATTTAAGGCAGCGATTGATAGGTTCTTGATTGGTAAGGGGGGTTAAGGGTTACAGGGAGAAGGCAGGAGAATGAGGTTGAGAAAGAAATCAGCCATAATTGAATGACAGAGAAAACTCGATGGGCCAAATGGCCTAATTCTGCTCCTATATCTTATGGTCTTATGGAGTTGAGCTCTTGTCACTGGCCCAGCACTGTGTGTTACAACCACAGTGAAGCTTTCATTTTAACAATGGGCTCATGGAATAAATCACTGGCTGGTACACTGACGAGAGGTGGCAATTTTTCAAGATCGTCCTATAGTGGAATAAACTCTGGGTTTAACAACTCAAATAAGACAGGCTGCGTCCAACAGTGCTACACTCTCTCAGTCCTGCACAGTTCCTTCGGGTGACTCCATGGCCTCCGGAGAGAGTGCTCTCCGCAGCGCCGCTGAATCGAATCACTGCTGCTCTTACCTCATCGAAGGAAGCCAAGCAATTGGGCAGCACAGTGGCACAGTGGGTGGCGTGCTGCCTCGCAGCTCCAGAGACGCCTGTTCAATCCTGACCTCTGCTCCTGTCTCTGTGGAGTGTGCATGTTCTCCCGTGATGGTGGGTGATCCAGTTTGCTCCCATATTCCATAGACATGCTGGTCTGTTAATTGTCTGCTGTAGGTTACCTGTGGTGTAGGTAATTGGCAAAAGAATCAGTTGTTGGGCATGTGACAGCGACCAGGATAAGTATAAATGGGTAGTTGATGGTTAGCATGAACTCAGTGGGCCGAAAGGCCTATTTCTCTGCTGTGTTGCTCTAAGACTCTGTATAAAGAACTCTAGTTGGGGTCTGGCATAGACTTGGAGCTCGATGGCTCCCTTTCCTGTTGTAATAAGTCAATAGTGGAAAATCTTCTGGGTGCAATACATAAAATGTTTTGAGGCATGGGTAAAGGGTACACCAGCATCACGGCTAGTAGCTTATGTCTGGATCACTAATCAAGATCTGGGTTCAAGTCCCACCAAGGATCCTGGGGCATTTAAATTCATTAAATAAATCTAGAATTTTTTAAAATTTAAAGTTAGTCATTAACAGGGATCAGGAAATGACGGCATTGACGTTAAAAATCCATCATAAATATCCTTCAGGGACAAAAATTAGCCCATGCTTATGTTTCCACACCCACCAAAGTGCTTGAGTCCGGACCACCCCCTCAGTTCAAGGGTAATTAGGAATGAACAATAAATGCTGGTGTTGCCAGTAGCAGCCACAACCTGAGAATAAATAAATGAAACAAACTTTGAGGAACAGCAGGGCAGTTCTCCCAAGTGTTTGGTCCAAAGGTTATTCCTCATCAACATCCCTGAAACAGCTTACGGAACAACACCTCATCTTCCGTTAAGACCTCTTGCAGCTCTTGTGATTCCATATTGAATTCAACAATTTCAGATAACCAGCTTTTCCTGTTTGTGTCAGAATCAGTCAGATCTGACGTCAGGTCATCCACCTTAACTCTCTCCACAGATGCTGCCTGAGCAGGAGCCGGGACTTGGAACGAGAGGCGGGAGTGAAAACACCAAGTCTGTGCTTGGGGTTTATTTTCAGTGAGCAGGACACTTAAAGAGACACACTTGCATATTGTTAATAATAATTGGCTAATTAGCTAATTGGAAGCAACCAATAAAAACAAGCTAGGATTAAACAGAGTGACCAGTTTGGAGTGGGGGGTTGGGAGTCTTTGATGAGAAGAGGCTGAGTAAGTGACCTAGGTGAGGGGAGTGTGAGTAGCTCTTTTTAAAAAAAAGTTTCAGCAAGAAGGTACAGGTAAAATCTTTATTTTGTTGTCTGTAGATCCTCAGCCCTTGATTCAGTAGAGGCAGGATGGCAGTTTGGGCAGTGGGATGCTCCTGTAAGATATGGGATGTCAGGGAACCTCACGGTCTCCCTGATGACTACATCTGTAGGAAGTGCACCCAGCTGCAGTTCCTGACTGACCAAGTCAAGAAACTGGAGCTGAAGTTGGATGTACTCAGGACCATCTGGGAAGCTGAAAACCTCATAGAAAAAGATCTCTTTATTAATCATATATACATTGAAACACACAGTGAAATGCATCTTTTGCATAGTGTTCTGGGGGCAGCTGGCAAGTGTTGCCATGCTTCTGGTGCCAACCTAGCATGCCCACAACTTCCTAACCTGTATGTCTGTGGAACGTGAGAGGAAACCGGAGCACCCGGAGGAAACCCACGCAGACACGGGGAGAACGTACAAACTCATTACAGATGGTGGCTGGAATTGACCCTGGGTTGCTGGTGCTGTAAAGCATTATGCTAACCGCTACACTACTGTTCCTGCCCAGGAACGGAAGGAATTAGTTTTGCCAAACCTTAATATAGTCTTGTGTCAGGAATGAGTACAGTCTTAAGTTTACTTGAGCATCTGCCCCATGCACCACCTCCCCTCAGATCCCCCACCTTTGGAATCTGTTATTCAACTTGAAATGCTACTGGATAAGACTTTTACCAAGGTGGTCACACCCATGGTACGGGCTTCAGATAGATGCATGACCACCAGGAGAAATAAGGGGAGTAAAGCAGTCAGTGCAGGGTTCCCCTGTGGCCATTCCCCTCAGCAACCAGTATACCCCTTTGGATACTGCTGGGGGATGACCTATCAGGGCACAGCAGCAGCCAGGTCAGTGGCACTGTGGCCAGCTCAGCAGGCAAGGGTAAAGTCAGGCAGAGCAATGCTGATGGGAGATTTGATAGTTAGGGGGACAGATAGCAGATGTGGCTGTGAAAGAGACCAATATCTTCATGCCCTCTCTAGCCACAGGCCAAGGTACCAGAGGACTGGCAAGTAGCTAATGTTGTTCCATCTTTCAAGAAGGGAAACAGTGATAATCCTGGAAACTATAGACCGATGAGTCTCGCATCAGTGGTGGGGAAGTTACTGGAGAGGATTCTTAGGGATAGGATTTATGAGCATCTGGAAAACCATACCTAATTAGGGACAGTCAGCATGGTTTTGTGCAGGGCAAGTCGTGCCTTGCTAACTTGATTGAGTTTTTGACGAGGCGGTGAGGGTGATTGATGAAGGTAGAGCGGTGGATGTTGTCTACATGGATTTTAGTAAGGTGTGTTATGGACTAGGTTACTATAGGTGAATGTCCCTTTAAGATAGAGCAAAATGGTGTGTGTGTGGGGTGCTTACGTCAACAAAAGATAAAGGACGGAATGACATTGTTGAAGTCAGTCAGGAGAGAGAGACATCAGCCTGCTAGTTTCTCTATCAATGGATGAGAAACAATAACTGTGTCTGTCACTACAATCCACGTATGGAATCTGGTGGAGTTCACTTTGTTGTTGACCTGTAGAGGGAAACAGGTATTTGTGTGGACGGCCATGATTCGAGAGCCTTCAGGGGTGAGGCAGATGCAGTGGAGTGGTCACTACTGAGTAGACACTGAGGTGTCGTTTGGGTTCCATCGTGGAACATTTGGATTTCGTAATTACTCTGTTCTCTCTACATCTACATTTTATCTTCAGACAACGGTGGTTGTCGAAGGAGCCTTTGCTCATGTTTCACCTTATGGCTTGCTGAACTGAACTTTAAGAACCATTCCTCGACTTGGAGTTTGGGACTTTGCCACACACACACAACAAGTTTAGTTTTGGGGTTAGTGTTCAAGGTTTAACATTTTTACTTCTGACATTCTAACATTTTTACTTTTATTTTTCTTATTACCATAAGTAGTTATTAACAAAATAGTTCTTAACACTGAATCATGACTCAGTGTGTTTCTTTTGTTGCTGGTTTGTAACAGGTGCTTGACAAAGTCCCTCATGGGAGGTTCGTCCAGAAGATTGAGATGCACGGGATCCATGGTGAATTGGCTGTTTGCATTCAGAACTGGCTTGCCTGTAGAAGATGGAGGGTAGTGGTCAATGAGACATATTCTAGCTGAGGGTCTGTGAGCAGTGGTGTTCCACAGGGATCTGTACTGGGACCTCTGCTGTTTGTGATATATGTAAATGACCTGGATGAAAATGTACATGGGTGGGTTAGTAAGTTTGCAGATGATATGAAGATTGGTGGTGTCGTGGATCGTGTAGGAGACTGGCAAAGGATACAGCAGGATGTGGATCAGTTGCAGATATGGGCAGAGAAATGGCAGATGGAGATCAACCCGGCCAAAGGTGAAGGGTTGCACCTTGGGAGATCAAATGTAAAGAGAGTGTGCTGTTAATGGCGAGACCCTTAACAGTGTTGATGAGCAGAGGGATCTTGGGGTCCAAGTTCATAGCTCCCTGAAAGTGGCTACACAAGTTGATAGGGTGGTAAAGAAGGCATAGGGCATGCTTGCTTTCATTAGTTGAGGCATTGAGTTGAAGAGTCAGGAAGTTATGCTGCAGCTTTATAAAAACTTTAGTTTTACAAACTGGAGTATTGCATTCAGTTCTGGTTGCCCCATTATAGGAAGGATATGGTGGCTTTGGAGAGGGTGCAGAAGAGGTTCACTAGGATGCTGCCTGGATTAGAGGGTATCAGCTATAAGGAGAGGTTGGACAAACTTGGGTTGTTTTCTCTGGAGCGTTGGAGGTGGAGGAAAAACCTGATAGAGGTTTATAAAATTATGAGAGGGATAGATAGGGTAAACAGTCTTTCACCCAGGGTACTAGAGGGCATAGCTCTAAGGTGAGAGGGGGAAAGTTCTTCTACGCAGGTAGTGGTGGGTGCTCTGAATGGGCTGCCCGGGATGGTGAGTGCACTTATTGTCCATCCCCCCAGTTGCTCCTGGACCAATGGCAGGAGTCAGCCACACAGGTTGGGTCAGGAGTCAGGTGAAGGGGGACCTTCACCCAGAAAGTGGGGAGTATCTGGAACACACTGCCGAAGACAGCAGTGGAAACAGTCACTGGCAGCATTTAAGAAGTGTCGAGACGAGCACTATAAGGAGAGGTTGGTCGATTTTGGGTTGTTCTCTCTTGAGCAGCAGAGGAAGAGGGGACATCTGATAGAGGTTTATAAGATTGAGAGGCATAGATTGAGTAGACAGCCAGTATCTTTTCCCCAGGGTTGAAATCTCTAATACCAGAGGGCCTGCATGTAAGGTGAGAGGGGGAAAAGTTCAAGGGAGATGTGCGGGGCAAGTTTTTTTTTAAGAGGGTGGTGGGTGCCTGGAATGTGCTGCTGGGGTGGAGGTGGAGGTAGATACGATAGAGGTGTTTAAGAGGCTCTTAGATACCCACATGGATGTGGGGGAAATGGAGGGATATGGACATTGTGCAGGCAGAAGGGATTAGTTTAGTTGGGCATTTTATTACTGATGTAATTGGTTCTGCACAACATTGTGGGCTGAAGGGCCTGTTCCTGTGCTGTTCTGTTCTATCTGCTGAGTATCTGCAGGTTTCCAACAACTAGTATTCTCTGCCTTTCAGTTCACGCAAGTCATAGTCACACAGCATGGAAATAGGCCCTTCGGCCCAACTGGTCCATGTTGAACAAGTGCCCACCTAAGCTAGTCCCATTTGCCCGTGTTTGGCCCATATCCCTCTAAACCAGAGGTTTTCAACCTGTGGTCTGCGGACCCTTGGGGGCCCGTGGCAGGTTGCCAGGGTTTCTGCGAGCAAGCCAAGAAAAAAAATGGAAAAGCGACCTGTTACAAAGACGAAGCTTACTTGCTTGCTCCAGTTTTCCACTATTCAGAAAATCGACCATATCTATTCTATCTGTTATAGGTGACAATCTTAGACTTGGGCGGTGTTCCCTTCTGGTAAGCTGCTGCTTAATATTTGATTTGTGTAGTCAGTGTTCACTTTTCTCTACTATTCTGTTATGCACTGTAGTGTTAGTGAGACTGAGTGACGTTGTTGGTGTGCCTTAATAATATTGCTTACTTACCGTGCATTTACGCCACAGTGACGTCACTGTTAAATGAAAAGTGCGCAAGTGTGTAAATTTGAGATTCGTTTTGATAACTTTGTTTATCAGTAATAGTAATTAAACTGTCCAGCATGTATTGCTGAGTATGGAAAAATTTCTGAAGAGAAAAGCTGACCAGAAACAGGAAGATTCTGATGACGAAGGGGATAAGGGTGACCGAAAGAGAAAACAATGCAAGTACAATCCAGAATACATTTCGTATGGCTTCATCTCAGTGGGGACAAATGCGGACCAACCTCTGTGTTGTGTGTTTGCAAACACTGTCCAACGATGCAATGAAACCAGTGAAATTGAAGTGCCATTTAACAACAGTGCATCCAGATATTGCCAGTAAGCCAAAGGAATATTTTGAGAGGCAAAAGGAGCTGTACCTCAAGCAGAAAGGCAAAATGACAGCCTGCACCACTGTAAATGAGAAGGCTTTTCACACATCATATTTGGTAGCATTACGAATAGCACGTTCCAGACCCTCACAACTGGAGAAGAGCTTATACTGCCTGCAGCAGTAGATATGTGTGAAGTTGTACTGGGAAAAGAATCCAGTCAAAAACTGAAAGCCATTCCACTGTCTGATAACACAGTAAGCAGAAGAATTGGCGATATGGCGGAAGATATTCAGAGCCAGCTGACAGCACATCTTCGAGTTGGATTTGTGATTCAGCTCGAAAGTACTGATGTTGCCAGTGCTGTGCAGTTGTTGGTTTATGTTTGATATTGCTGGGAAGGAGGGGCTTTGGAAGACTGTTTTGCAAGGCGCTCCCAGGGCGTACAACCGGTGAAGAACTTTTCTGTGTGCTTGACACTTTATTGTACAATTGGCGTGGACAGTGTATTGGAGTATGCACGGATGGTGCTGCTGCAGTGACAGGATGGAAGTCGGGTTCAGTCACACGAGTGAAAGAAGTAGCTCCACATGTAGCAGCAACCCACTGCATGATTCACCGTGAGGCTTTGGATGCAAAGGATATAGATGAAAATCTTGATGTGTTTTCCACATGCATTAAAATTGTTAACTTTATCAAAGCCAGACCGCTCAATCATCGTTTGTTTGAAAACGTATGCCGTGAAATGGAAGCCAAGCATAAGTATTTGTTGCTACACACAAGTCAGATGGCTGTTATGAGGCCGCGTTGTGCAGCGTGTATATGAATTGTGAGATGAACTGTTCATTTTTCTAAATGAAGCATAACAGATCATTGGCAGAGTTCTTGACAAATGAGACGTGGGTTGCCAGATTAGTCTATCTTGCAGATATTTTCAACATTTTGAACAGCTTGTATCTATCATTGCAAGGACCTGGCTCAAATCTTCTGAAAATGCATGACAAAATCAATGCCTTCCAGAAAAAAACTCTGTATCTGGAAGGGAAGATGTGAGCAAGGCGTCTATGATATGTTTCCATTGCTGGCTGACTTTCTGACAGTGAACGGGACTAAGACCATTGTGAGCACCATTTAGAACCATATTCAACAGCTGTCACATTATTTCCATGAGTATTTCAGCGACAATGACACACAAGCGTGTTTGATTGGATTCTAAATCCATTTGAGTGCATGCTTACTGATTTAACTGGACGTGAACAAGAAGAATTGGCTGAACTGTCATCTAACAGGTTTGTGCTTGCAGTTCAACTGAATGTCACTGCTGTTCTGGATAGCATGTTCCCAGGAGTACCCACTGCTGTCCAGCAAAGCCGTCAATGTTCTGTTACCATTTGCAACCACTTACTTGTGTGAAATAGCATTTTCTGCAGTCACTGCCATGAAAACCAAATATAGATAGTCTGAATATTGAGGATGACATACATGTGTGTTTGTTGCACATACCACCACATTTGGAGAAACTCTGCAGTGCAAAACAGGCACAACTTTCACATTGAACTGAACACTGAAAGACGCCACTGGTAATTATCAGTGATTGAAATAATGACTATTTCAATAGGGCCTATGTGCAGTAATTGAAGTGTTGTATGCATGAATTACGATTGTTTGATTTTGTGGGCTTTGGGGGTCTGCCATCTAACAAGGACATGTTCTGAGGGGCCACAGCATGAAAAAGGTTGAAAACCACTGATCCAAACCTTTCCTATCCATGTATCTGTCCAAGTACCTTTTAAATGTTAATGTACCTGCCTCAACCACTTCCTCTGGCAGCTTGTTCCATATACAGACCACCCTCTGGGTGAAAAAGATGCCCCTCAGGTTCCTATTAAGTCTCTCCCCTTGAACCTTAAACCTATGCCCTCTAGTTCTTGGTTTCCCAACCCTGGGGGGAAAAAGTCTGTGCTCATTCACCCCATCTATGCCCCTCATAATTTTATACACCTCTAAAAGATCACCCCTCATTCTCCTACACTCCAATGAGAAAAGTCCCATTTACTCAACCTCTCTCCATAACTCAGTCCCTCAAGTCCTGGCAACCTCCTTGTAAATCTCCTCTGCACTCTTTCCTGTGGCAGGGTGACCAAAACTGAACACAATATTCCAAATGCAGCCTCACCAATGCCTTGCACAACTGCAACGTAACATCCCAACTCAATGCCCTGACTGATGAAGGCCAGCGTGCCAAACGCCTCCTTCGCCACGCTCCACCTGTGACGCCACTTTCCAGGAACTGTGTACTTGTACTCCTGGGTCCCTCTGTTCTACAACAATCCCCAGGGCCCTACCATTCACTGTGAAAGTCTTACACTGAATTGTCTTCCCAAAATGCAGCACCTTGCACTTATCTGAATTAAACTCCATTTTCCATTCCTCAGCCCAATTACTCAGCTGATCAAGATCCTTCTGTAAATCCTGATAACCTTTACTGACTACAACACCATCTATTTTAGTGTCAACTGCAAACTTACTAACCATGCCTTGTACATTCTCATCCCAAACATTGATACAGATGACAAATTGCAATGGACCCCACACCAAGCTGTGTCTCTGTGTCTCAAGGAACTAGCATCACCATTTAATAAAATCAAGGCAGATCCAATCTTGGTCTTCGTTCTCTCTTCTCTCTCCCCATCCCCCTCGATTCAAATCTGTCAATCTCTCTGTTGAATAAATTCTATGACTCTCTCTCCACAGATCTCTGGGAGAATTCCAAGGAGTTATAATCTTCTGAGAGAAGAAATTCCTCCCCATCTCCATGGAATCTGATCTGTAAGATCACCCTCACTCTTCTATGTTCCTGTGAGCTTTCCCACCATGTTCTGCTTTGGTTTCATTGCAGCAGGGTTACCTGCTCATGGCTGCTTGGCAGTTTTGTGGGAGCTTGCTGTGTGCAGATTTCTTGTCTTTTCAAAAGGTGCTGCATGGAGTTACAGATGTCCTGGGGTGCTGAGGGGTGTGAAGGTCCTCCTTTACTTCCTGCCGCAATGTTCCAGCTCTTCGTCCCTGGTGCCTGCTGGTTGGCATTGTCAAGGTTCTGCACAGCCTAGTCTGGCCTGGGGTGGTCCCAAGGGTCATACAGGACAGAAACAGGCTTTTCGGACCACATCAGCCTCCCCTCCGTGGACTCTGTCTACACTTCCCACTGTCTCAGGAAAGCAGCCAACATAATTAAGGATCACACCCACCCCGGACATTCTCTCTTCTCCTCCTCCCATCGGGCAGAAGATACAAAAGCTTTAAAACACGTTTGGAATGATCTGTCTGGATGGCATGCAAAACAAAAGTTTTTCACTGTAATTTAGTACAAGTGACATTAATAAACCAATTACCATGCCCATACCAACTAATACATACCCATCTACACTAATTGCATTGACTAGCACTCGGTCGACAGCCTCCTATGCCTCGATGGTTCCAGGTTGCCAGTGGAAGTGGTGGATGCAGGTTCAATCGTAACATTTAAGAGAAGTAAGGATAGGCAGAAAACCAGGCTGGCATGGACTAGATGGACTAAAGGGCCTGTCTCAGTGCTGTAGTGCTCTGACTCTAAGTTTGGTGACCAGAACATCGTACATTATTTTAGCTGTAGCCTGACCAATGTTCTGTAAACTTGCACGGTCAGCATCTACCTGCACTCTTTTATTGTTTTACCTCGTACTACCTCAATGCACTGTGTACTGAATTGACCTGTATGAACAGTATGCAAGACAAGTTTTTCACTGTACCTCAGTACATCTGACAATAATAAACCAGTTTAGCCCAGGGATAATCCAATGACCTGAGGAGCTGGATAGATGGAGCTTCCTCCAACGCTCCCAAGAAATGCCTTGGACCAGGATTCCTGGAATGAATGGCACAGAAGCAGGGAGTTGCCGGGTGATTGACAATGGGGAGTAACTCTGCCAGTAACAGAGTGAGTGACCAGGGCAGCTCGGTTTGTTGTCTCTCCTCTCCTTCCCTTCCCAGTGAAAGCCAAGCGAGTACATTCAGAAAAGTAACGAGGTCATTAGAAGCGCAGTGCAATGATCAGATAAGTGCCTCGAGAACATTTTCTGCACATACACTGGTAATCAGAGGAGAGTTTCCAGGGAAACAATGTTTTGATGTTCTCAGAATTCAGCCTAAGAAACACGGCTGGTTCACCCTTGCATCACCAGAGAGCTCTTCATCTCTCTGGTGATGCCAAACATTCTCCCACAGTCTCCTGAAACTCTGCCACCAATGAGGACAAGGGAAATGGGTGCAGGGCAGCACCACCACCTGCAGGTTCCCTTCCAGGTAGCTCACCATCCTGAATTGGAAATATATCGGCGAATCCCTTGTCTCTGTGGGCTGCAGACCAGCTTCCATGCTGTATGACTTCGTGATTCCTCGGGATTGGGAATAACTTCCTCGTGCTTCGGTACTGTGAGGTCTCGGGTGAGTGATGAGGTCGGTGAATGGTCCAAGCAATGGAAAATGGAATTTAACTCAGACAAGTGTAAGGTAAGTTAAACCAGAACAGACTTCATAGAACATAGTACAGCACAGGAGCAGGCCCTTCAGCCAACAATGTTGGGCCAAACTAATTAAACTAGTAATTAAACACCTAACTAAACTAGTTCCTTCTGCCTACAGTCTGTATCCCCCCATTTTCTGCACATCCATGTGTCTCTCAAAGAGCCTCTTCAATGCTTTTATTGTAGCTGCCTCCACCACCACCCCTGGCAACACATTCCAGGCACCCACCACTCTGTGTGTAAAGTTTTTTTAAAAAAAATGCTTTTCCCTCAGATCCCCTTTAAAACTCCTTCCACTCATCTTAAGCCTCTGCCCTCTTGTTTTTGGTACCTGTCCCATGGGAAAGAGATTCTGACTGTCTACTCTATTTATGCCTCTCATAATCTTATATACTGTACTTCTATCAGGTCTCCCCTCAGCCTCTGATGCTCCAGAGAAAACAAACCCAGATAATCCAATCTCTCGCCATCAGTAAAGTCTTCCAATCCTGGTGAATCTCTGCACTATCTCCCGTGCAATCACATCCTTCCCACAGTGTGGTGACCAGAACTGCACACAGTGCCCTATGTGCAGCCTAACCAGTCTTTTGTAAAGTTGCAACATAATGTCCCAACTCGTATTCTTTGCCCCTTCCATATACCACCTTCATTCTTTTTTGCATTCGTATTTACTCTGGACACAGACAATAGAACTGAGGAAATAAAGTAGTGAGGTCACAGACCGTATCCGGATTACGGAAGAGGAGGTGCTGGCTGTTTTGAGCTGAATTAGGGTGGATAAATCTCCAGGGTCTGATGAGGTGTCCCCTCAGATCTTGTAGGAGGCTAGTGCAGAAATTGAAAGGGCCCTGGCAGAGATATTTAAAGCATACTCAGCCATGGGTGAGGTGCCAGAGGACAGGAGGATAGCTAATACTGTTCTGTTGTTCAAGAAAGGCTCTAAGGATAAGCTAGGAAACTATAGGCTGGTAAACCTGACATCAGTCGTGGGCAAATTATTGGAAAGTATTCTGAGGGACAGGATATATATCTATTTGGATAGACAGGGCCTGATTAGGGATAGTCAACATGGCTTTGTGCGTGGCAGGTTATGTTTAACCAACCTTATTGAGTTTTTTGAGCAGGTGACCAAGAAGGTCGATGAGGGAAAGCCGGTGGATGTTGTCTACATGGACTTTAGCAAGGCCTTTGACAAAGTCCCACGTGGGAGGCTGGTCCAGAAGGTTAAGTCGCTTGGCATTCAGGATGAAGCAGCCAATTGGATTCAACGTTAGCTTAGTGGGAGAGGCCAGAGAGCGGTAGTAGATGGTTGTCTCTCTGACTGGAGGCCTGTGACTAGTGGTGTGCCGCAGGGATCAGTGTTGGGTCCGTTGTTGTTTATCATCGATATTAATGATTCAGATAATAATGTGGTAAACTGGATCAGCAAATTTGTGGATGACACCAAGATTGGGGGCGTAGTGGACAGCGAGGAAGGCTATCAAAGCTTTCAGCGTGATCTGGACCAGCTGGGAAAATGGGCTGAAAAACGGTGGAATTTAGTGCAACACCTCACACTTGTCTGCATTTTGGGAAGACAAACCAGGGTAAGACTTGCACAGTGAATGGTAGGTCACTGAGGTGTGCAGTAGAACAAAAGGATCTGGCAATACAGATCCATAATTCCTTGAAAGTAGCCTCACAGATAGGTAGGGTCATCAAGCGAGCTTTTGGCACTTTGGTCTTCATAATTCAGGGCATTGAATACAGGAGTTGGGATGTCATGTTGAAGTTGTACAAGATGTTGGTGAGGCCGAATTTAGAGCATTGTGTGCAGTTCTGGTCACCTACCTACTGGAAAGATATCAATAAGCTTGAAAGAGTGCAGAGAAAATTTACACGGATGTTGCCAGGACTTAAGGGAGTTATAGGGATAGGTTGAATAGGTTGGGACTTCATTCCCTGGAGCTTATGGAGGTATACAAAATTATGAGGGGTATAGACAGGGTGAATACATGCAGGCTTTTCCCCCTCAGTTTGGGTGAGACTAGAACTAGAGGTCATAGGTTTAGGGTGACAGGGGAAATAGTTAAGGGGAATCTGAGGGGGAACTACTTCACTCACAGGGTGGTGCGAGTGAGGAACGAGCTACCAGCGGAAGTGGTGGATGCAGGTTCAGTTGTAACATTTAAGAGAGGTTTGGATAGATACATGGATGGGAGGGGTTTGGAGGGATATGGTCCGGGTGCAGGTGGATGGGACTAGGCAGAAGATCAGGTTGGCATGGACTAGATGGGCTGAAGGGCCTGTTTCTACACTGTACTGCTCTAAATTAGACAGGTCCTTCGCCCATCTTCCTTCATCAGCTTCTCAGAACCAGAAAACTAGGACTGGGGTAGGCCACTCGGCCCCTCACGCTGATCCGCTGCAGGCCTCAGCTCCTCTTCTGTGTCAGATCCTCAACTCCCTGATGTTGCAAAAGTGTACCTGTGAATACCAGGTTCAATGCTGACCTCCTCCATAAATGCTTCCAGTGACCCAGCCTCCACAACCCTCCAGGGCACAGGATTCCAGAGGTTCACCACCTCTGCCGCAGGTTGGTGTGTCTGCCTCTCAGCTCCAGTGACCTTGGTTCAATCCTGACCTCCAGTGCTGTCAGTGTGAAGTTTGTACCTTCTTCCTGTGTCTGTGTGGAACCAGAGCACCTCCGGGTGCTCTGGTTCCCTCCCACATTCCAAAGACGTGTGGGTTGGTGGGTTAATTGGCCGCAGTAAGTTGTCCCTAGTGTGTGGGTGAGTGGCAGAATCTGGCAAAAAGGTAGAATTTAAGGCAGAGATAAGTTGTGGATTGGTAAGGGGGCAAAGGTTGTCAGGGGAGAAGGTGGGAGGATGGGGTAAAAAACAATCAGCCATGATTGAATGTGGGAGCAGACACAATGGGCCAAATGGCCTAATTCTGCTCTTATATCTTATGATCTTGAATACAGAGGGCAGGCACAGTAGTGTAGCAGTTAGCGTAACCCTACTACAGCGCCAGCAACCTGGGTTCAATTCTGGTTGCTGTCTGTAAGGAGTTTGTACGTTCTCCCCGTGTCTGCGTGGGTTTCCTCCGGGTGCTCCGGTTCCCTCCCACATTCCAAAGACATACAGGTTAGGAACTTGCGGGCATGCTATGTTGGCGCCAGAAGCGTGGCGACACTTGCGGGCTGCCCCCAGAACACTCTACGCAAAAGATGTATTTCACTGTGTGTTTTGACATACATGTGATTAATAAAGAGATCTTATCTTAGAACAGTACAGAAAGGACCAGGCCCTTCGGCCTATGATGTTGTGCTGAACTAATTAAGCTAAAGACGCCTAATCCCTTCTGTCTGAATGTGGGGAGAATAAAACTGGGCCAAGTGTAAATGATTGCTTGGTGGTCAGATCAGACTGTTTTGTTATTCCAAAATAGACTTTATTCATCATAAAATAACTATATACACCAATAAAACTGTGCAAACCTTTATTCTTGTGTTTGGATCAATCATTAGCGTTACCTTTTTATATAAACAAAAACACATCACTGATGCCACTCGTGTAGCTCCCTGGGGGCTACCCCAATCCTGTATTTACAATATTTAGGGGCTTTCTCGCCTGACCCTGACCCTGCCCCTCCTTCTCCAGTGGCAGAAGAACCCTAAACTAGTCCTTCCCCACCGCGCCCTTGCATTGGCTGCACCCAGCTTCAGTGCATCCTTCAGCACGTACTCCTGCAGCCTGGAATGTGCCAGCCGGCAGCATTCCCCAATGGACAGCGTTGGACATCTCACAGTGCTGGGAGACCAAGTTTTTGGGCAGATCAAAGGGTGTCTTTCATCGAGTTGATGACCTTCCAGCAGCGGTTGATGTCAGTCTCTGTGTGTGTCCCCGGGAACAACCCGTAGAATCCTCTGTTATGCAGCTGCTGGGGATGAACCGTGACAAGGACCCCTGCATCTTTCGCCACACCCTCCTCGCAAACCCACAGCCCGCAAAGAGGTGGGCGACTGTCCGCCAAAGGGCCTGTTTCTGTGCTGTCTCTGTCTCTCAAACTCTGATTGTGTGAGAAGAGGTTCTTACACTCCTCACTTTTAAATGACCACGTTTCATCTTCCCCTGGTAACCCCAACACCTGATCCTCCCACAACCTTTGAGTGTTATTGATAACTACAATGGATTTTTGTTGGTATAATGCAAAAAGAAAGGCAACGAATGAGATTTATCTTTCCACTGCTGTATGATGCCATCTCTGGAGCTGACTCACAGCAATTTGATGTAGCTGAACAATTTTGTTCCAAATTATGTTTAAATGTAAGCATGATTACTGCTGTGCTCAATCAGGGGTGTTTTTAGATAATACGGCATTTCCACCAGTGAGTATTTTTAGCAGGGTACCAGAATTTCATCCTTTTGAACAAACTGGTGGTGTTCATTGGGCCCAGAAACCTCTGTGGAGGCAGGGAGAGAGTTAACGGTGACCTTTCACCCAGCCCGGGAAAGGTGAAGCATTTCTCCGGGAGGCAGGGAGAGGGAAGGGAGGACGGATGAAGGAATGGGAAGAAGGAAGCGATTAGTGATGAGAGGGGTGGGGGAACAAGGCGAAGGGGGAGTCACACAGGTAAAGAGCGGATGGAATAACCAAATCATTACCAACTCCTGGGAAGACTCTTGAAAGGACCTCCTGTACGATAAAGAATTCCTGATCTCTCAATCTACCTCGTCATGGCCCTTGCATCTTATCTGACTACATACACTGGGCTTCCCCTGTAACTGTAATTATTGTAACTGCAATGTTTTGCATTCTGCTATTGTTTTCCTTTTGTACTACCTCGATGTTCTTATGTATGGAATGACCTGTCTGGATGATATGCAGACCTCACCGTACCCTCTCATGGGGACAAAGATTTTGACTGTCTGTGCTGTCTATGTCTCTTATGATCTTAAGATATCTTTATTAGTCACATGTACATTGAAACACACAGTGAAATGCATCTTTTGCGTAGAGTGTTCTGGGGGCAGCCCGCAAGTGTTGCCACGCTTCCCGCGCCAACATAGCATGCCCACAACTTCCTAACCCATACGTCTTTGGAATGTGGGAGGAAACCGGAGCACCCAGAGGAAACCCACGCAGACACGGGGAGAACGTACAAACTCCTCACAGACAGCGGCCGGAATTAAACCTGGATTGCTGGCGCTGTAATAGCGTCACGTTATATACCAGTCTCCGAGTCTTCCCCAGCCTCCTTTGCTCTACCTTGTTATTCTTCTTTTGTACTATTAGTTCATTTATTGGTAACTTATCATAATTTAAATGTCTTGCACTGTACGGCTGCCGCAAAGCAACACATTTCACGACATATGTCAGTGATAATAAACCTGATTCTGATTCTGACAATCCCTCTGCAGCAGCCCAGAGTCCAAATGATGATCAGGGCTCCGTGATATGTGGCTCACGTATCTGAATCAGAATCAGGTTTATCACTGACTTGTACAGGTTATTTGGATGAGGAAGTGGAGGGATGGGTTAGTAAGTTTGCAGATGACACAAAGGTTTTGGGTGTTGTGGATAGTGTAGAAGGTTGCCGTGGGTTACAACGGGATATAGACGGGATGCAGAGCTGGATGGAGAAGTGGCAGATGGAATTCAATCCGGAAAAATGTGAAGTGATACACTTCAGGAGATTGAACTTGAAGGCGGAGTACAGGGTTAATGGCAGGATTCTTAGCAGTGTGGAGGAACAGAGGGATCTTGGGGTCCAAGTCCGTAGATCCCTCAAAGTTGCCGCGCAGGCTGATAGGGTGGTTAAGAAGGCGTATGGTGTGTTGGGCTTCATTAGTCGGGGGATCAAGTTCAAAAGTTGCAAGGTAATGTTGCGGCTCTGTGAAACTATGATGAGACCACACTTGGAGTATCGTCTTCAGTTCTGGTCACCTCATTATAGGAAGGATGTGGAAGCTTTAGAGAGGGTGCAGAGGAGATTTAGCAGGATGTTGCCTGGATTAGAGAACGTGTGCAGGCACGGTAGTATAGCGGTTAGCGTAACACCTTACAGCGCCAGCGACCCGGGTTCAGTTCCCGCCGCTGTCTGTAAGGAGTTTGTACGTTCTCCCCGTGTCTGCGTGGGTTTCCTCCGGGTGCTCCGGTTTCCTCCCACATTTCAAAGACGTACGGGTTAGGAAGTTGTGGGCATGCTACGTTGGCACCGGAAGTGTGGCGACACTTGCGGGCTGCCCCCAGAACACTCTACGCAAAAAATGCACTTCACTGTGTGTTTCGACATACATGTGACTAATAAAGAAATCTTATCTTATGAGGAAAGGTTGAGTGAGCTAGGGCTTTTCTCTTTGGAGTGATGCAGGATGAGAGGCGACTTGATAGAGGTGTATAAGATTATGAGAGGGATAGACAGAGTGGACAGCCAGCATCTTTTTTTCAGGGCGGCAATGGCCAATACCAGAGGACATCCATTTAAGGTGAGAGGGAGAAAGTTTAAAGGAGATGTGTGGACAAATGTTTTACACAGAGAGTTGTGGGTGCCTGGAACGCACTACCGGGGGTGGTGGTAAAGGCTGATACTACAGGGACATTTAAGAGACTCGTAGATAGGCACATGGATGTAAGAACAATGGAGGGTTATGGGCTGTGTAGGAGGGAAGGGTTAGATTGATTGTGGAGTATGTTTATATAGGTCGGCACAACATTGTGGGATGAAGGGTCCATACTGTGCTTTACTGTTCTATGTTAAATATCGTGATATCTGTTGTTTTGCGGCAGCAGTACCAGCATAATCAAAGACCCCACCCACCCGGGATATTCTCGCTTCTCTCCCCTACCATCTGGTAGAAGATACAGGAGCCTGAGGGCACATACCACTAGGCTTAAGGACAGCTTCTACCCCACTGTGATAAGACTATTGAACAGTTTCCCTTATACCATGAGATGGAATCTGACCTCACGATCTACCTTGTTGTGACCTTGCACCTTATTGCACTGCACTTTCTCTGTAGCTGTGACACTTTACTCTGTACTGTTATTGTTTTTACCTGTACTACCTCAATGCACTCTGTACTAACTCAATGTAACTGCACTGTGTAATGAATTGACCTGTACGCTTGGTTTGTAAGACAAGTTTTTCACTGTACCTCGGTACAAGTGACAATAATAAACCAATGCCAAATACCAAAGACATGAAATTACGATATATTACAAAATAAATAAATAGTGCAAAAAAAAGGAATAACGAGGTAGTGTTCATGGGTTCATGGACCGTTCAGAAATCTGATGGCGGAGGGGAAGAAGCTGTTCCTGAATCGTTGAGTGTGGGTCTTCAGGCTCCTGTACCTTCTCCCTGATGGTAGTAACGAGAAGAGGGCATGTCCCGGATGGTGAGGGTCCTTAGTGATGGATGCCATCTTCTTGAGGCACCGCCTCTTGAAGATGTCCTCGATGGTGGGGAGGGTTGTGCCCGTGATGGAGCTGGCTGAGTCTACAACCCTCTGCAGCCTCTTGCGATCCTGCACATTGGAGCCTCCATACCAGGTGGTGATGCAACCAGTCAGAATGCTCTCCACCGGACGTCTATAGAAATTTGCAAGAGTCTTTGGTGATGCTCTAAATCTCCTAATGGAGTAGAGCTGCTGCCATGCCTTCTTTGTGATTGCAGCAATGTGTTGGGCCCAGGATCGATCCTCCAAGGTGTTGGGCCCAGGATCGAGACGCTGGGGCCCAGGAACTTGAAGCTGCTCACCCTTTGTTTATGGCATCTGGCTGCTGCTGGTAATGACTGCATTTATTGCCCCTCCCTATCTACCCTGAGGGGGTTGGGAGGGGGTGAACTGCCCCCTTGAAGTGCCGCTGTCTTCTGGTGAAGGTACTCCCACAGTGATGTTGGGGAGGGAGTTCCGGGATTTGGACCCCATGACGTTGAAGGGCCGGTGATGTTTTTCCAAGTCAGGATGACATGTGGTTTGAAGGGGATCCTGCAGATGGTGGTGTTCCCCTGCACCCACTGCCCTTGGGAGGGAGAGGTGGTGGTTTGGGAGCCTGGGTGAGTAACCACGGTGCATTCTGTAGACAGTGCACGCTGCAGCATCTGTGCGCCGGTGGTGGAGGGAGGGGGTAGATGGGGCGCCGATCAATTATTCCATCTCATCCAGGGAAATCTGGTGCACCTTTAGAGTTGGAACTTCTGCAGGATAATTTAAAGAGGAAAGATCGACTCCAAGGTCTAATTGACTTTCTCCTGGTCACGGTGGCTGAAACTTCAAAGCCATGACAATGGGGTAGCCAGGGATGTTCCTGGACGTGTCATGGAGACACAAAGCATAGAACCAGGCACTTCGGCCCAACCAGTCCATGCCAACCAAGATGCCCATCTCAGATAGTCCCCACTGCCCGCGTTTGGCCCATATCCCTCTAAACCTTTCCTATCCACAAACCTGTCCAAATGCCTTTTAAATATTGTAACTGCCTCAACCACTTCCTCTGGCAGTTCGTTCCATGTACACACCATCTTCTGGGTGAAGCAGTTGTGCCTCAGGTTCCTATTAAATCTGTCCCCTCTCACCTTAACCTGTGCCCCCAGTTCTTGATCCCCCAACTCTGTCACGGTAGTGTAGCAGTTAGCGTAACGATATTACAGCGCCAGCGACCCGGGTTCAATTCCCGCTGCTGTCTGTAAGGAGTTTGTACATTCTCCCCGTGTCTGCGTGGGTTTCCTCCGGGTGCTCCGGTTTCCTCCCACATTCCAAAGACCTACGGGTTAGGAAGTTGTGGGCATGCTATGTTGGTGCCAGAAGCGTGGCGACACTTGCGGGCTGCCCCCAGAACACTTTATGCAAAAGATGCATTTCACTGTGTGTTTCCATGTACATGTGACTAATTAAGATCTTGTGGTGACTCACCGTTTAGTAGGGGGAACCAGCTCGGCAGTCGGGTCGCGCGGCATCGGAGCGATGAGGCCCAAGATGGCGGCGGGTCTCGTCTTTCCGAGCGACGGGGAGAACCCGCACGCGGGAAAGTCTTGATGACGTAGGACTTACGTCATTGCCGGTTGTTTTGGGCGGGAACATTCTCCCTTAAAGGGCCCACGCAAGGCGGGAAAATAAACCAGTTCTTGTTTGGCAATCCTCCGACTAGTGTCTTGTTTTATTCCGCAGTAGCAACCGCTACACTGGTGACCCCGACGGTCCAAACGGCTTTTGGACCCACGCAATGGATGACAGCGCAGCAGCCAACGTAGTGGCCCTCAAGCTGCCCACCTTTTGGACACTTCGGCCCAGCGTCTGGTTTGACCAGGCCGAAGCGCAATTCCACCTTTGGCAGATCACCTCCGACTCCACGAAGTACTACCATGTGGTTAGCTCTCTGGACCAAGAGACAGCCGCCCAGGTTGGAGACTTCATCCAGTCGCCTCCGGAAGGAGATAAGTACCCGGCTTTCAAAGACCTTTTGATCTGGACCTTCGGCCTCTCCCGTTGTGAGCGCGCCGCCCGCCTGCTTCATCTGGATGGCCTGGGGGACAGATCCCCATCCGTCCTAATGAATGAGATGCTGGCATTGGCCGAGGGACACAAGCCATGCCTGATGTTCGAACAGGCCTTCCTCGAACAGCTCCCCGATGACATCCACTTGTTGTTAGCTGACGCCGACTTCAGCAACCCCCGTGAGGTGGCTGCCCGGGCAGATGTCCTGTGGAGGGCCAAGCGCGAGAGCGGTTCTTTCTTCAGTCAAATCACCAGGCCATGAGCCCAACGCCCGCCTCGCCCGGCCCCAGCAACCGAGCAGCCACGCCCCAGGAACGCAGACGACGACACGGGTGACCAGCTGTGCTTCTACCATCAGAGGTGGGGTGCGGGGGCCCATTGATGCCGCCCACCCTGCAAGTTTCAGGGAAACGCCAGGGCCAGCCGCCGCTGATGGCTACGGCGGCTGGCCGCCGACAGAGCCTCCTCTTCGTTCAGGACAAGAAATCTGGACGGCGTTTCCTCGTTGATACTGGAGCGGAGGTCAGTATTTTGCCCCCGACCGGCCGCGACACTCGTGACAGGCCACCAGGTCCTCTACTCAATGCCACCAACGGTACAACGATATGGTCTTTCGGCACCCGTACACTTCAATTACAATTTGGCGGCAGCCGTTTTACCTGGACCTTTACCCTTGCCACCGTTGCCCGACCACTCCTAGGAGACGATTTCCTTCGGGCCCACAACCTGTTAGTCGACCTGCGAAGGAAGCGGTTAGTCCACTCTAGCACTCTCCAGACCTATCCCCTGGGAGAAATCAGCCCACCAGCCCCGCGCCTGGACTCCATTTCCCTTTCTGGCAACGATTTCGCCAAGCTCCTAGCCGAATTCCCATCGATTTTGGCACCTTCGTTTACAAATTCTAGGCCCAAACACGGGGTACGACACCACATCATTACTACAGGGCCACCCCTTCATGCCCTAGCACTACGATTACCTCCAGACAAGCTCCGCCTGGCAAAGGAAGAGTTCCGTCACATGGAGGAGCTGGGGATTGTTCGCAGGTCAGACAGCCCCTGGGCCTCCCCCCTGCACATGGTCCCCAAAGCCACCGGAGGGTGGAGGCCCTGCGGCGACTACTGCAGGCTGAATGACGCCACCACCCCGGACTGCTATCCCATCCCTCACATCCAGGACTTCGCAGCGAACTTACACGGGGCCCGCATCTTTTCCAAAGTGGACCTCGTTAGGGGATACCACCAAATCCTGGTCCATCCGGATGACGTCCCCAAAACTGCGATTATCACCCCATTCGGCCTTTTTGAATTCCTTCGGATGCCGTTCGGCCTTAAGAACGCCGCGCAGACCTTCCAGTGGCTGATGGACGCGGTAGGCCAAGACCTGGACTTCGTGTTCATTTACTTAGACGACATACTGATCGCCAGCCGTAACCGCCAGGAACACCTTTCCCACCTCCGCCAGCAGTATTCCCGCCTCCGCGATTTCGGCCTCACGATCAACCCGTCCAAGTGCCAATTCGGACTTGACTCTATCGATTTCCTCGGCCACAAAATCACCAGCGACGGGGCAACACCCCTACCCGCCAAGGTGGACGCTATCCGCCATTTTGCCCGCCCCGACACAGTCAAAGGCCTACAGGAATTCCTTGGGATGGTCAACTTTTACCATCGTTTCATCCCTGCAG
Organism: Pristis pectinata; assembly: GCF_009764475.1. NCBI lineage: Eukaryota > Metazoa > Chordata > Chondrichthyes > Rhinopristiformes > Pristidae > Pristis > Pristis pectinata. The sequence continues at coordinate 141,028,618 of NC_067407.1, read as the reverse complement.
CAGCCCGTATCATGCGCCCTCTGTTCTCGCTGCTGGCTGGTAAGGGCAAGGACATCACCTGGACTGACGAGGCTGCGGCTGCTTTCGTTAGGGCCAAAGACACCCTGGCAGACGCCACGATGCTGGTACACCCCAGGACTGACATCCCGACTGCCCTCACAGTAGATGCGTCCAACACCGCGGTGGGTGGGGTACTGGACCAGCTACTCGAAGGCCGCTGGCAACCCTTGGCATTTTTCAGCAAGCACCTTAGACCGCCCGAACTGAAGTACAGCGCTTTTGATCGGGAACTTCTAGCGCTGTATCTGGCGGTCCGGCATTTCCGATACTTTCTAGAAGGCAGGCCTTTCACCGCTTTCACCGATCATAAGCCTCTGTCCTTTGCCTTCTCCAAAGTCTCCGATCCCTGGTCAGCTCGTCAGCAGAGACATTTATCCTACATTTCCGAATTCACAACTGACATCCAACATGTCTCCGGAAAGGATAATGTCGTTGCTGATGCACTTTCCAGACCAACCATCCACAACCTATCCTTGGGTGTCGACTACACGGCCCTAGCTGACGCACAGCAAGCCGACGACGAACTGCCCAGCTACAGAACCGCAGTCTCGGGTCTGCAGCTCCGAGATTTCTTGGTTGGTCCAGGTCAGCGGACCCTACTTTGCGACGTTGCGATGGGTCAGCCCCGCCCTATAGTCCCTGCAGCCTGGCGGAGACGCGTTTTTGACTCGGTACATGGGTTGGCACACCCGTCCATCAGATCTACTGTCCGACTGGTCACCAGAAAGTTTGTCTGGCATGGCCTGCGCAAACAGGTCAGTGAGTGGGCCAGGACTTGTCCGCACTGCCAGACGTCAAAAATCCAGCGACACACCAAGGTCCCACCACAGCAGTTCGAGCCTACCCGTAGGAGGTTCGATCACATACACGTCGACCTCGTGGGCCCTCTGCCGGTTTCAAGAGGAGCCCGGTACCTCCTTACCATCGTGGACCGGTTCACGAGGTGGCCTGAGGCAACCCCCCTGACTGACATCACAACTGATTCCTGCGCCGGGGCGCTGCTCACAACTTGGGTCTCACGTTTTGGTGTTCCGGCCCACATCACTTCAGACAGAGGCACCCAATTCACTTCCAGTCTCTGGGCTGCATTAGCGAACCTGCTAGGGACGCAGCTGCACACCACCACGGCCTACCATCCTCAATCAAACGGGTTGGTGGAACGTTTTCACCGCCATCTGAAATCAGCCTTGATGGCCCGCCTGAAGGGTCCTAACTGGGTTGACGAGCTGCCTTGGGTCCTGCTCGGCATACGCACTGCCCCCAAAGAAGACCTCCGCACTTCGTCAGCTGAGCTTGTGTACGGGGTGCCCCTAGTTGTCCCCGGGGATTTCATACCTGCCCTTCGGGACCAAGGGGAACAACCCCCAGCAGTCCTACAAAGACTGCCCGAGAAGCTTGGCGCCTTGGCCCCGATTCCCACCTCACGGCACGGTCAAGCCCCATCCTGCCAGCCCAAGGAACTACGGGACTGTAAGTTTGTTTTCGTTCGCGGGGGCACACCTCGGGCGCCATTGCAACGACCATATGAGGGACCGTTCCGAGTCATACGGAATAACGGATCCACCTTTATTTTGGCTATTGGTGGCAGGGAACAGGTTTTCACAGCGGACCGCCTCAAACCGGCCCATTTGGATCTGCAACAACCTGTCGAGGTTGCAACGCCGCGACACAGAGGCCGGCCCCCTAAGCGGCAGCTGGCACAGCCCACGGACCTTGGGGACTGTATCGCCGGTTCGGGGGGGGGGGGGGGGGGGGGGGGGGGGTTGTGTGGCGGCTCACTGTTTAGTTGGGCGAACCGGCTCGGCAGTCGGGTCGCGCGGCGTCGGAGCGACGAGGCCCAAGATGGCGGCGGGCCTCGTCTTTCCAAGCCACGGGGAGAACCCGCGCGCGGGAAAGTCCTGATGACGTAGGACTTACGTCATTGCCGGTTGTTTTGGGTGGGAACATTCTCCCTTAAAGGGCCCGCGCAAGGCGGGAAGATAAACCAGTTCTTGTTTGGCAATCCTCCGAGTAGTGTCTTGTTTTATTCCGCGGTAGCAACCGCTACAATCTTATCTTATCTGGCAAAAAGACTGAGTGCATCATCCTATGTCTCTCATGATTTTTATACACCACTGAGACTTTTTCCCAAGGCGACAATGGCTAACACGAGGGGACATAATTTTAAGGTGATTGGAGGAAGGTATAAGGGGGATGTCAGGGGTAAGTTTTTTACACAGAGAGTGGTGGGTGCGTGGAACACACTGCCGACAGAGGTTGTGGGGGCAGATACATTAGAGACATTTAAGAGACTCTTAGATAGACACATGAATGATCGAGAAATGGAGGGCTGTGTAGGAGAGAAGGGTTAGAGCAGGATAAAATGTCGGCATAACATTGTGGGCTGAAGGGCCTGTACTGTGCTGTAGTGTTCTATGTTCTATAAGATCGCCCCTCAATCTCGTACACTCCAATGAATAATGTCCTAGCCTGCCCAACCTCTCTCCATAACTCGAATCCTGGCAACATCCTCGTAAATCTTTTCTGTACTCTTCCCAGCTTAATGGCACTTTTCCTATAGCAAGGTGACCAGAAATGAACACGTTCCTCCGAGTGCGGCCTCCCCAACACCCTGTACAAGGCATTACCCTCCGTATCTGGAGTCAGCCAGTGATCCCACTCGGCGGGAGGGGAGGCACATAAAGCCACCTCTCCCCCTCAGCTGACAGCAAACCCCTTGAGCCAGCCACGCCCCTGTCACAATGTGATAACCCTGGGATAACACTATAAGACACAGCAGCAGAGTTAGGCCATTTGGCCCATCGTGTCTGCCCTGCCATTCGATCACGGCTGATTTATTTTTCCCTCTCAACCCCATTCTCCTGCCTTCTCCCTGTAAACTTTGACGCCCTCACTAATCAAGAACCTACCTTTAAATATACCCAATGACTTGGCCTCCAGCACGGACTGAATAAACCACACAGGGAAAGTAAGACTGCTGCATCCAAGGGGTTGAGTTCCCTATTGTTTTTAACTTTGCTGGATTTGTGCTTTAATTACCCATTAAACTCTCTGTTGGGAGGTAAGTCTGCGGTATAACAGCATGTTCTGTTTTAATGAAATCATTATCCAGCAGCCCAGACAAGTAAGAACACAGAATCATTCCTTTGTGCGGTAAACATCAATGTCTATTCTTTTCTTACTTTCACTGTTTTGTGTCTGCATCAGCTATTCAGCACTCGGCTGTATCAATCTCACTTACTGACACTTCTGTGGCATTCTATACCTTGACGTTTAAGGTGCTTCTTAAGTGCGAGAGTCTCTGCCTCCACCACCCCCTCAGGAAGTGCGTTCCAGATTCAAACCATCTTCTGGCGGTTAAAAGTCCCCCTTGGACCCCTCAAAACCTCTTACCCTTCAACCCAAACCTATGCCCTCAGGCGTTAGACGCCTCTGCCAAGAGGAAAACAAGGAGGGGTGGGTTAGTAAGTTCGTAGACGATAGAAAGATAAGCAGGACTGTAAGAAGCTGCAGAGAGTAGTGGACTCAGCCCAATACATCACGGGCACATCCCTCCCCACCATTGGGAGTATCTACAGGAGGTGCTGCCTCAAGAAGGCAACATCCATCATCAAAGATCCCCACCATCCGGGCCGTGCCATCTTCTCACAGCTCCCAATGGGCAGGAGGTACAGAAGCCCGAAGTCCCCACACCACCACGTTCAGGAACAGCTACTTCCCTTCAACCATTCGGTTCTTGAACCAACCTGCACAACCCTAATCACCACCTCAGTACAGCAGCACTATGGCCACTTTGATCACTTTGCACAAAAATGGACTTTGATTTTTTATATTGTAATTGTGCACTTTCGTAAAAATTGTGTATAACATTTAATTTATATTTTTCTTGTGAATGCTGCATATCTGACGCTATGTGCCTGTGATGCTGCTGCAAGTAAGTTTTTTATTGCACCTGTGCACACATGGACTTGTGCAGATGACAATAAACTCGACTTGACTTCACTTGGCCTCCTCTTGGTCAGTTTAATGTTACGATCCCACAGTGAGTGTGGACCTTAGTAGAATATTAGCACTAGTGGGACTGGCTCTGAAAAATGTGTTTGGGGAACAGCGCTGATTGGAATAACAAATTCTATAGAAGCCACATATTGCAGTAAACCTGCTGAAGCTGTTTCCATGGTGACAACACTGTGAGGCATCCTTTGATGCTTGGTCTGGGCTAGGAACAGCCAATAGCTGAAACCGTGTGGTGTTAATAAAGCCAGAGAAGAAAGCAGAACACAACTGAGGAGGCCATTTGGCCCATCCTGCTGATGTGGGCTCTTTGTAAGGGCTCTCCAATTTGTCCCATACCCCATATTCATTTCAAGGCACTTTTCCAAAATTTAACCTCAGCAAATAATTATCCAGCTCCCTTGACTCCACTTCAGCTGCCCTGTCGGGCTCAAGCTCCAGATCACAATTTGTGGAGTGAACCCGTTCCTTTTGGTCCGCTGCTCCAATCTCAGTCTGAAATGAACATCTCCTTACCCTGGGCTCCTGTTAGTGGGTTCCAGAACCAAGACAGCAGAGAAATCCCATCAGTCCCAAATCCATAGCTCCCTGAAAGTGGCCACACAAGTAGCTAGGGTGGTAACGCTTGGTATGGAGGCTCCAATGTGCAGGATCGCAAGAGGCTGCAGAGGGTTGTAGACTCAGCCAGCTCCATCCCTCCCCACCATTGAGTCAGTGGTAACGATTTTGATTCTGAAAGAAGGTGTACAGCACGCTTGCCTTCATTGGTCGGGGCATTGATTTTAAGAGTCAGGAAGTCATGTTGCAGCTGTATAAGACTTTGGTCAGGCCGTACTTGGAGTATTGTGTGCGGTTCTGGTCGCCCCATTACAGGAAGGGTGTGGAGGCTTTGGCGAGGGTGCAGAAGAGGTTCACCAGGATGCTGCCTGGATTAGAGAGTATGAGCTACAAGGAGAGGTTGGACAAGCTGGGCTGAATGGCTTCCTCTTTCTTTTACATCGTCACTAAATCCCAGGGCACCCTCCTCAACAGCAGTAAGTGGAAGTGGCCAGTATTCCTGAACTGTGCCCTCACACCCTGACCCCCAGTGTATCAGCAAGAGTACCTTTTTGAGACAGGTACATTAACAACATTGTAAAGACACTTGGATAGGTCCATGGGTAGGAAAGGTTTCAAGGGATATGGGCCAAATGTGGGCAAATGGGACTGGCTTGGATGGGAATCTTGGTCAGCATGGACCAGTTGGGCCGAAGGGCCTGTTTCCGTGCTGTGTGGCTCTGTGACTCTCCACACGAGCCTCTGCTCTGTCCCATTACTCCATCAACTCTGCATGCTCCCTCATGTCCGTGACCAACTTCACTTTAAATGGACAACTGACATGTTGAGATGTGCAGTCCTACATTGCCCATCATACCCCGTCATAGAGTTATGGAAACAGACCCTTCAGCCCAACTGGTCCATGCTAACCAAGTTGCCTAACTGAGATAGTGTAATTTGTCTGCTTTTAGAACTATAGAACAATAGAACACTACAGCACAGAAAACAGGACATTCGGCCCTTCTAGTCTGTGCCGAAACTTTATTCCACTAGTCCCACCCAGTCCATAACCCTCCAGACCTCTCCCGTCCATGTATCTATCCAATTTATTTTTAAAGCTTAAGAGTGAGCCCATATTTACCACATCAGACGGCACCCTGTTCCACACTCCCACCACTCTCTGAGTGAAGAAGTTCCCCCTAATGTTCCCCCTAAACCTTTCCCCTTTCACCCTAAGCCATGTCCTCTCGTACTTATCTCTTCTAATCTTGGCGGAAAGAGCCTACTCGCATTTACTCTGTCTATACCCCTCATAATTTTGTAAACCTCTATCAAATCTCCCCTCATTCTTCTACGCTCCAAGGAATAAAGTCCTAACCTGTTCAATCTTTCCCTGTAACTCAACTCCTGAAGACCCGGCAACATTCTAGTAAATCTCCTCTGCACACTTTCAATCTTACTGATATCCTTCCTATAGTTAGGTGACCAGAACTGCACACAATACTCCAAATTTGGCCTCACCAATGTCTCATACAACCTCACCATAACATCCCAACTCCTGTACTCAATACTTTGATCTATGAATGCCAGGATACCAAAAGCCTTCTTTACAACCCTGTCTACCTGTGACGCCACTTTCAGGGAATTATGTACCTGAACTCCCAGATCCCTTTGTTCCTCCGCACTCCTCAGTGCCCTACCATTTACTGTGTATGTCCTACCTTGATTTGTCCTTCCAAAATGTAGCACCTCACACTTGTCTGCATTAAATTCTATCTGCCATTTTCTGGCCAATTTTTCCAGGTGGTCCAGATCCCTCTGCAAGCTTTGAAAGCCTTCCTCGCTGTCCACAATGCCTCTAATCTTAGTGTCATCAGCAAACTTGCTGATCTAATTTACCACATTACCATCTAGATCATTGATATAGACAACAAACAACAATGGACCCAGCACAGATCCCTGAGGCACACCACTAGTCACAGGCTGAGAAACAATCATCCACTACCACTCTCTGTCTCTCCCACACAGCCAATTTCGAATCCAGTTTACAACCTCTCCATGGATACCTAGTGTCTGAACCTTCTGAACTAACCTCCCATGTGGGGCCTTGTCAACGGCCTTACTGAAGTCCATGTAGACAACATTCACGGACTTTCCTTCATCTACTTTCTTGGTAACCTCCTCGAAAAACTCTACGTTTGTCTACTTTTGTCACTTATTCCTCTAAATCTTTCCTATCCATGGACCTGTCCAAGTGTCTTTTAAACATTTGTAATTGTACCTGCCTCAACCACTTCCTCTGGCAGCTCGTTCCATATACACACCACACTTTGGTTGCAAAAGGTTACCCGTCAGGTCCCCTTTACCCTCTCACCTTCAACCTATGCCCTCTGGCTTTAGCCTCTCCTACCGGGGTAAACAGACTGTGACCGTTCACTTTATCTACGCCTCTGATAATTTTGTAAACTTCTGTCACACCCCCTTCGGCAGCAAACAATCTGCAGGGGGAGCTCGGCGGGTCGAGCAGCATCTGTGGAGGCAGAGGGATGGTCGACGTTTCACATCGAGGCCCTGCATCGGGAGTGGGTTTCTTCCTGGGACATCAGGGACCTGATGCAGGGTCTCAACCCAAAACGTTGACAATTCCTTTCCCCCCAACAGATGCTGTTCAACCCACTGAGTTCCCCCAGCAAATCGTTTGTTGCTCCAGATTCCAGCATCTGCAGTCTCCTGTGTCTCCATTAGATCAGTACATCCTTCCTAAGATAAGGGGCCCAAAACTGCACACAGTATTCCAAATTTGTGCAGTTTTGGGCCCCTTATCTTAGGAAGGATGTGCTGATGTTGGAGAGGGTTCAGAGGGGATTTACAAGGATGATTCCCGGAATGAAAGGGCTTACTTATAATGAGCGTTTGTCAGCTCTTGGACTGTACTCATTGGAGTACAGAAGAATGAGAGGGCACCTCATAGAAACATTTTGAATGTTGAAAGGACTGGACAGAGTAGATGTGGATAAGCTGTTTCCCCTGGTGGGTGAGTCCAGGACTAGAGGGCACAATCTTAGAATTAGAGGGTACCAGTTTAAAACAGAAATGAGGAGAAATTTCTTTAGCCAGAAGGTAGTGAAATTATGGAATTCTTTGCCACGTACAGCTGTGGAGGCCGGATCATTGGAGGCGTTTAAGGAGGAGATTAATAGGTATCTAATTAGTCAAGGTATCAAGGGATATGGGGGTAAGGCCGGAAATTGGGGCTAGATAGGAATAGTATTAGTTTAGCTCATGGAGCAGACTCGATGGGCCGAATGGCCTACTTCTGCTCTTTTGTCTTGCAATCTTGTAATCTTCTGATCCCCTTCATCCTGTCAAAGTGCACCTTTGGTGTGTAATGATCTTAAAACAGCCAAACCACTTGACAGACTAGAAGCTGGGTTTGCCAGTCGGATTTGGAGCTTCCTTCAGAGACTGGGATGGGAACTGGTGCGGAGTGGTCAGTCATTCTGTGCTGACACACTTCCAGCTGCTCAGTGGGGAGAACGGATCAGGCTCCGGAGCTCCACCACACGTACCAGGAAGCTTGTCAATGAATCTCAGATGAAGGTGTCGGACTCCAGTGCAGTCTTCGATGTCTGAAAGCCTGCGGGTTGGAGCCATTACCAAGAGGCGGGATGATTATACAAACTGTTTAAAGGCATCTCCCATGGACTCTTCCGCATTGTCAATTAGGGCTGGTGTGTGGGACTGAAAGAGAAGAGGAAATCAATGAGCTGAACTAAGGAGAGAATTGACCGTCTCTGCCTCTGAGACTGTGTGCTTGCCAGATACAGGGATACTCACACTGAACGAATGAATCACTTCCCTCTCCCGGGAGCACGGTTCTGTTGTCTCCATGTTACCTGCCCAAGAAACCAGGTGGCAAGAATCCATGGACCACCAAGCAGATTCCATTGAGGAATAATTGGTGATTGGTAATTGGTTTATTATTGTCACATGTACCGAGATACAGTGAAAAGCTTTTGTCTGTGTGCCATCCAGACAGATCATTCCATACATAAGTACAGAGAGGCAGTACAAAAGGAAAACAGAACGCAGAATGATGTGTTACAGTTACGGAGAAAGTGCAGCGCAGGCAGGCAATAAGGTGCAAGGCCACGGCGAGGTAGATTGTGAGGTCAAGAATCCATCATCATTGTATAAGAAATCCCTTCAAGATTCTTATAGTCTTGTAATATCTTCCTCTTACCAGAGGAAGTGGTTGAGGCAGGTACATTAACAACACTTAAAAGGAACTTGGACAGGTGAAGTCAAAGCAAGACCAAGGAATTGATTGTGGACTTCAGGAAGGGGAAGTCGGGAGGACACACACCAGTCCTCATCGAGGGGTCAGGGGCTGAAAGGGTGAGCAGCTTCAAGTTCCTGGGCGTCAACATCTCAGAGGATCTATCCTGGGCCCAACACATTGATGCAATCATGAAGAAGGCACGCCAGTGGCTCTACTTCAGTAGGAGTTTGAGGAGATTTGGTATGTCACTAAAGACTCTTGAAAATTTCTACAGATGTACGGTGGAGAGCATTCTGACTGGTTGCATCACAGCCTGGTATGTAGGCTCCAATGTGCAGGATCGAAAGAGGCTGCAGAAGGTTGTAGACTCAGCCAGCTCCATCATGGCACAACCCCCCCCCCCCCCCCCCCCCCCCCCCCCCCACCATCGAGGACATCTTCAAGAGGCGATGCCTCAAGAAGGCAGCATCCATCACTAAGGACCATCACTAAGGACATGCCCTCTTCTCGTTACTACCATCAGGGAGGAGGTACAGGAGCCTGAAGACCCACATTTCAACATCTCAGACACAGCTTCTTCTCCTCCGCCATCAGATTTCTGAATGGTCCATGAACCCATGAGCACTACCTCGTTATTCCTTTTTCACTATTTATTCACTTTTGTAATTTACGGTAATTTTATGTCTTGCACTGTACTGCTGCAGAACAACAAATTTAATGTCATCCAAGTCAGTGATAGTAAATCTGATTCTAATAGTGTCACAGTTACAGAGAAAGTGCAGTGCGGGCAGACAAATAAAATGCAAGGTCCATGACGAGGTAGATCGGGAGATCAAGAATTCATCTTTATTGTATAAGAAATCCCTTCAAGAGTCTTGTAACATCAATAGTCTTGTAACATCTTCCTCTTGCCAGAGGAAGTGGGTGAGGCAGGTAAATTAACAATATTTAAGAGGAACTTTGACAGGTAAAAACAAAGTCGAGTTTATTGTCAGATACACAAGTCCGTGTGTGCACAGGTGCAATGAAAAACTTACTTGCAGCAGCATCACAGGCACACAGCATCAGGTAAGCAGCATTCACAAGAAAAACATAAATTAACCATAAATTATACACAATTTTTATAAGAAAAAGAATTAGAACAAAGAAAGTCCATTTTAATGCAAAGTGGTCACAGTGTTGGTAAACTGTAGTGATTAGGGTTTTGTCAGTTGGTTCAAGAATGGAATAGTTGAAGGGAAGTAGCTGTTCCTGAACGTGCTGTGGGACTTCAGGCTTCTGTACCTCCTGCCCGATGGTAGCTGTGAGAAGATGGTAGCTGTGAGAAGATGGCATGCTGAAGGTCTTGCTGAAGTCCATGTAGACAATGTCCACTGCCCTGCCCTCATCCATCATCCTCATCAGCCCTTCAAAGGACTCAATCAACTTGAAGAGAGACACGATTTCCCACACACAAAAACATGCTGACGTTCTCTTTTCAATCCTTGCCCTTCCCAATGCCAGGAGCCAATTCCAGATTGGGTTCCAGAGTGAATGGACAAGGTTTTCACAGGTATCAGTATTGAGAAAGTTCCTCCGTGACTTCCTTGTACTCTGTGCCTCTGTTTCTAGAGCCCAGGATCCCACATGCTTTTGTAAACCTCTCCCACCACTCACCCTGAATCATTAAACAATCTATGCACGGGACCCCTGAACGGGGTCCTGGAAATGTTCACTCCAAGTCTCATCCACCCCGTCTATGCGAGGGAAGCCCCCTCAGTGGCTCCTCTTTCCCCATCCTGATCCAATGGCTCTGGGCTTCCCCAGGGTGCTGACAGACCTCCAGGCGACCCCACCCACACCCCTACTGAAGATCAGCAGGTACATGGAGCCAGTCGGCACAGACCCCCAGGTCAGTGAAGTCCAGGGCTGCACCCTTGGTTTAAGCAGTGCTGTGTATCCCTGTGTGTGAATTCTATCCCTTGGGGTGATAGGGGACACCGTTAGGCACAGCAAGATCCCACAGAAGGATCACAACCAGACAGTGGGCAGGACTTGCCTCCTGCAAATCTGCGGCCATGCAATCTTTTATCTCCACTGGAAGGGCCTCCAGTTCCTTGTGTCAGCGGAGAAAAGGTGTCTCCAAATGTACTGAGCTCTCTCACTACCACTCCTCCCACTGTGGGCACTCCCTTACTACTGTTCCCCCCACAGTATGACACTCCCTCAGTACCGCCCCTCCCAGAGTGGGTGCTCCCTCAGTACTGCCCCTCCCACAGTGCGTGCTCCCTCAGAACTGCCCCTCCCACAGTGCGTGCTCCCTCAGAACTGTCCCTCCCAGAGTGGGTGCTCCCTCAGTACTGCCCCTCCCAGAGTGGGTGCTCCCTCAGAACTGCCCCTCCCACAGTGAGACACTCCCTCAGTAGCGCACCTCCCACAGGGATTTGCAAGTGATGTGAGATTGCTGTGGGTTCCAACTGCAGTCTGAAGCCTTCAGCACCGGATTATTAACAGGTTATTCTGGGGAGAGCAGTGAGTGGTCAGTGGGATCAATTGTTTTGGACACAGCCTCAAGATTCGGGGGAATAGATGTAGGACGGAGGTGAGGAGAAACTGCTTTTCCCAGAAAGTGTTGAATCTGTGGAATTCTCTGCCCAGGGAATCAGTAGAGGCTGCCTCATTAAGTATATTTAAGACACAGTTAGATAGATTTTTGCACAGTGGGGGAATTAAGGGCTATGGGGAAAAGGCAGGTAGGTGGATCTGAGTCCACGGCCAGATCAGCCACGATCTTATTGAATGGTGGAGCAGGCTCGACGGGCCAGATGGCCTCCTCCTGCTCCTATTTCTTACGTTCTTATGTTTTGCCCTATGGTCTGAAACTCAATCAGCCACCTCAATCCACAAAGACAGTCAACCAGTATCTGGTTGGCAAGGTGGGAGACAGAGATTTGGTGCCTCCATGTGTCCAATGGGAGTATTGCAGACAGCAGTCATCAGCATCTGTGTGATCGATGGTGTGTAAGGGAGAGCTCCCATGGGTAGGAACTCAGCCCAAACTGGGTTCAATAACTTGTGGGTAAACACAAGGTGGGAGAGTGAGACTGGGGAACTGCAGGAACTGACTAGCGTGTGGGGCCCTCATATAGCGGGTGAACATTGATCATTGATGGGGAGGAGATGCTAGGAAGACTGGTTACGCTGAAACATGTCACCAGGTCCAGATGGGATGGTGCCACGGGGGATGTGTAGGGTGAGGGTATGCAGTCTGCTGAATTTCTGGCCAGGATCTTCCACCAACCCTCAGTGGATACACAGCAGTACCAGAGGAGCGGCAAATGTGAAACCCTCGATTCGCTTTTTGAGATCTGGAAAGACCAGCATTTATTGTCCCTCCCTAACTTCCCTGGAGAAAGTGGAGGTGAGCTGCCTCCTTGAACCGCCGCAGTCCTTCTGGTGAAGGTGCTCCCACAGTTTAATCCGGGCAAGTGTGAGGTGTTGCACTTTGGGAGGTCAAATGTGAGGGGAAAGTCTACAGTAAATGGCAGGACCCTTGGGAGCACTGATGTAGAGGAGGATCTTGGCGTCTAAGTCCATAGTCCCTGAAAGTGGCCACACAATGAAGGTGCATGTCATGCTTGCTTTGATCAGTTGGGGCATTGAGTATAAGAGTAAGGAGGTCATGTTGTAGTGATATAAACCTTTGGTGAGGCCATACTTGGTGTATCTTCTGGTCACCTCATTACAGGAAGGAGGTGGAGGCTTTCGGGGAAGACTGTGTCGGACGGTTCTATGTCCTATGTTCATAGTGTTGTTGGGGAGGGAGTTCAAGGATTTAGATCCCCGTGACAGTGAAGGACCAGCGATTATTTCCACGTCAAGATGGGGGGCAACTTAGAGGGGAACCTGCAGGTGGTGGTGTTCCCCTGAGCTTGCTGACCTTGGAAGGAGAGGTGGCAGATTTGTGAGGTGCTGTCGGGGCAGCCTGGGTGAGGAACTGGCACAGTAGTGCAGTGGTTAGCATAATGCTATTACAGTGCCAGAGACCCAGGTTCGATTCCCGCCGCTGTCTGTAAGGAGTTTGTACATCCTCCCCGTGTCTGTGTGGGTTTCCTCCGGGTGCTCCGGTTTCCTCCCACATTCCAAAGACATACGGGTTAGGAAGTTGTGGGCATGCTACGTTGGTGCCAGAAGCGTGGCAACACTTGGTAGTGGTATTGGTATTGGTTTATTATTGTCACTTGTACCGAGGTACAGTGAAAAGCTTGTCTTGCATACCGTTCGTACAGGTCAATTCATTACACAGTGCAGTTACATTGGGTTAGTACAGAGTGCATTGAGGTAGTACAGGTCAAAACACTAACAATACAGAGTAAAGTGTCACAGCTACAGAGAAAGTGCAGTACAATAAAGTGCAAGGTCACAACAAGGTAGACCGTGAGGTCATAGTCCATCTTATTGTATAAGGGAACCATTCAATAGTCTTATCACAGTGGGGTAGAAGCTGTCCTTAAGTCTGGTGGTACGTGCCCTCAGGCTCCTGTATCTTCTACCCGATGGAAGAGGAGAGAAGAGAGAATGACCCGGGTGGGTGGGGTCTTTGATTATGCTGGCTGCTTTGCCAAGACAGCAAGAGGTAAAGACTCTAAGGAGGGGACTTGCGAGCTGCCCCCAGAACACTCTATGCAAAAGGTGCATTTCACTGTGTGTTTCGATGTACGTGTGATGAATAAAGGTAACTTATTTTATAGGCGGTGCACACTGCAGCCAGGGAGCTGGTGGTGGAGGGAGGGTGTGTTCAGGGCGGTGGACTGGATGTCAACAAAGCAGGCTACATTGTCCTGGAACTACAGTCATGCAGGCAAGTGGAGCGTGTTACATCACACCCCTGACTTGTGCAGACGGTGGAAACAAATCAACGACTGCAGATGTTGAAAATCTGAAATAAAAAAATATTTGGAAACACTCAACAGGTCAGGCAGCATCTGTGGAGAGAGAAACGGTGGTAGAAAGGCCTTTGGAGGCAAGTCACAGAATAGCCAGCTCTGGCTTTCTCTTGTAGCTGAGGTATTCGTGTAGCTGGTCCTGTTGAACATAGAACATCGAACAGTATAGCACAGGATCAGGCCCTTCGACCCACCATGTTGTGCTGAACTAATTAGACTAGTAACTAAATACCTCACTAAACTAATCCCTTCTGCCTTCACAATGTTCATATCCCTTCATTCTCTGCACATTCATGAGCCCCTTGAACACATCTATCGTATCTGCCTCCACCACCACCCCTAGCAGCCCGTTCCAGGCACCCACCACTCTCTGTGTAAAAAACTTGCCCTGCACATCTCCTTTGAACTTACCCCCTCTCACTTAAATGTGTGCCCTCTAGTATTAGACATTTCAACCCTGGGCAAAAGATTTCGGCGGTCTATTCTGTCTATGTCTCTCATAATCTTATAAACCTCCATCAGGTCAATCTCCACTGCTCCGGAGAGAACAACCCAAGTTTGTGCAACCTCTCCTTATAGAACGTGCCCTCTAATCCAGGCAGCATCCTGGTGAACCTCTTCTGTACCCTCTCCAAAGCCTCCACATCCTTCCTGTAGTGGGGCGACCTGAACTGAATACTCCAAATGCAGAGATTTGGTGAGTTTGGTCTGTTGGGTCCCTTGTCAGTGGTAACCCCCATGATGTTGATGGTGGGATACTTGGCACTGAATGTCACGGGTGGTGTTTAGACTCCCTCTTGCTGGAGTGGTTATCGTCTGTTGCTTTGGTCACATCAATGTTACTTACTACTATCAGTCCGTGCCTGAAGTTTGTCCAGGTCTTGCTGCCGCAGGCATGGGCTGCTTCACTGGCTGAGGAGCTGGGAGAGGATTTGAATATCACGTGATCATTCGCAAAAATCCCCACCTCTGACCTTATGAGAAGAATTCGGCAGGTCCCCATTGACGCTCATCAGTTTTTATCGATGCACCATAGAAAGCCTCCTATCCGGATACATCACTGCTCTGCCCGTGACCACAAGAAACTGCAGAGAGTTGTGGACACAGCCCAGCGCATCACGGAAACCAGCCTCCCCTCCATGGACTCTGTCCACACTTCTTGCTGCCTTGGTAAAGCAACCAGCATAATCAAAGACCCCACCCACCCCGGACATTCTTCTCAGAATCAGATTTATTATCACTGACACATATTGTGAAATGTGTAGTTTTACAGCAGCAGTACAGTGCAAGACATAAAGACATAAAAATTACTATAAATTACAAAAATAAATATCATCGGGCAGAAGATACAAAAGTCTGAAAGCATTTTCCACCAGTCTCAAGGGCAGCTTCTGTCCTGCCGTTATAAGACGATTGAACAGACCTCTTGTACGATAAGATGGATTCTTGACCTCACAATCTACTTCGTTGTGACCTTGCACCTTATTGTCTGCCTGCACTGCACTTTCTCTGTAACTGTAACACTTTATTCTGGATTCTGCTATTGCTTTTCCCCTGTACTACCTCAATGCACTGATGTGATGAAATGATCTGTGTGGGTGGCATGCAAAACAAAGTTTTTTCACTTTACTTCAGTACATGTGACAACAATAAACCAATTTATCAGTTTGATGGAAGGAAGGTCAGTGACGAAGCAGATGAAGATGTCTGGACTCGGGACACTGCCTGATGAAGTCCTGCAGTGATGTCCTGGGGCTGACCTTGCACCTTATTCTACCTTGTTGTGACCTTGCACCTTATTGCACTGCACTTTCTCCGTAGCTGTGACACTTTACTCTGTACTATTATTGTTTTTACCTGTACTACATCAATGCACTCTGTACTAACTCAATGTAACTGCACTGTGTAACGAATTGACCTGTACGATCGGTGTGCAAGACAAATTTTTCACTGTACCTCGGTACAAGTGACAATAATAAACCAATTCCAATACCAATACCAAGGCAGCATCTGTGGACCTTACTTGGGAGGGTGCAATACTTTTTATTCATTGTTTATATAAATGATTTGGATGAGAATACACAAGGCTTGATCGGTAAATTTGCTTGATGACACAAAATTAGGAAGTTTGGTATTGGTTTATCATTGTCACTTGTACTGAGGTTCAGTGAAAAACTTGTCTCGCATACCGATCGTACAGGTCAATTCATTACACAGTGCATAGAGGTAGTACAGGGTAAAACAATGACAGAATACAGAGTAAAGTGTCACAGCTACAGGGAAGTGCATTGCAGGTAGACAATAAGGTACAATAATGAAGAATATTATCATAGATTACAGGGGGATCTTGATTTGTTAGGGAAGTGGGCCAAGGTGTGGCAAATGGATTTCAAAACAGGTAAGTGTGAGGTGATGCATTTTGGAAAGTCAAACCAGCGTAGGACTTCTACTATGAATGGTAGGGCAGCAGGGAGTGTAATGGAACAGAGGGACCTAGGAGTACAAGTGCATAGTTCATTGAAAGCAGCATCACAGGTCGACAGGGTGGTGAAAAAGGTACTTAGCATGTTGACCTTCATCAGTCAGGGCACTGAGTATAGGAGCTGGGACATTATGTGGCAGTTGTATAATTCATTAGTGAGGCTGCTCTTGGTATACAGTTTTGGTCACTCTCTCACAGCAAAGATATGGTTAAACTGGAAAGAGCACAGAGAAGATTTACGAGGAGGAACAATCTGAGAGAAGTGTTTAAAATTATGAGAGGCATAGATAAGGTGGACGGTAACAGTCTTTTCCCCAGGGTCTGGGAGTCCAAAACTAGGGGGCAGAGGTTTAGGGTGAGAGGGGAAAGATTTCAAAGGGACCCGAGGAGCAACTTTTTCAAGAGTGGGGTGAGTATGTGGAACGAGCTGCCAGAAGAAGTGGGTGAGGCACGTACAACAGTGTCATTTAAGAAGCACTTGGATAGGTACATGGAGGGATGGGGCTTGGAGGGATATGGACCGAACGCAGGAAATTGGGACTAGCTGGGTGGGCAATGTGGTCGGCATGGACTGGTTGGGCCGAAGGGCCTGTATCCGTGCTGTATTGCTCTATGACTCAATGACTCTGTGGTAACAAAGGGATGGGCAACCTGTCGGGTTGAGACCCTTCATCGGGACTGATCTCTTTACTTTGATTTCTCTGATAAAGGACGATATTCTGGACTTGATGGTTTGTATTATAAGGAGAGATTGGATAGGCTGGGCTGTTTTCCCTGGAGCATAGGAGTCTAAAGAAGGTGACCTTATAGAGTTTTATAAAATCATGAGGGGCATAGATAAGGTGGATGGTAACAGTCTTTTCCTCAGGGTAGGGGAGTCTAAAACCAGAGGGCATAGATTTAAGGCAAGAGGGGAAAGATTTAGAAGGGATCTGAGGAGCGACTTTTTCACACAGAGGGTGGTGAGTATATGGAATGAGCTGCCAGAGGAAGTGGTTGAGACACTGCGGGACAGGGACTCTATGGATTCTGTGGGTTTGTTCCCAGAGCAAACGGCCCAAACCATCTGGCAGAACGCCTCATTGCCAGATCTGACCAACAAGCACCAAGACCTCGCTTGGCTGGTGGTGAGAGGGGCTCTCACAGTCAGAGCATTCCTCTACAGACGACACAGTGCACACTGCCCTCGGGATGGCTACGGTGGGGAGGAGACAGTCACCTACCTCTCTGCAGACTGTGGATTTGCCCAGAGGGTGTGGAGACGGATGCGAGGGTCTGTATCCTGGTTCATCCCCAGCAGCTGCGTGACAGAGGACTCTCTGATCCACGGGCCGTTCCCGGGGGCACACACACACGGACAGACATCAAGTGCTGCTGGAGGGTCATCCTCGGTGAAGGACACCCTTTGGTCTGCCCGAGACTTGTTGGTCTCCCAGTGCAGCAAGATGTCCGTAAGGGAACGCTGCTGACTGGCACAGTCCCGGCTGCAGGAGTCTGTGCTGAGGGACGCGCTGAGGCTCGGGACAGCCAGTGCAAAGACTCTGTGGGGAAGATCGACAGTCTGGGCTCCTTCCGCTACTGCACATGGAGGGGCTGGGTCGGGTGGGGAAGCCCCATGAACAATGAAAGGGGCATCACCTCGGGGGCAATGGTGCTGTGTTTGTTTGTATGTTTTTTCCCTCTTTAAAGTTTTACACCACAGAATGTAACAACCATGAATGTTAAGACCTTTTGTTTTTTTTGCCCTGTTTCTTCCTTTGTTTATACTTTTTATTACGAATAAAGTTTATTTTTGAAAGAGGAAGCGGTGAGGAAGGTACTTAACAGCATTTAAAAGGATGGGAAAGGTTTGCAGGGCCAAACGTAGGCATCTGGGACTAGCTCAGGAACGCACCTTGGTCAGCATGGATGAGTTGGGCTGAGGGACCTGTTTCCCACACTGTACAACTCTTGACTCTATGACTCATTTTCTGTCTTGGAACCTTGCAGCCTAATGGCATGAACATTGAATTCTCCCACTTTAAGTAACCCCCCCAACCCCTACCCCACAACCACTCCCCCCCAACCATGCCTCTTTTCTTCCCTTTCTCAGCCTCTCTTTTTTTCTACCCCCCCTTTTTTCCACCTTACCTTTGCCCCATCCCCTGGTGGATCTGCTCTCCCCTCCTCCCCCGCACCTGCCCATCACTATCTCTTACCTGCATCTACCTATCACCACCCTGTGCCCACCCCGCCTCCCCTCTTTTGTCCACCTATCACTGCTCTGCTTTTCCCTCCTATATATCGGGCTTCCCCTTTTCCTATCTTCAGTCCTGAAGAAGGGTCCTGACCCGAAACGTTGACCGCCTGCTTTTCTCCACGGATGCTGCCTGGCCTGCTGAGATCCTCCAGCATCATAGTGTTTTTCATCTATGACTCAAAGAGTTTTGTGTAAAAATTAGACATGATTTAATTTAATTGGGAACTAGTGCCTTAAACTGTTCAAGCAAAATACCAAGACGTGAGGCATGAGCTGGCTTTGTAGAATGGGAAATTACATTAAGAGCTATAATAGTAAATGGGAAATAGGTAACATTAAATAATTAATACACGGCAATGCACTGTATCAGTAAGCTCTCATTATATAATTGTTCAGAAACCCCAATGGCTCAGCATCTGCTTCGCTGGGTGACGTTACCCATGTTTCTTGTAAACTGACTGGCATCTGTTTCCTGCACCCCCTTTGAATTCACTGGGTTCACTGGAAAATGCATTGAGTCATAGAGTGATACAACATGGAAACAGGCCCTTTGGAGCAATTCGTTCAAGCTGACCAAGTTGCCTACTTGGGCTGGTCCCAATTGCCCACGTTGCGCCCATATCCCTCTACACCTTTCCTACCGTGTACCTGTCCAAGTGTCTTTTAAATGTTGTTAATGTACCTGCCTCAACCACTTCCTCTGGCAGCTCGTTTCATATACCCACCACCCTCTGTGTGAAAACGTTGCCCTTCGGGCCCTTTTTAAATCTTTCCCCTCTCACTTTAAACCCTCTAAGTTTAGACTCCTCTACCCCGGGAAAAAGACATGGCACCTCCTGACTGCAAAAGGTTTGGATGGAGCCGAATTTGTTAGGTGTGTCCAGGAAGGATTCCTGACACAATATGTAGACAGGCCAACTAGAGAAGAGGCCATTCTGGACCTGGTACTGGGCAATGAACCTGGTCAGGTGTCAGATCTCTCCGTGGGTGAGCATTTCGGAGACAGTGACCACAACTCCCTGACTTTTACCCTTGCCTTGGAGAGGGATAGGAGCAGACGATATGGGAAAGTATTTAACTGGGGGAGGGGGAATTATGATGCTGTTAGGCAGGAACTTGGGAGTGTCAATTGGAAGCAGGTGTACTCGGGGAAATGCACAATGGAAATCTGGAGGTTGTTTAGAGATCACTTACATGGGGTTCTGGATAGGTTTGTCCCATTGAGGCAGCAAAAGGATGGTAGGGTGAAGGAACCATGGTTGACAAGAGATGTGGAATATCTAGTGAAGAGGAAGAAAGAAGCTTGTTTGTGGTTCAGAAGCAAGGATCAGACAGGGTTCTAGAGAGTTACAAGGTAGCCAGGAAGGAGCTTAAGAATGGACTTAGGAGAGCTAGAAGGGGCATGAGAAGGCCTTGGCGAGTAGGATTACGGAAAACCCCAAGGCGTTCCACAAATATGTGAAGACTAGGAAGATGACTAGAGTGAAGGTAGGACTGATAGAGGAGGAAACATGTGCCTGGAGTCGGAGGAGGTAGTGGAGGTCCTTAATGAATACCTTGCTTCAGTATTCACCTGTGAGAGAGACTTTGATGTTTGTGAGGACAGCGTAAAACAGGCTGATAAGCTAGAACATGTCGATGTTAAGGAGGAGGATGTGCTGAAACTTTTGAAAAACATTAGGATAGATACGTCCCCGGGGCTGGACGGGATATATCCCAGGATACTACGGGAAGCAAGGGAAGAGGCTTCTGAGCCCTTGGCGATGATTTTTGTGTCCTCACTGGTCACGGGAGTAGCGCCAGATGATTGGAGGGTGGCAAATGTTGTTCTTTTGTTCGAGGAAGGGAGTAGGGATAACCCTGGGAACTATAGACCAGTGAGTCTTACTTCAGTTGTGGGCAAATTACTGCAAAAGATTCTTAGGGACTGGATCTATGAGCATTTGGAGAAGAATAGGCTGATTAGGGACAGTCAGCACGGCTTTGTGAGGGGCAGGTCGTGCCTCACGAGCCTGATTGCATTCTTTGAGGATGTGACAAGGCACATTGATGAGGGTAGAGCAGTGGATGTGGTGTATGTGGACTTTGTGGTGTATAAGGAGTTTGATAACGTTCCTCATGGAAGGCTCATTCAGAAGGTCAGGAGGCACGGGATCCAGGGAAACTTGTCTGTGTGGATTCAGAACTGGCTCGCCCATAGAAGACAGAGTGTGGTTGTAGATGGAGCATATTCTGCCTGGAGGTCGGTGACCAGTGGTGTTCCGCAGGGATCTGTTCTGGGACCCCTGCTCTTTGTGATTTTTATAAATGACTTGGACGAGGGTGTGGAAGGGTGGGTTGGTAAGTTTGCGGATGACACGAAGGTTGGTGATGCTGTGGAGAGTGTAGAAGGTTGTCGAGGGTTACAGCGGGACATTGATAGGATGCAAAGCTGGGCTGAGAAGTGGCAGATGGAGTTCAACCCAGAAAAGTCTTAAGTGATTCACTTTGGAAGGTTGAATTTGAATACAGGGTTGATGGAAGGATTCTTAGCAGTGTGGAGGAACAAAGAGATCTTGGAGTGCAAATCCATAGATCCCTCAAAGTTGCCACACAAGTTGATAGGGTAGTTAAGAAGGCATATGGTGTGCTGGCCTTCATTAGTCAGGGGATTGAGTTCAAGAGCTGCGAGGTAATGTTGCAGCTCTTTAAAACCCTGGTTGGACCACGCTTAGAATATTGCGTTCAGTTCTGGTTGCCTCACTACAGGAAAGAAGTGAAAGCTTTAGAAAGGGTGCAGAGGAGATTTACCAGGATGCTGCCTGGATCGCAGAGCATGTCTTATGAGGATAGGTTGAGTGAGCTCGGGCTTTTCTCTTTGGAGAGAAGGAGGATGAGAGGTGACTTGATAGAGGTGTACAAGATGATAAGAAGCATAGATCGAGTGGACAGTCAGAGACTTTTTCCCAGGGCGACAATGGCTAACATGAGGGGGCATAATTTTAAGGTGATTGGAGGAAAGTACAGTGGGGGATATCAGAGGTAAGTTTTTTACACAGAGAACACACTGCCAGGGGTGCTGGTAGAGGCAGATACATTAGGGACATTCAAGAGACCCTTAGATAGGCACATGGATGATAGAAAAATGGAGAGAGGGATTATGGATAGGAGGAATGTGAGAGGAAATGGTTAGATTGATCTCAGTGTAGGCTAAAGGGTCGCCACAACATCATGGGCTGAAGGGCCTGTACTGTGCTGTAATGTTCTATGTTTGATGTTCATTCACCTTATCTCTGCCCATCATGATTCTATAAACCTCTATAAGGTCCACCCTCAGCCTCCTTCGCTCCAGGGAAAACAGTCCCGGTTTATCCAGTCTCTCCTTATAACTCAAGCCCTCCCGTCCCAGTAACATCCTTGTGAATCTTTTCTTAATGACATCCTTATGACATCTTAAAAAAATGAATTAGAAGTATGTTGGGCTATTAATATTCAATTAATATTCAATAGTCCGTTAAATCTACCAGTCCAGACCAAGGGTGCCAGATTATTGGGGTTTTACCATAATTTTGAGCAAAGAATGGAGAGGGCTAGAGGTGATCCAGTTGACACAATCAAGAGAAGTTAAAGGCAGTATTAGACCAAAGCAAAATGTTGGAATGTTTACAAAGACAGTACACTTCAGGATTGGGGATCATTGCAGAGGGTAGTGGACTCTGCCCAATACATCGTGGACACATTCCTTCCCACCATCGACAGGAGGCGCTGCCTCAAGAAGGCAGCATCCATCATCAAAGATCCCCACCATCCGGGCCATGTCATCTTCTCGCAGCTATCATTGGGCAGGAGGTACAGAAGCCTGAAGTCCCCACACCACCAGGTTCAACAACAGCTACTTACCTTCAACCATTCGGTTCTCAAACCAACCAGCACAACCCTAATCACTACAGTTTAGCAACATTGTGACCATTTTGATCACTTCACACTAAAATGGGCATTTTTTTTGTTCTAATTGTGTTCTTTCTTGTAAAAATTGTGTAAGATAAGATATCTTCAGTAGTCACATGTACATCGAAACACACAGTGAAATACACCTTTTGCGTGGAGTGTTCTGGGGGCAGCCCCCAAGTGTCGCCGCACTTCTGGCGCCAACATAGCACGCCCACAACGTCCTAACCCGTACATCTTTTGGAATGTGGGAGGGAACCGGAGCACCCAGAGGAAACCCATGCAGACACGGGGAGAATGTACAAACTCCTTACAGACAGCGGTCAGAATTGAACCCGTCACTGACGCTGTAAAGCGTTACACTAACTGCTACACTACCGTGTATGCTTTCTGTTTCATTTATGTTTTTCTTGTGAATTCTGTTTATATGATGCTCTGTGCCTGTAATGCTGCTGCAAGTGAGTTTTTCATTGCACCTGTGCACACACGAACTTGTGCATCTGACAATAAACTCGACTTTGACTTTGACATTGCAGAATTCAGCGAAGGAGGGCCAAACCATTGGTAAGGAAAGGACAAGCATAATACAAGGGCAGGTTGGCAAGAAGCAAGTTGTAAGAGCTTCCATAGATATGGACAAGGGAAAGGATTAGCTATAGTTAATGTGGGTCCCTTAATAGTGAGCCAGAGAAATTATACTGGAGAATAAAGAAATGGCAGAGAAGTCAGACTAATGTTTTGTGTATGTTTCCATGGAAGGAGCCACAGAAGTCCTCCGGGAAAGAATGGAGAGGGCTAGATGTATGAGGAGCTCAAAAAAGTTAGCATTGGTATAAAAAAACAACTATTAGTAAAATTACTCGGACTGAAAGGTGATAAATCCCCAGAACCTGATAACCTGAACCTAAAGGCTTTAAAGGAGATGACCGTGGAGATAATGGATGCATCATCTTCCGAGTCTCTGGATTCTACAACAGTTCCCACAGTTGGAGGTATGAAATGCAACCTGACTACTTAGGAAAAAGGGGGTTTTTAGACCAGTTGCCCATGACATGGGGGAAAATGCTGATATCTATTTTTAAGGAAGTGGCAAAAGGTCACTTTGAAAATAATAATAGGATTGAGCAGTCAACAGTTCTGTGGTAGAGTTTATTTTGGGATTCCAGCTACAGAGAAGCTGAAGGTGAATCAGTCAATATGGTGTACTTGGACTTGCAGAAGGCTCTCAGAAGAATTTATTAGACAAAATTAGAGAGCTTGCTATAGGGTGTAACGATACGGGTGTGTATTAAGGATTGGTTAATCAATAGAAGATGGAAAAGTAATAAATGGGTTTTTCAGGTTGGTGGCGTTGACAGGGATCGGTTTTGGGGCCCTTGCTGTTCACAATCCATGTTGATGAGTTGGATGAGGGGAATGAGGAAAATTTGGAGCGAAGGAGAATGAGGGGCGACCTTAGAGAAGTGTTTAAAGTTCTGAAAGGCATAGATAAGGTGGACGGAAACAGTCTTTTCCCCAGGGTAGGGGAGTCCAAAACTAGGGGGCATAGGTTTAGGGTGAGAGGGGAAAGATTTAAAAGGGATCTGAGGGGCAACTTTTCCCACGCAGAGGGTGGTGAGTGTACGGAACGAGCTGCCAGAGGAAGTGGGTGAGGCAGGTACAACAGTATCATTTAAGAAGCACTTGGATAGGTACATGGAGGGGCAGGGCTTGGAGGGATATGGGGGGAACACAGGAACTTGGGACTAGCTGGGTGGGCACCATGGTCGGCATGGACTGGTTGGGCCGAAGGGCCTGTATCCGTGCTGTATTGCTCTATGGCTCTAATTAAGTGGAATATTTCAAGGTTTCCTGATATTGACAGCTAGGTGGCAGTGTAGGCTGTGAAGATGATGCTGGGGAGCTTCAGTGGGACAAATAATGAAGGGTCTTTGACCTAAAACATCAAATCTGCTTTTCTCTCCATAGATGCTGCCTGATCTGATGAGTGTTTCCAGCATTTTTACTTCAGAGGAACATGGTCAGGTTAGAGAGGGGCAAGGAGCATGTTTTAAATGGAGAGAGATGGAAAGGTGTTGGTGTTCAGAGCGACCGCAGTGAGATCCTGCCTCATCCTACCCACAGGTGTTATCACAGACAGTGATGAAGGTTATCAACAATTACAGGGGGATCTTGATGAGCTTGGTAAGTGGGCTGACGATTGGCAAGTGGTGTTTAATTCAGATAAGAGCGAGGTGTTGCAATTTGGGAAGATAAATCAGGGCAGGACTTTCACAGTGAATGGTAGGGCGTTGGGGAGTGTTGTAGAACAGAGGTGCCTGGGAGTATAAATACATGGTACCCTGAAAGTGGTGTCACAGGTAGACAGGAGGGTGAAGAAGATGTTTGGGACGCTGGCCTTCATCGGTCAGGGCATTGAGTATAGGGGTTGGGACGTTATACTACAGTTGTACAAGGCGTTGCTGAGGCTGCACCTAGTGTGTTGTGTACAGTGTTGGTCACCCTGTTATAGGAAAGATGTCATTAAGCTGAAAAGAGTGCAAAAATGATTTAGGAGGATGATGCTAGGATCTGAGGGCCTGAGTTATAGGGAGAGGTTGGGCAAGTTAGGACTTTATTCCTTGGAACACAGGAGATTGAGGGGTGACCTTATGTTTAAAATCATGAGGGGGAGAGATAGGGTGAATGCACTCAGTCTTTTTCCCAGCGTTGGGGAATCAAAAACTTGAGGGCATAGGTTTAAGGTGAGAGGGGAGAGATTAAAAAGGGACCTGAGGGGCAACTTCGTCACGCAGAGGGTGATCAGTACATGGAACGAGCTGCCAGAGGAAGTGGCCGAGGCAGGTACAGTAACAACTCTTAAAAGGCAGTTGGACAGCTGGACAGCTACATAGAAAGGAAAGGTTTAGAGGGATGTGGTCCAAACACGGGCAAATGGGATGAGCTCAGATGGACACCTTGGTCGGCATAGACACGTTGGGCTGAAGGGCCTGTTTCCGTGCTGTGTTGCTTTATGACTCTCGACCCCTCTCCCTTCCAAGTTCTCAACCCATCCTCCCCTCTAATCCTGCCCATTCTACCTTCCCTTCCCCGTGCCCTCCCAACCTAAATCCATTCCCCTATTCTAACTCCTCTCCCTTTGCATTTTATCTCCCCTCCCCTATCTCCCATCCTACCCCCAATCCCGGCCCCTCTTTTCCCTTCCCCATTGTACTCTTCTTCCCCTCCCCATTCTACCCCCTCCCTCCCTCCCATTCAACCCCTCGCTCCCACCCCCTTATCCCTCATTTACCCCCTCCCTCCCACTCTACCCCCTCATTCTACTTCCCTTATTTACCTCTTCCCCTCCCACATCTACCCCATCCCACCTTCATCTACCCCCTCTCTCATCTACCCTTTCCTCATTTACCCCTCCCCATCCAGTTTTACCCCTCCCACATCCACCCCCCTCCATCGTCTACCCCATCCCTCATCTACCCCCTCCCTCCCTCCATCTACCCCCTTCCACATCTACTCACCACTTCATCTACCCCCTCCCTCCCACCCTCCCTCATCTACCCCCTCCCTCATCTACTCCCCTCCCTCCCCTCATCTACTCCCTCCCTCATCTACCCCCTCCCTCCCTCTGTCTCTACCCCCTCTCTCATCTACCCCCCTCCCCCTCTCTCATCTACCCTCCCTCCCTCCCCCTCTCTCATCTACCCTCCCTCCCTCCCCCTCTCTCATCTACCCTCCCTCCCTCCCCTCTCTCATCTACCCCTCCCTCCCTCCCCCCATCTACCCCTCCCTCCCTCCCCCCATCTACCCCTCCCTCCCTCCCCCATCTACCCCCCTCCCTCCCTCCCCTCATCTACCCCTCCACACCCCTCTCCTCATATATACCCCTCCATTTCCCCCCTCCCTCCCTCCCTCATTTCCCCCCTCCCTCCCTCCCTCATTTCCCCCCTCCCTCCCTCCCTCATTTCCCCCCCTCCCATTCACCATCCCTCCCTACCCCATTCACATCCCTTCCCGCGCGTACCCGAACCCCCACCCACCCCCAAAAATCCTCCCCGCGCGTCCCCGACGGCTGCGCGCCCCCACCCGGCGCAGCGCCGGAGCGGCCGCCCGAAGCGGAGCTGATGTGGGCGAGGGAGCGGGCGCCGGAGCCGCGGTGTCCGAGGAGCAGCGGGCGGAGGGAGCTCAGGTGGGTGCGGGTCTCTCGCCCCCCCCCCTCCCCCGCCCCCGCCCTTCCCGCATCTGACAGCTTTCGGGGTCCCCAGCTCGCCTCTTGCGGGGTTTCATTCTCCGCAGTTTTGGGGGGTGGGGGAGAGAGGAGGGTTGAGGGTCGGGGAGGGCGGGTGGGTGGGGGAAACGGTGTCCGGTCGCCCCCTCCCCTTTGCAGAGGGAGCAGATCGGTGCATGCACCTGGACAGGGCTAAACCTTCCCCTGATGCCCCCACCCAGGGGCTAACTACAAGGAGGGTGGGGGACAGAGAGACAGACAGAGACTGGGGGTGCATAATTACAACCAGGACGTGTGCAGTGGGTGTGAATGAGCTGTCACCCGCACTGCAATCAGATGCAATTGAAAATAACATAATATCTGATCAGAGTGTAACTGGGGAGAGGCGTGCTGGGGATCCCTGGTGGCTGCTGGTGTGTTTATTACCGCCTTATTCCCACCAAGGCTTCTGCCCAACTCCTGCTGGGAGCTCTGTGGGTGTGAGAGAGGTTCCTTTTTTTTATCGTTTGAGGTGGTTCCCCCAGGAGCTGGCAGGGTTATTTGTGAAGCCTGTGATGGAAAAGTGAGAGAGGGGTGGAAATGTTGAACAGAAAAAAAATAAGAAGCCCTCCCTGGTTGACAGGGTGTGAGGTAAGTCCAAATAACCAGAGGATGTTATTGCTTGAGGCAGGATGAGCTTGAATTTAGGAATAATATTTGTAATGTATTGTGTCTTCAGGGGAACTGGGAAAACAGCCCATGTTGCTCTCTCACTTGGAACACCAGAGAGGTGTCTCAGGGGGTCTTTCCAAGACCTGCTCATAAAGGAAATCACACAGTCTTGGTAGGGTCACAGAGCAATACAGCACATTTACA
Organism: Pristis pectinata; assembly: GCF_009764475.1. Classification (NCBI taxonomy): domain Eukaryota; kingdom Metazoa; phylum Chordata; class Chondrichthyes; order Rhinopristiformes; family Pristidae; genus Pristis; species Pristis pectinata. Next base: position 141,001,072 of record NC_067407.1, on the reverse strand, counting down.
GGCCCTTTGGCCCAACCGGTCCATGCCGACCACGGTGCCCGCCCAGCTAGTCCCAATTTCCTGCGTTCGGCCCATATCCCTCCAAGCCCCACCCCTCCATGTACCGATCCAACTGCTTCTTAAATGATACTGTTGTACCTGCCTCACCCACTTTCTCTGACAGCTCGTTCCATACACTCACCACCCACTGTGTGAAAATGTTGCCCCTCAGGTCCCTCTCACCCTAAACCTCTGCCCCCTAGTTTTGGACTCCCCTACCCTGGGGAAAAGACTGTTACCGTCCACCTTATCTCTGCCTCTCATAATGTTAAACACTTCTATGAGGTCGTCCCTCATTCTCCTACGTTCCAAGGGATAAAGACCCAGCCTGGCCGACCTCTCCCTATAACTCAGGCCCTCCAATCCTGGCAACATCCATAGGTACATGGGACAGACTGCATTTGAATGGCACCCCTCACCACCTGGTGTGTGTTTCAGCCGTGAACCTCCCACTGAGATTCCCGGGGGAAATCTGTTGGTGATGCAGTATTTTGTCAGTACTCAGCCTGATTTTTAGCAATGTCTACACATAGCTTCTGGTAATGACATGGTGTATGGTTGCGACTCAGGTCCAGTAATTACTCCAGTGAGATAAAAAAAACCTGGAATTGGAAAAGCCGCCATCCTCTCCTATCGGATTCCATCATCCACAGCCCTTTGTTCCCTCCACCTATCACCCCCCAGCCTATTTTAACTCTTGGTAAGTTGGTTTGATGTTGTCATATGTACTGAGGCACACTGAAGAACTTTGTTTTGCATGCCATCCATACAGATCATTTCATTACACAGTGCATTGAGGTAGTACAAGGGAAAACAATAACAGAATGCAGAATAAAGTGTTGCAGTTACAGAGAAAGTGCAGTGTAGGCAGACAATAAGGTGCAAGGTCATGACGGGGTAGACTGTGAGGTCAAGAGCCCATCTTATCGTACTAGGGGACCATTCAATCGTCTTATAACAGTGGGATAGAAGCTGTCCTTGAGCCTGGTGGTACGTGCTTTCAGGCTTTTGTATCTTCTGCCCGATGGGAGTGGGGAGAAGATACAAAAACCTGAAAGCATGTACTGAGGCAGTGAGAAGTGTAGACAGAGTCCACGGAGGGGAGGCTGGTTTCCCTGATGTGCTGAGCTGTGTCCTCAACTCTTCCCCCCATCTGCCTATCACTCCTCCTCACCTGGATCCACCAATCGCTTGCTCCACCCCTTCCCCTCACCTCTTTACACTGGTGATCTCCCCTCTACCAGTCCAGATGAAGGGTCTTGACCCAAAACGTCAACTGTCCATTTCCCTTCACAGATGCTGCCCGACCCTCTGAGTTCCTCCAGCAATTTGTTTTTTGCTCCAGATTCCAGTGAAGTCAGTTGATTTGCCCTCCTTTGGTATGAAGTTGTATCTGTACATTTCTCATTGCAGAGATTTGCTTCATCAATCTACACCCATTCTAACTGTGTGACTGCAGTGGACATTCACCTGTTATGGAACAGAGGAGAGACTACATAGATGGAGTTTGTTTCCCTTGGAGCAGAATAGACTGTACAGAGAAACTGATAGGGTTATACAAAATTACGAGGAACATAGATAGGGTGTGTATTGGTATTGGTTTATTATTGTCACTTGTACCGAGGTACAGTGAAAAGCTTGTCTTGCATACTGATTGTACAGGTCAATTCATTACATCAGTGCATTGAGGGAGTACAAGGTAAAACAATAACAGAATACAGAGTAAAGTGTCACAACTACAGAGAAAGTGCAGTGCAGGTAGACGATAAGGTGCAAGGTCATAACGAGACAGATTGTGAGGTCAAGAGTCCATTTTATCGTACTAGGGAACTGTTCAATAGTCTCATAACAGCGGTATAGAAGCTGTCCTTGAGTCTCGTGGTACGTGATTTCAGGTTTTTGTATCTTCTGCCCGATGGGAGGGGGGGAGAAGAGAGAATGACCTGGGTGGGTGGGGTCTTTCATTATACTGGCTACTTCACCAAGGCAGCGAGAGGTAAAGACAGAGTCCATTGGAGGGGAGGCTGGTTTCTGTGATGCGCTGGGCTGTGTCCACAACTCTCTGCAGTTTCTTGCAGTCCTGGGCAGAGCAGTTGCTGTACCAAGCCGTGATGCATCCAGATAGGATGCTTTCTGTGGTGCATCGATAAAAGTTGGTAAGTCTCACCATTGAAGGGCATCTTAGGCAATTTCAGAGGGCAATGGTCTTTGATTATGCTGGCTGCTTTACTGAGGCAGCGAGAAGTGTAGACAGAGTCCATGGAGGGGAGGCTGGTTTCTATGATGTGCCATGATGTGATGTAGTGAGACAGTGTCTATAATCAGAGGGCCTAGGTTTAAGGAAAGGGCTGGAAGATTTAGAAGGGATCTGAGGAAGATCCTCTGGGTAAATGGTTGGAATCTGGACTGCATTCCCTGAGGCGGTGGTGGAGGCAGAAACTCTCACTGCAGTTTAGAAGTGTGTAGACGAGCACTTGAATCGTTGAGGCAGAGAAGGTTACAGGTTGAGTGCTGGGAAATGGGATTAGTGTGGATGGCCAATGAGGGTTGGTGGGCCAAAGGGCCTGTTTCTGTGCTGAATGATTCACTGTGAGTCACAGAGTTCTTGGTGTGAGCTCAGGAGTGTGATGACACCACGTTGGCATGGAAAGGGTGCAAGGAACTCCATCGCTTACCCCGTTGTCTTCAGTTGTCTGATACCAATTACTTTTTGTTGGGTCTAGGGTTGCAGAACTGAGGCAGGTTCATGGCGTTCAGGTACAGAATGAGCCACAAAGGAAGAGAGCAAACTTTAGGGTTGTGCTACTAGCCCAGTGATCCAAAAGGCCGGAACATGGAGGTGGGAGTTCGAATCCCAGCTGGGAATCACAAAACAAACCTGGAATTGAAAGCTAGTACTAGTGGTGGTTACTCTGAGACCACCAGATTATCCTAACACCCATGGATACGTGGATAGAAAGAGGGATATGGGCCAAGCACAGGCAAATAGGACGAGCTTGGAGAGACACCTTGGTCAACATGGATAAGTTGAACCAAAGGGCCTGTTTATGTGCTATATGACTGTATGACTCTAAAGCCTATCATGTTCACTAGGAAGGGAATCTTGGAGTAATAAGAGCCGTACAACAGGAAAACAGGCCATTTGGCCCACTATACTGACCAGTGGGCACCCATCCACTTAATCCCATCTTCCAGCACTTGGCCTATAGCCTTCCATACCTGGGCGATTCAAGTGCTCATCTCGACACTTCTTAAATGCTGCCAGTGACTCTGTTTCCACTGCTGTCTTCGGCAGTGTGTTCCAGATACTCCCCACTCTCTGGGTGAAGAAGGTCCCCCTTCACCTGACTCCTGACCCACCCTGTGTGGCTGACTCCTGCCATTGGTCCAGGAGCAACTGGGGGGATGGACAATAAGTGCACTCACCATCCCGGGCAGCCCGTTCTGGGCACCCACCACTATCTGCGTAGAAGAACTTGCCCCGCACATCTCCTTTAAACTTTCCCCCTCTCACCTTAGAGCTATGCCCTCTAGTACCCTGAGTGAAAGACTGTCTACCCTATCTATCCCTCTCGTAATTTTATAAACTTCTATCAGGTCTCCCCTCAGCCTCCAGCGCTCCAGAGAAAACAACCCAAGTTTGTCCAACCTTTCCTTATAGCTGATACCCTCTAATCCAGGCAGCATCCTGGTGAACATATTCTGCACCCTATCCAAAGCCTCCACATCCTTCCTGGAATGGGGCGACCAGTACTGCACACGGTACTCCAAGTGCAGCCTCACCAAAAAGTTTTATAGATGGATAATTCTAAAAATTCATGACCGTCTCAGGGAAGAGATTCTTCGCCTGAAATGGCTGACCCCTCTCCAAAATTGATGCCAATATCCACCTCCTGGGTAGGGTTTTACAGGAATGGAGAAAGACAACTTATAGAAGTGTTTAAAATTATGAGAGGCAGAGATAAGGTGGACGGTAACAGTCTTTTCCCCAGGGTAGGGAAAACTAGGGGGCATAGGTCGAAGGTGAGAGGGGAAGGATTTCAAAGGGACCTGAGGGGCAACTTATTCACACAGAGGGTGGTGAGTGTATGGAACGAGCTGCCAGAGGGAGTGGCTGAGGCAGGTACAACAGTGTCATTTAAGAAGCACTTGGAGCGGTACATGGAGGGGCGGGACTTGGAGGGATATGGGCCGAACGCAGGAAACTGGGACTAGCTGGGTGGGCACCATGGTCAGCATAGACTGGTTGGGCCGAAGGGCCTGTATCTGTGCTGTATTGCTCCATGACAGCTGTCAATTATTTCCTCCACCTCCCCCCTCCCCTGCCTCCCTCAAAGCTTCCCTCAGGAAAGTCCTCCTGTCCTCGTTACAAAGGCTGTTTTCACAGGATCGGCTAAGTTCTTTGCCTCTCGCTGTTCACTTCAGCTCTTTGCATCGCCTCAAAGCTTCTAATGGATCACCCGTGGGGAGGTCACGACACAATGGAAATGTCAATAAATGGAAGTTATTTTGAGTATAAATTGTCACTGGCGTGAAGGGGTAGGGAGAAAAGCACTCTCTGTAATTAGATACTCTCCAGCATCTGTATCCAAACCATAGCCCTGGGGGTGCCTCTGATCCTTGAGATTCCCCAGCCCTTTAATCCCCAAACTGCCAGTCCTGTCAGCATTGGAATTAGCGGGCTTTAGCTGTTTGAAATGTGAAATTGGAATTGGTTTATTGTTGTCACTTGTACTGAGGTACAGTCAGAATCAGAATTAGATCTATTATCACTGACATAGGTCGTGAAGTTTGCTGTTTTGCAGCAGTACAGTGCAAGGCATAAAAATTACAATAAGTTACTATAAGACAGTGAAAAACTGTCTTGCATACAGTTCATACAGATCAATTCATTATACAGTGCATTGAGGTAGTACAAGGGGAAACAATACAGAATGAAGAATAAAGTGTTACAGTTACAGAGAAAGTGCAGTGCAGGCAGACAACAAGGTGCAAGGTCACAACCAGGTAGATTATATTGTACTAGGGACTTTATTGTACTAGGGAACCGTTCAATAGTTTTATAACAGCTGTCCTTGAGCCTGATGGTACATTCTTTCAGGCTTTTGTATCTTCTGCCCTATGGGAGAGCAGAGAAGAGAGAATGTCCGGGGCGGGTGGGGTCTTTGATTATGCTGGCTGCTTTACCGAGGCAGCGAGAAGTGTGGACAGAGTCCATGGAGGGGAGGCTGGTTTTCGTGAAGTGCTGAGCTGTGTCCACAACTCCCTGCAGTTTCTTGTGGTCCTGGGCAGAGCAGTTGCCATATCAAGCCATGATGCATCCAGATAGGATGCTTTCTGTGGTGCATTGATAAAAGTTGGAGAGGGTCAAAGGGGACATGCCAAAATTCTTTAGCCTCCTGACGAAGTAGAGGCACTGGTGAGCTTTCTTGGCCGTGGCATCTATGTGATTGGACCACGACAGGCTGTTGGTGATGTTCACGCCAAGGAACTTGAAGCTCTCAAATCTCTCGACCTCAGCACCATTGATGTAGACAGGTGTATGTACACTGCCCCCTTTCCTGAAGTCAATAACCAGCTCTTTTGTTGACATCGAGGGAAAGATTGTTGTCATGACACCATGTCACTAAGCTCTCTATCTCCTTCCTGAACTCCGACTCATCGTTACTTGAGATACGGCCTACAACGGTGGTATCATCTGCAAACTTGTAGATGGCGTAAGAGCAAAATAGGAGTTGTGAGTGCATAGGGGGTAGAGTATGGGGCTGAGGACACAGCCTTGTGGGGCACCAGTGTTGCGAATTATCGTGCTGGAGGTGTTGCTGCCTATCCTCACTGTTGGTCAGGAAGTCAGCAGGTCAGGCAACACTGCCCTCTCCTACCAGATTCCTTCTCCTTCAGCCCTTTGCCTCTTCTACCTATCACCTCTCAGCTTCTTACATCTTCCCCCCCCCCCCCCCCCCCCCCCCCCCCCCCCCCCCCCCCCCCCCCCCCCACCTACCTTCCCCCTCTCACCTGGACTCGCCTATCACCTGAAAAACACTTTGATGCTGGAGGAACTCAGCAGGCCGGGCAGCACCCGTGGAGAAAAGCAGGCGGTCAACGTTTCGGGTCAGGACCCTTCTTCAGGACTGAAGATAGGAAAGGGGGAAGCCCAATATATCGGGGGGAAAAGCAGAGCAGTGATAGGTGGACAAAAGAGGGGAGGTGGGGTGGGCACAGGGCGGTGATAGGTAGATGCAGGTAAGAGATAGTGACGGGCAGGTGTGGGGGAGGAGGGGAGAGCAGATCCATTGGGGGATGGGTCAAAGGTAAGAAGAGAGGAAATAAAAAGGTAGATAGAAGAGAGAGGGGCTGGGAAAGGGACGAAGAGAAGAAGCGTGGTGGTGGGGGGGGGGTGTGGGGAAGGGGTGTGGGGATTACTTAAGTGGGAGAATTCAATGTTCATGCCATCAGGCTGCAAGGTTCCAGGACTTAAAATGAGGTGCTGTTCCTCCAGTTTGCGCTTGGAATTCTCCTGGCAGTGGAGGAGGCCGAGGACCGACGTATAGTGTGGGAGGGGGAGTTGAAGTGACCGGCAACGGGGAGATGCAGATCGCGGTTACGGACGGAGCGCAGGTGTTCTGTGAAATGGTCACCTGGTCTGCATTTGGTCTCGCCAGTGTAGAGGAGGCCACACTTGGAGCACTGAATTGGGATTCCAGGTCCATTTCCAGGCCTCCCAGTTCAGCTCCAGCCTGGATCTCTGTGGATTCCACAGTCCTTTTGTTTCTCACCTCTCCCCTGCCTGTGTGTGCTCCTCCCCCTCCCCCAACCTTCTTATTCTGGCTTCTGCCCTCTTCCTTTCCAGTCCTGATGAAGGGTCTCGACCCAAAACATCGACTGTTCATTTCCCTCCACAGATGCTGCCTGACCTGCTGAGTTCCTCCAGCATTTTGTGTGTGTTGCTCCAGATCCCAGCATCTGCAGAATCTCTTGTGTCTCAGTTGCAGAGGGATGTGTCGAGTCCCAGGTCTCGGAGTTTGGTGATGAGTTTGCTTGGAATTATAGTATTAAAGGCGGATCTGTAGTCAATAAACAATAGTCTAATGTAGATGTCTTTACTGTCCAGATGCTCCATATATGAGTGTAGGACCAGGGAGATGGCGTCCACTGTAGACCTGTTTCGGCAGTCAGCGAATTGCAGTGGGTCAAGGTTGTGTGGTAGGCTGGAGTTGATGTGTGCCATGACCAGCCTCAAAGCACTTCATGATGGTGGATGTCAGTGCCATTGGTCGGTAGCCATTAGGGCATGTTACCTTGTTTTTCTTAGGTACCAGGATGATAGTGGTTTTCTTAAAGCAGGTGGGAACCTCAGATTGATGCTGGGAGGGGTTAAATATGTCTACAGATATCCTGCCAGCTGATCTGCACAGGATCTAAGAACAGGACCAGGAACACCATCCAGGCCAGATGCTTTCCTCGTGTTCACTCTCCGGAAGACTGATCTTACGTCCTCAACGGTGACCATGGGTTCAGTTGCATCAGAGGCTGTCAGGGTGGGTGGTGACAATCCACTCCCCTTCTGTTCAAAACGTGCATAGATTGCATTAAGCTCATCGAGAGGAGATGCTGCCTGACCGTTTTGTAGCCCGTTATAGCATGTAAACCCTGCCACAACTGACGGCTGGTCTGGGACACGATTTTGGACTGATATGGTCTCTTGGCATCAGAGTGAGTGGGGAAGAGAGAGAGAAAGGGGTAGAATGGTGGGAGAGAGAGAATAGGGGGAGGGAGAGGGTGGGGGAGACAGAGAGGAGGCAGAGAGAGTGGGGAGAGAGGAGGGGAGAGTTGGAGAGAGAGTGGGGGAAGAAGATGGGAGAAAGAGAGAGAGATGGGGAGGAGAGGAGAGTTGGGGAGAGAGAGAGTGTGGGGAGGCGGGGAGAGAGAGTGTGTGGGGAGGCAGAGAGAGAAAGAGAGAGAGATTCACACAGTAGGAGAAGCCAAATGATTGCAAGGAGAGAGATGGGTGACAGGTAGAGATAAGATCTTTATCAGTCACGTACATCGAAACACACAGTGAAATGCATCCTTTGCGTAGAGTGTTCTGGGGGCAGCCCGCAAGTGTCGCCACGCTTCCAGCGCCAACATATCACGCCCACAACTTCCTAACCCGTACGTCTTTGGAATGTGGGAGGAAACCGGAGCGCCCGGAGGAAACCCACGCAGACACACGGGGAGAACGTACAAACTCCTTACAGACAGCGGCGGGAATTGAACCCGGGTGGCTGGCGCTTTAACAGCGTTACGCTAACCGAGGCAGTACTGTGCCTGCCCTAGAGAGGGACAGACAAAGAGGGAAGGGAAAGGTAGAACTGGGGAGAGAGCAAAAACGAGAGGGAGGTGACCATCAATCCAACTGTTCCGGAGGTGGGCCCGGGACACTGTGGATCGGGGTGTGTTGTCTCCCAGGTGTGGAGCATCCTGCACAACCACACAGCCCTGCTCCCTCCATCTGCACACCATCCGCGGCACCGCTCAGTGAATGAATCCACAACTCCCCGAGCTGCAGCGAGGCAGCGTGCAGGAAACCCCAGTGGCACTCGCCAGCAGGTCCCATCTTGTGGCACCGGGAATTAAAGGGAGGCGCAGGTTCTGTTTTCCGATGCCGATTGGTGGGTTAATTAAGGCAACGCTTGTCACACCTGCACCAGCTCCTCCTGCTCGCCGTCTGGGCTGGGTCCTCACCGTACATCACCCAGCGTGGCCCTCGCAGAGGCTGGGGCTGGGGCTGTCAGAACCCTAGCCTGACCTGGGATCCGTAACGCAATCGGGCCACCCCAGATCAGTGTCGTGGGGTCACTGAGCATCAAAACAGGCCCTTCGGCCCACCGTGTCTGTGCTGACCACCTTGCCTATCTCTACTAATCCCACTTACCCGCATTATTTCCATATTCCTCCATTCCAATACCTGTCCAGATGCCTCTCAAGTGTTGTTACTGTTCCCGTCTCCACCACCTCCTCTGGCAGCTCGTTCACCCTTCATGTGAAAAATTTACCCCTCAGATCTTCAGTAAACCTTCTCCCTCATACCTTGAACTGATGCCCTCCGGTTTTAGGCAGTCTTGCACCCACAGGGGACAAGACTCTGTCTTTATATCTATGCCTCAAATGATTTTATATACCTCTATAAAGTCACCTCTCAGTCTCATTCACTCCAGGGGAAAATAGTCCCAGCCTATCCAGTCTCTCCCTGTAATTTAAGCCCTCCAGACCAGGCACCATCCTTGTGAATCTATTCTGCATCCTCTCTCTAGCTGAATCACATCTTTCCGATAGTGTGTCTTGCACTGCATTAATATGATGTCCCAGGTCTTGTACTCAATGCCCTGACCAACGAAGGCCAGCGTACCATACACCTCCTTCATCATCCTGTCTACCTGTGTCGCTACTTTCAGGGAAGTGTGTACCTGTACCCCCTGCAACATTCCCCAGAGCCCTACCAGTTACTGTGTAAGTCCTGCCCTGGTTTGACTTCCCAAAATACATCACTTGGCACTTGTCTGAGTTAAATTCAATCTGCCATTCCAGAGGAACTCAGCAGGCCAGGCAGCATCCGTGGAGAAAAGCAGGTGGTCAACGTTTCGGGTCAGGACCCTTCTGAAGAAACGTTGACTGCCTGCTTTTCTCCACGGATGCTGCCTGGCCTGCTGAGTTCCTCCAGCATCATCGTGTTTTTCATCTAGATTCCAGCATCTGCAGTCCTTTGTTTCTCAGTCTGCCATACCTTTGCCCACTTTGCAAGTTGATCAATATCCTGTTGTAAACTTAGACACCTTCTTCAGCAAATTAGTGGAGAAGGTTCTTAGAGACAGGATTTATGGGCATTTGGTATTGGTATATTATTGTCACATACTGAGGTACAGTGAAAAACTTGTCTTGCATACTGATCGTACAGGTCAATTCATTACACAGTGCAGTTACATTGAGTTAGTACAGAGTGCATTGATGCAGTACAGGTAAAAACAATAACAGTACAGAGTAAAGTGTCACAGCTACAGAGAAAGTGCAGTGCAATAAGGTGCAAGGTCATAGTCCATCTCATCGTATAAGGGAAGGTCATAAGATCGTGAGGTCAGAGTCCATCTCATCGTATAAGGGAACCATTCAATAGTCTTATCACAGTGGGATAGAAGCTGCCCTTAAGTCTGGTGGTACGTGCCCTCAGGCTCCTGTATCTTCTGCCTGATGGAAAAGGAGACAAGAGAGAATGTCCTGGGTGGGTGGGGTCTTTGATTATGTTGGCTGCTTCACCAAGGCAGTGAGAGGTAAAGACAAGAGTCCAAGGAGGGGAGGCTGGTGTCCGTGATGCGTTGGGCTGTGTCCACAACTCTCTGCAATTTCTTGCAGTCCTGGGCAGAGCAGTTGCTGTACCAAGCCGTGATACATCCAGATAGGATGTTTTCTATGGTGCATCGATAAAAGTTGGTGAGTGTCAAAGGGGACATATCGAATTTCTTTAGCCTCCTGAGGAAGTAGAGGCGCTAGTGAACTTTCTTGGCTGTGGCATCTACGTGGTTGGACCAGGACAGGCTATTGGTGATGTTCACTCCCAGGAACTTGAAGCTCTCAACCCTGTCGACCTCAGCACTATTGATGTAGACAGGTGATTAGGGACAGTCAGCATGGTTTTGTGAGGGGCAGGGCATGCCTCATGAGCCTGATTGAATTCTTTGAGAATGTGACAAAGCACATTGATGAAGGTAGAGCAGTGGATGTGGTGTACATGGATTTTAGTAAGGCATTTGATAAGGTTCCTCATGGAAGGCTCATTCAGAAGGTCGGGAGGCATGGGATCCAGGGAAACTTGGCTGTGTGGATTCAGAATTGGCTCGCTCATAGAAGACAGAGGGTGGTTGTAGGTGGAGCGTATTCTGCCTAGAGGTCGGTGACCAGTGGTGTTCCACAGGGATCTGTTCTGGGACCCCCGTTCCTTATGATTTTTATAAATGACTTGGATGAGGATGTGGAAGGGTGGGTTAGTAAGTTTGCTGATGATGCAAAGGTTGGTGGTGTTGTGGATAGTGTAGAAGGTTGCTGTAGATTATAACAGGATATCAATAGAATGCAGAGCTGGGCTGAGAAGTGGCAGATGGAGTTCAAACGGGAAAAGTGTGAAGGGATACACTTCGGGAGATCAAATTTGAAGGCAGAATACAAGGTTGACGGCAGGACTCTTAGCAGTGTGGAGGAACAGAGGGATCTGTCCATAGATCCCTCCAGGTTGCCGCGCAGGTCGATAGGGTTGTTAAGAAGGCATATGGTGTGTTGGCCTTCATTAGTCGGGGTATTGAGTTCAAGAGCCACGAGGTAGTTTTGCAGCTCTATAGAACTCTGGTTAGACCACACTTGGAGTACTGTATTGCGTTCAGTTCTGGTGGTCTTATTATAGGAAGGATGTGGAAGCTTTAGAAAGGGTGCAGAGGAGATTTACCAGGATGCTGCTTGGCTTGGAGAGCATGTCTTATGACGATAGGTTGAGTGAGCTGGGGCTTTTCTCTTTGGAGAGAAGGAGGATGAGAGGTGACTTGATAGAGGTGTACAAGATGATAAGAGGCATCGATCGAGTGGGCAGTCAGAGACTTTTTCCCAGAGCGACAAATGCTAACACCAAGGGACATAATTTTAAGGTGATTGGAGGAAGGTATAAGGGGGATGTCAGGGGTAAGTTTTTTACACAGAGAGTGGTGGGTGTGTGGAACACACTGCTGACAGAGATTGTGGGGGCAGATACATTAGGGACATTTAAGAGACTCTTAGATAGACACATGAATGATAGAGAAATGGAGGGCTATGTGGGAGGGAAGGGTCAAATAGAGCAGGATAAAATGTCGGCACAACGTTGTGGGCCGAAGGGCCTGTTGTGTCTTCTCTCTCTCTGTTCTTCAGTGTCCACTATACCACTGATTTTGGCGTCATCCACAAACTTACTAACCATGCCGCCTACATTCTCAACTAAATGGTTAATACAGATGACAGACAACAGTGGACCCAGCACCGATCCCTGCAGCACACCACTGGTCACAGGCCTCCAGTCTGAAGAACAACCTTCCACTACTGCCCTCTGATTTCTTCCTCCAAGCCCATTTTGTATCCAATTGGCCAGCTCACCCTGGATCCCATTGGACCCAATCTTCCAGACCAGCCTACCTCGCGGCACCTTGTCAGAGGCCTCGCTAGAGTCCATGCAGACGATGTCTACTGCCCTGCCCTCATCTGTCCATTTGGTCACCCCTTCAAAAAAATTCATGAGACACGATTTCCCACGCACAAAGCCACGCTGACCATCCCTAATCAGTCCTTGCCTTTCCAAATGCAGGTAGATTCTGTCTCTCAGAATCCCCTCCAGAAACAAAGAAATAGGAAGTCCCACCTATCTGAGGGGGAGTACTGAGAGAGGGAGGGAGAGTGAGTGCTGAGGGCTGGGGAAGCCTGATCTCCAGAACTGAGAAAAATGGGAGGTGATCTGATCCGAGGGAAAGTGACAGGGTAGATAAAGGAGAATATTTCCTTTGGCTGGAGAGACAGACCCTGTTACAGGCTGGGAATAAAGGATCCACCTTTCAGGATTGACATGATGGTTGGTGGGTTAATTCTCCTAGAGTGTAGGTGGCTGGCGATTGGATTGGTGGGGTGTGAGAGATTAGGTTACAGGGAAATAAGAAAGCATAGAAAGCATCCTATCCAGATGCATCACGGTTTGGTACGGCAACTGCTCTGCCTGTGACCGCAAGAAACTGCAGACAGTTGTGGACACATCTCAGCACATCACGGAAACCAGCCTCCCCTCCATGGACTCTGTCTACACTTCTTGCTGCCTCGGTAATGCAGCCAACATAGTCAAAGACCCCACCCACCCCGGACATTCTCTCTTCTCCCTCCTCCCATCAGGCAGAAGATACAAAAGCCTGAAAGCACGTACCACCAGGCTCAAGGACAGCTTCTATCCTACTGTTATAAGACTATTGAACGGTTTCCTTGTACAATAAGATGGACTCTTTACCTCACATTCTACCTCGTTAGGGCCTTGCACCTTATTGTCTGCCTGCACTGCACTTTCTCTGTAACTAACACTTTATTCTGCGTTCTGTTATTGTTTTCCTTTGTACCACGACATACTGATTTAATGAAATGATCTGTATGGATGGCACGCAAAACAAAGTTTTTCACTGTACCCCAGTACGTGACGACAATAAACCAATTTACCAATTAAGTGGGGGAGTGCGACTAATGGGATTGCTCTGACAGCTGGCATGGACTCGAGGGACACTGCCCAGTCCATCACGGCACAGCCCTCCCCACCATTGACAGCATCTACACAAGGTTCTACATCACGAAGGCAGCATCTAGCATTAAAGATCTCTACCATGCCCTCTTCTTGCTGCTACCGTCAATTGGGAGGTACAGAAGCCTGAAGTCCCTCACCACCAGGTTAAGGAACAGCAGCTTCCCTTCAACCATCAGGTTCTTGAACCGACCTGCACAACCCTAGCCCTACCTCAGCAACGGAACACTACGGACCACCTCTTGCACTACCATGGACTTGTCTTTTTTTTTTGCACTAGTGTCTTGTTTTGCACTCTTTTTCTTCACTGTCTTGTATAATTTATGAAAAATTAATATTCTGTGTGTTGTCTGTACCAACGTGCCTGTGATGCTGCAGCAAGCAAGTTTTTCATTGTACCTGTACCTCACCGTACTTGTGCACATGACAATAAACTCAACTCGACATAACTGAAGACCTTACAGTTTGCAGTGGATGGTATGGCTCTCGGGAGTGTTGTAGTATAGCAGGACCAAGGAGTACAAGTACACGGTTCCCTGAAAATGGTGTCACAAGTAGACAGGGCAGTGAAGAAGGCATTTGGCAAGCTGGCCTTCCTCAGTCAGGGCACTGAGTATCGAAGTTGAGATGTTATGTTGCAGTTGTAGAAGACATAGGTGAGGCCACATTTGGAATATTGCATTCAGTTTTGGTCACCCTGCTGTAGGAAAGATGTCACTAAGCTGGAAAGAGTGCAGGGGAGATTTACAAGGATGTTGCCGGGAATCAAGGGACTGAGTAATGGAGAGAGGTTGAGCAAGTTGGGACTTTTTTCACTGGAACGTAGGAGAATAAGGGGTGATCTTATAGAGGTGTATAAAATTATAAGGGGCATAGACAGGGTGGATGCACACAGAGTTTTTCCCAGGAATCAAAAACTAGAGGGCATAGGTTTAAGGTGAGAGGGGAGAGATTTAATGGGAACCAGAGAGGCAACTTTTTCACCCTGGGGGTAGTGTGTGTACGGAACGAGCTGCCAGAGGAAGTGGTTGAGGTAGGTACATTAACAACATTTAAAAGGTACTTGGACAGGTCCATGGATAGGAAAGGTTGAGAGGGATATGGGCCAAACGCGGGCAAATGGGATGGGCTTAGATGGTCGGCACGGACCAGTTGGGCTGAAGGGCCTGTCTACCTGCTTCTCTGATTCTGTAACTGAACGGCCGCCTTCTACGCTATAAAGCAAACTGAGAAATGATCTAAAGGGTTTATTTCTTAGCTACTTCTTGGGAACTTCTTGTGCCAGAGGGTTATTGGTGGGCAGTTGTCTGTTGTAGGTTTCTGGTTTTCGGGGATATTGGGGGTGGGGATGGGGGTCGTGAGGGACAGGATTGGTCAATCTCACTCAACACCAGGACAGATACAAGCTCCCCCTGGCCAACTCTCGCCCATCTGATGGGAATCTAAAAGGTATGCCTCCCCCCCCCCCCACTGGGCCAGTTTGGGGTTGGCATCTTTAGGGGTGTCAGGTCAAAGGTCCTGGGTGGGCAAAAGGGCGGTGAGCCGGATGTTGGAGACTGGGGGTCTGACACTGGGCCCATTCATAGAACACAGAACAGCACAGCACAGAACAGGCCCTTCGGCCCACAATGTTGTGCTGACATAGCTAGTCCTTCCTACCTACAGAAGGCCCATATCCCTCCATTTTCCTCTCATTCATGTGCCCATCCAAGCCCCTCTTAAACGCCCCCAATGAATTTACCTCCACCACCCAATCAGGCAACGCATTCCAGGCATCCACCACTCTCTCAGTAAAAAAACCTACCCCTCATGTCTGTTCTGAACCTACCCCCCTCACCTTAAATGCATGCCCTCTGGTATTGGATCGCTCAATAATGGGAAAAAGATATTGCTTGTCCAGTATTCCTTCTGATGCAGCTTGTTGTTAATCTGGGAAGAGCACACTCTTCAAACCCAGGCACAGTCAACGACTTTGGAAAACGTGCTCACCACAGGCCCTGACAGTGTTCAACGTTCTGGCACGTGGGATGGGAGATTGTTTAGAATTCCTTCTTTCATACATAATCGTGATTTTCCTCAGCTAAATATTTTGTTTAGGGCTGATTTTTCATTCCTTCATTTGATAAACATCTGTGGGGCTTATTGGAGTTTGCAAGGATAACGAGGACTGGAAACTCATCCCAGCCAGCTAGGTAGGGGAGGGGATGGGGAGACGGAGACTTGGGGAGAGGGGAAGTCGGGGAGACTGGGAAATCGGAAGATGGAATAGGAAGGGGCAGGAGATCATCCTCTGGCAAGACAAGCCAGCCCTGACTGCTGCTCTTTGACTCATTATAGTGTCACACAGTAACACAGCACAGAGATAGGCCCTTCGGCCCACCATGTTGTGCCAACCTTTAAACCTCACCTAAGATTATCTAACCCCTTCCTCCCACATATCCCTCTATTTTAAATTCCTCCATATGCTTATCTAACAATCTCTTGAACTTGACCAACGTATCTGCCTCCAGCACCGCCCCAGGCAGAGCATTCCATGCCCCAACCACTCTCTGGGTAAAAAACCTTCCTCTGATATCTCCCTTGAACTTCCCCCATTACTTTAAAGCCATGCCCTCTTGTATTGAGCATTGGTGCCCTGGGAGAGAGGTGCTGGCTGTCCACTCTATCTATTCCTCAATATTTTGTACACCTCTATCAAGTCTCCTCTCATCCTCCTTCTCTTCAATGAGTAAAGCCCGAGCTCCCTTAGTCTCTCCTCATAATCCGTACTCTCCTATCCAGGCAGCATCCTGGTAAATCTCCTCTGCAACCTCCGGGCTGCCCCCCAAAATGACTACGCAAAAGATGTATTTCACTGTGTGTTTCCAAGTACATGTGACTAATAAAGATCTTATCTTATCCAATGCTTCCACATCCTTCCTATAATGAGGCGACCAGAACTGGACTCCCTCTGAACCGCTCCTGTCCATCCACCTGTCCAAGCGTCTTTTAAACGTTGTAATTGTACCCACTTCTTCTGGCAGCTCGTTTCACACACCCACCACCCTCTGTGTGAAAAACTTGCCCCTCAGGTCCCCTTTAAATCTCTCCCCTCTCACCTTAAACCTGTGTCCTCTAGTTTTAGACTCCCCAGGCCTGGGGAACAGACTGTGACCATCCACCTTATCCATGCCCCTCCTGACTTTATAAACCTCTCTCAGGTCACCCCTCAGCCTCCATCACTCCAGGGAAAACAGTTCCAGCCTGTCCAGCCTCTCCTTCCAGTCCCGGCAACATCCTCGTGAATCTTTCCTGCCCCCTATCCAGCTTCGTGACACCTTTCCTATAGTTGGGCCAGAAGTCCTGTCCCAATCCCCGTTGCCCCATCCCCTGCCCCTCTACTCCCTCCTGCCAAGGCTGGGGACAAAATGACACTGGGCAGGTCTCAGCCAAGACTGGCATCCTGGCATGGCTCTCCCTTGCTCAGAGACTGAGGAAGTTGATGCCCAAATTGAGGGCCAGCAGTGAGCTGGAGGCAGTCCCAGTTTGGCCAGCAAGTGGTTGAGGGGCACTCTGGGATAACATTGGATGGGTCAGGCCGGGGTTTCAGGGGAGCTCACTGGGAGAAACCCTGGATGGAAATGCAGCAGTGGTCCTGGTGATGCCTCCTGCAGAGGATGTGCCTTGTGTGACTGAGAGTGACCACGCTGTTAGAACATCCCTCACTGCAAACTTGTTGGTGCAGGACCTGGTGTTGCTGGCAAGGGCAGTATTTATTGCCCATCACCAATTGCCCTTGGGGAAGGTGGTATTGGTATTGGTTTATTATTGTCACTTGTACCGAGGTGCAGTGAAAAACTTGTCCTGCATACCGATCATACAGGTCAATTCATTACACAGTGCATTACACAGAGTGTATTGATGTAGTACAGGTAAAAACAGTAACAGTACAGAGTAAAGTGTCACAGCTACAGAGAAAGTGCAGTGCAATAAGTTGCAAGGTCACAACAAGGTAGATTGTGAGGTCAAGAGTCCATCTCATCGTATAAGGGAACCATTCAATAGTCTTATCACAGTGGGTAGAAACTATCCTTAAGTCTGGTGGTACGGGCCCTCAGGCTCCTGTATCTTCTGCCTGATGGAAGAGGAGAGACGAGAGAATGACCTGGGTGGGTGGGGTCTTTGTTTATGCCGGCTGCTTCACCAAGACAGCGAGAGGTAAAGCCAGAGCCCAAGGAGGGGAGGCTGGTTTCCATGATGCGCTGGGCTGTGTCCACAACTCTCTGCAGTTTCTTGCGGTCCTGGGCAGAGCAGTTGCCGTACCAAGCCGTGATGCATCCAGATAGGATGCTTTCTATGGTGCATCGATAAAAGTTGGTGAGTCTCACCACTGAAGGGCATCTTGGGCGATTTCAGAGGGCAATGGTGAGTCTGGGGCCACACATAGTCCGGACTGGGTAAGGATGGACAAATTCCGTCTCTGAAAGACATCTGTGAACCAGATGGGTTTTTAACAACATAAACTAACTTTGTAGTCTTCGTTACTAATGACAACCATTTTTTGTTAAGTTCCAGCTTTATTAACACCGTTACCACGGTGGGATTTGAATTCAGGTGTCGTAGAGTCATACAGCACAGAAACAGGCCCTTCGGCCCAACATGTCCATGCTCACCATTAACTGCCGATCTACACTTGCATGCTGTATAACTCTATGACAAATCCCATTGACCACCACTCGGCCTTCTATACCTTAGAGATTCAAGTGCTCGTCTAGATACTTAAATGTTGTGAGAGTCTTTGCTTTCACCACCCCCCAGATCACAACCACCCTCTGGGTGAAAACCACTTACCCCTTACCCTAAACCGAGGGCCTCTGCTTTTTGACACCTCTGCTGTGGTACAAAGTGCCTCACAATTTACCCTATCTACACCTCTATCAGGTCCCCCTTCTGTTCCAAGGGAAGCAAACCTGGACTGTCCAGTCTCTCCTCACAACGGAAGCACTCCGGATGGTTGGAGTCCAACAGCTCATTCCATGTACCCACTACCCTCTGTGTCTTCTCCGCGGATTGTCACCTTGTCGTGGTGGAGAAGCTTGTGTGGTCCTGAGATCCCGAGAGCGATGCCGTCTGGAGCTATGCTCCTGGTAGGGTCACCCATGGCGGTAAGGTCGATGGTGAGGTCCCTGACAAAGAACAATCCAAGCAAGACCTTCACAGCCGTTGAGTTCGAAGTAACTTTGTTCGCCTGTCCAGCAGGAACAGGCGGACAAAGTTACTTCGAACTCAACGGCTGTGAAGGCGGATGAAGGCTGCAACAAATCCATCAGCTCCAATCGTCGTAGTTTCCATGCCATTGGAATCGGTTGATTTGTGAAGTATCGTGTGCTTTTTGTAGTGCAACGTCAAGTACACGTTAAACAAATACACGCACAGGCATCCTCGCTCTGTGAGCTACTTCGCAAGTCAATCACTTGAGAGCCCGTAAATAGATCAACGCAACGAAGACCATCATCCTCGACCTCGAGGGGTAGCCACGACGACGACAACCCTCTGTGTGAAAAAGGGGCCCCCACGGGTCCATTTAAAATTTTTCCCCTCTCACCTTAAACCTATGCCCTCTAGTTTTAGACTCCCCTACCCTAGGAAAAACATTGTGACCATCCACCTAATCCATGCCCCATATTTTATAAACCTCTATAAGGTCACGCCTCAGCCTCCTGCATTCCAGGGAAAACAGTCCCAGCCTATCCAGCCTCTCCTGGTAACTCAAGCCCCCCCAGTCCCGGCAACATCCTTGTGAATCTTTTCCGCACCCTTTCCAGTTTAATGACATCTTTCCCATAGTGTGGTGACCAGAACTGCTCACAATACTCCAGGTGTGGTCTCACCAACGTCTTGTACAGCTGTAACATGACATACCATGTCTTGTACTCAACGTCCTGACCGATGAAGGCCAGCACATCAAATGCCTTCGTCATCACCTTGTCTTCCTGTATCGCTTATCTCCTTTCTGATGGTAAATCTCAGAGCTGTTGTCTGTCTCAGCATTCTGGATTGTTTTACCTTGTACTACCTCAATGCACTGTGTAATGAATTGATCTGTATGAATGGTATGCAAGACAAGTTTTTCACTGCATCTCGGTACATGTGACAATAATAAACCAATTCCAATTACAATAACAGAATGCAGAATAAAGTGTTACAGTTACTGAGAAAGTGCAGTGCAGGTAGACAACAAGGTGCAAGGCCAAAATGAGGTAGATTGTGAGGTCAAGAGTCCGTCTTTTCGTACTTGGGGTCCATTCAATGGTCTTATAACAGTGTGGTAGAAGCTGTCCTTGAGCCTGGTGGTCCGTGCTTTCTGTATCTACTCAATTCCTACTCCCTATACACTCATGACTGTGTGGCCAGATTCTGCTCTAACTCCATCTACAGGTTTGCAGATGACACCACTGTAGTGGACTGAATTTCAAATAACATTGAGTCGGAGTACAGGAAGGAGATAGAGAGCCTAGTGACGTGGTGTCATGACAACAACCTTTCCCTCAATGTCAGCAAAACAAAAGAGCTGGTCGTTGACTTCAGGAAGGGGAGCAGTGGAGTAGGAATTAAGTGATTTACACATACACTTGTAACTCTCTCCTATTTTCACATGACATCTCTTTGCCAGCTTCACACTATTCATTGCTGAGAGACAGGTTTGCCAGGTGATGTTAGTAGTGGTTTATTATTGTCGCGTGTACTGAGATCCAGTGAAAAACTCTGTCTGTGTGCCATCCAGACAGATCATTCCATCCGTAAATACATCGAGGTAGTACAAAGAAAACAGAATGCAGAATATAGTGTTACATTTACAGAGAAAGTGCAGTGCAGGTAGACTATAAGGTGCAAGGGCCATAACGAGGTAGATTGGGAGATCAATAGTTCATCTTTTAGTGTACGAAAGGTCTGTTTAAGAGTCTTCCTGTGTATTAATTCCCCAATATTGCAGACTCCCTTTATCCACATTCAGTTGAGTTAATGCATGTGACACACCTAGACTGGTGAAGACTTTGGTTCATGCCAACCCTGTGTACATCCTGTGAAGCGGGCAAGGTCTGTTCAGTGACTTGGTTCAACATCTCCTTGTAATTAAACAGATGAATAAGAAAGAACATTGAACAGTACAGCACAGGAACAGGCCCTTCGGCCCCCCCGTGGACTCCGTCTACACTTCCCACTGCCTCGGGAAAGCAGCCAACGGAATCAAAGACCCCTCCCACCTGGGACATTCTCTCTTCTCCCCCCTCCCATCGGGCAGAAGACACAAAAGCTTTAAAACACGTACCACTAGGCTCAAGGACAGCACCTATCCCACTCTTATAAGTCTCTTGAATGGACCTCATAAGAAAAAGATGAACTCTTGATCTCTCAGTCTGCTTTGTTGTGGTCCTTGAACTTTGTCTGCCTGCACTGCACTTTCTCTGTAACTGTAACACTACATTCTGCATTCTGTGTTATTTTCCTTTTGTACTACCTTGATGTACTTATGTAGGGCATGATCTGTCTGGATGGCACACAGACAAAGCTTTTCACTGTATCTCAGTACATGTGACAACAATATACCAATTACCGTGTCTGTGCCGACCATGATGCCAATCTAACTAATTCCAGCTGTCTCCACATGGCCCACATCCCTCCATTCCCTGCCTGTTCTTGTGTCTGTCTAACAGCCTCTTAAACGCTATCATATCTGCTTCCACCATCCCTCTTTGCAGTGTGTTCCGGGCACCCACCACTCTCTGTGTGAAAAAGAA
Organism: Pristis pectinata; assembly: GCF_009764475.1. Taxonomy (NCBI): domain Eukaryota; kingdom Metazoa; phylum Chordata; class Chondrichthyes; order Rhinopristiformes; family Pristidae; genus Pristis; species Pristis pectinata. Next base: position 140,979,931 of record NC_067407.1, on the reverse strand, counting down.
TTGCCTCATAACTCTTGAAACTTTCCCCCTCTCACCTTAAAGGTATGCCCTCTAGTATTTGACTTTTCTACCCTGCGAGAAAGACTGACTATCCACCCTATTGATGCCTCTCATAAACTTATACACTTCTACCTCAGCCTCTGTCACTCTGGAGAATAGACTTCAGTATTGGTATTGGTTTATTATTGTCACTTGTACCGAGGTACAATGAAAAACTTGTCTTGCACACCGATCGTACAGATCAATTCATTACACAGTGCAGTTACATTGGGTTAGTACAGAGTGCATTGAGGTAGTGCAGGTAAAAATAATAACAGAACAGAGTAAAGTGTCACAGCTACAGAGGAAGTGCAGTGCCATAAGGTGCAAGGTCACAACAAGGTAGATCGTGAGGTCAGAGTCCATCTCTTTGTATAAGGGAACTGTTCAATAGTCTTATCACAGTGGGGTAGAAGCTGTCCGTAAGCCTGTGGGTACATGCCCTCAGGCTCCTGTATCTTCTACCCGATGGAAGAGGAGAGAAGAGAGAATGTCCCGGGTGGGTGTGGTCTTCAACATGACAATTAGTGTTACCCTGTCACTCTGGCTTCTCTTTGTGCTCTCTCCTCTGGCTCCTCTTGCTGGAACTCCACTTCATGATAATTTATCTACCACTTCCTCTGTCCATGTTCCCAAAGCACTTAGACCCATAGAACACTACAGCACAGGAAACAGGCCATTCGGCCCTTCTAGTCTGTGCCGAAACATTATTCTGCTAGTCCCATTGACCTGCACCCAGTCCATAACCCTCCAGGCCTCTCCCGTCCATGTATCTATCCAATTTATTCTTAAAACTTAAGTGAGCCCACATTTAGCACATCAGATGGCAGCCCGTTCCACACTCCCACCACTCTCTGAGTGAAGAAGTTCCCCTAATGTTCCCCCTGAACCTTTCCCCTTTCACCCTAAAGCCATGTCCTCTCGTACTTATCTCTCCTAATCTAGGTGGAAAGAGCCTACTCGCATTTACTCTGTCTATACCCCTCATAATTTTGTAAACCTCTATCAAATCTCCCCTTGTTCTTCAATGCTCCAAGGAATAAAGTCCTAACCTGTTCAATCTTTCCCTGTAACTCAACTCCTGAAGACCCGGCAACATTCTAGTAAATCTCCTCTGCACTCTTTCAATCTTACTGATATCCTTCCTATAGTTAGGTGACCAGAACTGCACACAATACTCCAAATTTGGCCTCACTTTACTCTGTACTGTTATTGTTTTTACCTGTACTACATCATTTGTACTAACTCAATGTAACTGCACTGTGTAATGAATTGATCTGTGCGATCAGTTTGTAAGACAAGCTTTTCACTGGACCTCAGTACAAGTGACAATAATAAACCAATACCAATACCACTTATACAACCTCACCATAACATCCCAACTCCTATACTCAATACTTTGATTTATGAATGCCAGGATACCAAAAGCCTTCTTTACAACCCTGTCTACCTGTGACGCCACTTTCAGGGAATTATGTATCTGAATAGAACATAATTGGGGTGGGCCAGGTGTTCGAGCAGAGAGGTTTTGCATTAGGCTTGCTGTGATATGTGCATTATCGTCTGTAATTGCGTGGAGCTGCTGTTGGAGCAGCCTGGGCGGGAGACTGCAATGTGGTGAGAAGATGGTGCACACTGCAGTCACTGGGCACTGGTAGTGAAGGGAACATCCCTACCTATGTCTCCGCATGGTTTCAAGCATCTGCACTGAGCTCGCCTTCCAGTCTGTTGTCAGTTCTCTGAGCCCACCTTTGCCATCGGAGTTAGGCAGTACAATTAGTTCCAGTCATCAGTAAATGCAAGTTAAAAAAAAACTGCAGATGCTGCAAATCTCTTAGAGTTATACAGCATGGAAACAGGCCCTTCAGCCCAACTTGTCCATGCTGACCAAGGTGTCTACCTGACCTACTCCTGTGTGCCTGCAGTTGGCCCATATCCTTCTCAACTTTTTCTGTCCAAGAATCCATCTAAATGTCTCTTAAGCATTGCAATACACTTCACTCTGCACTCTGTTATTGTTTTACCCTGTACTACCTCAATGTGCTGTGTAATGAATTGACCTGTACGATCGGTATGCAAGACAAGTTTTTCACTGTACCTCGGTACAAGTGACAATAATAAACCAATACCAATACGGATTGTACCTGCCTCTACTACTTCGTCTGGCAGCTTGTTCCACACACCCACCACCCTCTGTGTGAAAAACGCCCCTCAGATCCCCTTTAAATATTTCCCCTCTCACCTTAAACCTATGCCCTCTAGTTCGTGATTCCCCAACCCTGGGAAAAAGATTGTGACATGTCTATGCCCCTCATAATTTTATATACCTCTACAAGGTCACCCCTTAGCCTACTTCACCCCAACTATCCAGCCTCTCCTTATAACTCAAGCCCTCCAGTCCCGGCAACATCCTTGTGAACCTTTTCTGTGTCCTCTCCAGCTTAATCGCATCCTTCCTATAGCTGGGTGACCAGAGCTGCGCACAACACTCCAGGTGCTGTTTCACCAGCATCAGCTGTAACATAGCATCCCAGCTCCTGTACTCAGTGCTCTGACTGATGAAAAATCCCGCAGCTACTGTATAAAGTGGAACTCCCATGCCATAATGAGGCTGTGCTGCAGTGGCTTTTAGATAATGCATTAATCCTTGCCCACCTACCCTCAAATAGAAGTAAGATCCCATGGAATTTCAGCAGAGAAATGTCCCCTCAACCAAACTCTCCAAACCAGGGGATCTGGCCATTAACATTTTTTTTCTATTCATTCAAGGGGTGTGGGCTTCGCAGGCTGAGCCAGTGTTTAATTGTCCATCCTGAGTTGCCCTTGAGAAGGTGGTGGTGAGCTGCCTACTTGAACCACTGCAGTCCCTGAGGTGTGGGTGCACCCACAGAGTTGTTGGGGAGGGAGTTCCAGGACTTTGACCCAGCGACGGTGAAGGAACGGTGATATATTTCCAAGTCGGGACGGTGTGTGGCTCAGAGGGCAACTCCCAGGGGGTGGTGGTCCCCGGGCTTTTGCAGCCCTTGTCCTTCTCGCTGGGAGAGGTGGTGGGCTTGGAAGGTGCTGTCTGAGGAGTCTCGGTGAGTCGCTGCAGTGCGTCCTGTAGACGGTACACACTGCTGCCACTGTGCGCCGGTGGTAGAGTCAATGTGGAGAGGGTGCCTGTCAGGTGGGCTGCTGTGTCCTGGATGGTGTCGAGCTGCTTGAGCGTTGTTGAAGCTGCCCTCACCCGGGCAGGTGGAGAGTGTTCCCTCACACTCCTGGCTCCAGCCTTGTAGATGGTGGACGGGCTTTGGGGATTCAGAAAGTGAGGTACTCACTGTGGGATTCCCAGCCTCTGACCTGCTCTTGTAGCCACACTGTGTGTACGGCTGCTCCAGGTCAGTTTCTGGTCAGTGGTAACCCTAGGATACTGACAGTGGGGGAATTCAGTGATGGGAATGCCATTGAACGTTGGGGGTGAGAGCTGGATTGTCTCTTGTTGCTGTTTGTGGGAGCTTGCTGTGTCTAAGTTGGCTGCACTTCCAACTTTGCAGCAGTGAAGAATTAGACGGTGGGGTATTGGTATTGGTTTATTATTGTCACTTGTACCGAGGTACAGTGAAAAACTTGTCTTGCATACCGATTGTACAGATCAATTCATTACACAGTGCAGTTACATTGAGTTAGTACAGAGTGTATTGTGGTAGTACAGGTAAAAACAATAACAGTATAAAGTGTCATAGCTACAGAGAAAATGCAGTGCAATAAGGTGCAAGGTCGCAACAAGGTAGATCGTGAGGTCAGAGTTCATCTCATCGTATAAGGGAACTGTTCAATAGTCTTTGGAGAGTCCTGAGGTCAGGAGAGGGAAACACGAATCCTTTTTTTATATACCCAGGGCACCTTCATTAGAACCCCTGAGTGAAACGCCTGAACTGATGTGGACCGGACTGGGATTGTGAGAAGCAATGGGAAAATTTGACGCGTCATTGATTCACACTGGTGTGAGCTGGATCACTTAATGATACTGCTTGGTAATTATTTAACCATCTTAATAAGTTCTAATTAAGATTTCCAATCTCCTTGGGCCATTAAGCGTAGTTTATTTAAAGCAGTCTGTTGTTCCCCTGAAAGAAGCAGTGTGGTGTAAAAACAAGTCTACCAACTCTCAAATTGAAGGATCTTTTTCAGAATACATAATGTGAAAGGCAGAAAGTTGCAAGTAATCGGGAAAACAAATGGAAATTTGGCCTTTATTGCAAAGGATGAAAGTAGGAAACTTGGTATAATTGTACAGGACATTGGTGAGGCCACACCTGCAGTGCTGTGTACAGACTTGGTTCCCTTATTTAAGAAGGATATACTTGCCTTGCAGGTAATTCAGAGACCTTTCATGGTCAATTCCTGGGGTTGCCATAATGGAGGTTGAGTTGGTTGAGCTTTATACTCTCTGGAGTTTGGGTGGTCATCTTGTAATGTGAGGCTCTGGGAGGCCGTGACAGGGTAGATGCTGAGAGGATGTTTCTCCTGGTGGGGAATCTAGAAGTGGAGGAAGCAGTTTCAGAATAGCGGATTCCTCATTTAATACGGAGATGTGGAAATTCTTCTCCGATGATCACGATTCAGGAATTATATCTCCAGAGAGCTATGGAGGCCGAATAATTGAATATATTCAAGGGCAAGAAAGGCAAAGGATCTGGGAAACAAGACAGGAGAGTGGAGTTAGGCCAGATCAGATCAGCCAAGGTCTTATTGAAAGGCAGAGCAGGCTCCCATTCCTTATCTTCTACCCCACTGTGATAAGACTATTGAACAGTTCCATTATACAATAAGATGGACTATGACCTCACGATCTACTTTGTTGTGACCTCGCACCTTATTGCACTGCACTTTCTCTGTAGCTGTGACACTTTACTTTGTACTGTTATTGTTTTTACCTGTACTACATCAATGCACTCTGTACTAACTCAATGTAACTGCACTGTGTAATGAATTGACCTGTACGATCGGTATGCAAGACAAGTTTTTCACTGTACCTCGGTACAAGTGACAATAATAAACAATACCAATACCAATCTTCAAAACAGTTCCAAGAGCTAATGGGAGGAAGGTAGTGTCTGGAAGACTGTAGCCTGTAAGGCCCAATACAGGCCTTTACAATTATTGAAGGGTTTGATGGATGGATAGGAAAGGTTTAGGGGGCCAAACACGGGGAAAAGGGACTGGCCCAAGTAGACAACTTGGTTGGCATGGACGAGTTGGGCTGAAGGGCCTGTTTCTCTGCTGTGTAACTCTGTCACCCTAGGACTCTAACAGAGCATCCAAAAGATTTTTGTTGCAGAAGCAGTGCTTCATTGATAATTGGGCATTTTCCACTAGATTTTCCTCTCCTCTGGAGCCTCATCCTGACGCTCACTCGTGTCCCGTCGCCCCAGTAATGGGTCAACTGTCCTGTCAAACCTCTGCCACAACTCACACCAGCCCCACACCCCCGGGTCTGACCCCACCCCCCTCCTCCCTGTTTTTGAACACGATCTCGTTTCGAAGGAAGAATGTGGATTGGGAAGCGGGGAATCCCGTTGGCTCTGTGGAGACCTGACACCTGTCATACAACTAAGCTGAAGGACCGTAGACAACAAAACAGGAGCAGGAGTAGGCCCCTCAGCCCCTCAAGCCTATCCCACCACTCAATGTGATCCTGGCTGACCTCTCCCAGGCCTTTGTGTCAGATCCCCATACCCCTCAGTTCCCCGATCTTTTAAAACTTTTATCTACCTGCATCGTAAATCCAATGATCCAGCCTCCACAACCCTCTAGGGCAGAGAATTCCAGGGATTCACCATCCTCTGATGGAAGAAATTCCTGTTTTAAATGATGGTTCCTTATCTTGTAGCCATGCCCTCTCATTCAAGACTCTCCCAATCACTGAAACATCTCCACATCTACCCTGTCACATACCCTTAGGATCTTGTATGTTTCAATAAGGTATTGGTATTGGTTTATTATTGTCACTTGTACCGAAGTACAGTGAAAAACTTGTCTTGCGTACAGGTCAATTCATTACACAGTGCAGTTACATTGAGTTAGTACAGAGTACGTTGATGTAGTACAGGTAAAAACGGTAACAGTACAGAGTAAAGTGTCACAGCTACAGAGGAAGTGCAGTGCAATAAGGTGCAAGGTCACAACAAGGTAGATCGTGGGGTCATAGTCCATCTCATTGTATAAGGGAACCGTTCAATAGTCTTATCACAGTGGGGTAGAAGCTGTCCTTAAGTCTGGTGGTACGTGCCCTCAGGCTCCTGTATCTTCTACCTGATGGAAGATGAGAAAAGAAAGAATGTCCCAGGTCGGTGGGGTCTTTGATTATGCTGGCTGCTTCACCAAGACAGCGAGAGGTAAAGACAGAGTCCAAGGAGGGGAGGCTGGTGTCCGTGATGCGCTGGGCTGTGTCCACAACTCTCTGCAATTTCTTGTGGTCATGGGCAGAGCAGTTGCCGTACCAAGCCGTGATGCATCCAGATAGGATTCTTTCTATGCTGCATCGATAAAAGTTGGTGAGTGTCAAATGGCACAAACCGAACTTCTTTAGCCTCCTGAGGAAGTAGAGGTCACCCCTCATTCTTCTAAACTCCAAGGAACACAGGCCCAACCTACTTAGCATCTCCTGGTAGGACAAGTCTCTTGTGAGATGTTTGTTAGACCGGTTGGTATCTTTGTACCGTACGTTAGATTCACTTGGTGCCTCTGGAGAAGATTGAGTCAGGTCCAACAAAGGATGTCCACCTGCATTCAGCCAGTTTTTCTTCAGGCACTCTGTGACTTTATTGTACCGTGTGTACTGTTGTGTACACATGTGGACAGTTTTGGTTACCCTGTTATAGGAAAGACGTCATTAAGCTGGAAAGAGTCCAGAAAAGATTTACGAGAAAGTTGCCAGGACTCAAGGGCCTGAGTTATAAGGAGAGGTTGGGCAGGCTAGGACTTTATTCCTTGGAGTGTAGGAGACTGAGGGGTGATCTTATGGAGGTGTATAAAGTCATGAAGGGCATAGACAGGGTGAATGCACACAGTCTTTTTCCCAGGGAAAGGGAATCAAAAACTAGAGGGCACAGGTTTAAGGTGAGAGGGGAAAGATTTAAAGGGGAACTTCTTCACACAGAGGGTGGCGCTTATATGGAACGAGCTGCCAGAGGAAGTGGATGAGGCAGGTACATTAACAACATTTAAGAGGCATTTGGACAGGTACATGGATTGGAAAGATTTAGAGGGATATGGGTCAAATGCAGGCAAATTGTTATTGGTATTGGTTTATTATTGTCACTTGTACAAAGGTACAGTGAAAAGCTTGTCTTGCAGACCGATCGTACAGGTCAATTCATTACACAGCGCAGTTACATTGAGTTAATACAGAGTGCATTGAGGTAGTACAGGTAAAAACAATAACAGTACAGAGTAAAGTGTCACAGCTACAGAGAAAGTGCAGTGCAATAAGTTGCAAATGGGATAGCTTAGATGGGCATCTTGGTTAGCACGAACCAGTTGGGCCGAAGGACCGGTTTCTGTGCTGTGTGACTCTATAGTTTACTTCTTGCATTTTTGAGACTTATGGTTGGCCTGAAATATGCACTGAGGTCTCGACGCCAATCTGGCACCTTCTGCAATCCTTAGTCCAAGTTAAGGTCAAGTTTATTATCCTATGCACAAGTCCGTGTGTGCACAGGCGCAATGAAAAACTTACCTGCAGCAGCTTCACAGGCACATAGCATCATAAAGCAGCATTCACAAGAAAAACATAAACTATACACAATTTTAACAAGAAAGAACACAATTAGAACAAAAAAGAAGTCCATTTTAGTGCAAAGTGATCAAATTAGTCATGGTGTTGCTAAACTGTAGTGATTAGGGTCGTACATTACTGTGGCTCTGAGCACCTCCAGGTCTGCGGCTTCCAGAGACCCACATCCTTTGTGGCTTACACTGGTGCTTTCCCTTGTTGCGTCTTCAGAACCTACTGCCCGTATCTCCCTGATCCATTGTAACATCCAGCTGACCAAGTTCTCTCCCTCTGTCCTCCACTTGAACATGAATTAGGAGCGGGAGGAAGTTACTATGCTCCCTCCTGCCTGCTCGCTATTTAATAAGTTGATGATGGACTGTAACCCCAACCCCATATTCCCACCTACACCCACGCCCCCCCCATAACCTTTCACTCCCTTGCTTATCAAGAACAGAGGTCGGGGGGCGGGGGGGGTGGTTGTTCATTATTTATGTGAGGGATTTGGATGTGAATGCACAAGGTTAGTAAGTTTGCGGATGATACTAAAATAGGTGGTATGGAGGACAGTGAAGAAGGATATCAAAAGTTACAGCGGGACATTGATAAGGTAGGTAAGTGGGCTGAGGATCGGCAAATGGCATTCAATTGCAGTGAACGGTAGGGCCCTGGGGAGTGCTGTGGAACAGAGGGACCTAGGAGTAGAAGTACACGGTTCGCTGAGAGTGGTGTCACAGGTAGACAGGGTGGTGAAGAAGGCTTTTGGCACGCTGGCCTTCATCAGTCAGCACACTGAGTCACAGAGCAATACAGCACAGATACAGGCCCTTCGGTCCAACCAGTCCATGCCGACCACGGTGCCCACCCAGCTAGTCCCAACTTCCTGCGTTCGGCCCATATCCCTCCAAGCCCTGCCCCTCCGTGTACCGATCCAAGTGCTTCTTAAATGATACTGTTGTACCTGCCTCACCCACTCCCTCTGGCAGCTCGTCCCATACACTCGCCACCCTCTGTGTGGAAAAAGTTGCCCCTCAGGTCCCTTTTAAATCTTTCTCCTCTCACCCTAAACCTCTGCCCCCTGGTTTTGGACTCCCCTACCCTGGGGAAAAGACTGTTACTGTCCACCTTATCTATGCCTCTCATAACTTTAAACACTTTTATAAAATCATCCCTCATTCTCCTACGTTCCAAGGGATAAAGACCCAGCCTGGCCAACCTCTCCCTATAACTCAGGCCCTCTCGTCCTGGCAACATCCCCGTAAATCTCGTCTGCACTCTTTCCAGTTTAACAACGTCTTTCCTATAACAGGGTGACCAAAACTGTATGCAGTACTCCAAGTGCGGCCTTGCCAACAGCATTGAGTATAGGAGCTGAGAGGTGACCTTATAGAGGTGCATAAAATCATGAGGGACGTAAATAGGGTGAACGCACACAGTCTTTTTCTCAGGGAAGGGGAACTAAAAACTAGAGGGCATAGATTTAGGGTGAGAGGGGAAAGATTTAAAAGGGACCTGAGGGGCATCTTCTTCACGCAGAGGGTGGTGAGTAGATGGAACGAGCTGTCAGAGGAAGTGGTTGAGGCAGGTACAATAACAACATTTAAAAGACATTTGGACAGGTCCATGGATAGGAGGGGTTGAGAGGCATATGGACCAAACGCGGGCAAATGGGACTAGCTTGGTGGACACCATGGTCAGCATGGACGAGTTGGGCCGAAGGGCCTGCTTCTGTGCTGTAGAACTCTCCGACTTCACCTCTGCCGTAAAAATATCCAAAGGCTGCTACCGCTGACCTTTGCAGCAGAGAGCTCCAAAAATTCACCTCATCCCTCCCTTAAATGGGTAAACCCCTGTTTTTAAACAGTGACCCCCCCCACCCCCCCAGTTTAATGTTCTCCTTCAAAGGGATGCCCTCTCTCCACACTCTAAGACCCCTCAGAATAAGTTTCAATCAGGTCCCCTCTTACCCTTTGAAACTGCACCATCTACTGTGTCCACTTACTGGACTTCTGTGAATCATGTGCTAGAATCACCCAGATCCCTCTGCAATCTCTCACCATTTAGATAATTAGTTTCTCTTTCATTTTTCTCGCTTAAGTTGACAATTTCACTTTTTCCCACTTTCTCGTTTCCTGTACAGGAAGCCTTCCATAAATTGAAGTTCCGCTGAATCCACTTTGTCCTCGATGAACTCCAGTAAATTGGTTAAATGTGGTTGTCCTTTCAAAGAATCATGTTGACCTTGGCAGATTACATTGAACGTTTTGAAGTACCCTGCTGTAACATCTTTAATAACAGTTTCTAACATTTCCCTGTGACAGACCATGAGCTCACTGGTCCGGACTTTCCTGCGTTCCGTCTCCCTCTTTTGTTAGTTATTGGTCAATCTAGCTGAACCCTCCCTGAATCTAACGAACTTTAGAAAAATAAAACTGAAGCCAAACCTCATTCCTCCTCACCATCTGTACCACACTCAATCCCCTCACCGCACATTCACCCACACCCTCCCACCAACACACACAGACCGACATCACACACACACTCCCCTCACACACACCACACACAAACCCACACACATCCCACACGCGCACACCCTCCCTTCATTCACAACCCACATAAACATCAACACACACACACACACACACACACACGCCAAACACACACACAGCCCCCCAAACAACCTCGACCCACTGCAATTTGCCTACCGCCAAAACAGGTCTACGGCAGACGCCATCTCTCTGGCCCTATGTTCATCTTTGGAGCGTCTGGACAGTAAAGCCACCTACGTTAGACTATTGTTTATTGACTACAGCTCTGCCTTCAATGCTATAATTCCAAGCAAACTCATCACCGAGCTCACAATCTACCTCGTTATGACCTTGCACCTTATTGTCTGCCTGCACTGCACTTTCTCTGTAACTGTGACACTTTACTCTGCACTCTGTTATTGTTTTTACCCTGTACTACCTCAATGCACTGTGTAATGAATTGATCTGTACGAATGGTATGCAAGACAGGTTTTTCACTGTACCTCGGTACCAGTGACAATAAAAAACTAATTCCAATTCTACACACTACACATGAACACACATGCAGAAACACACATGCACAAACCACACACACACGCTCACACAGAATACATAAACACACACACACCACACAAACACATGCGCGCACACCACACACACACACACACACACACACACACACACCTCAAACAAGCACACGTACACCAAACATAAACAGACACACACCACAAACAAGCACACACACACACACACACACAGCCCCCACACACACCCGACGCACATCCCCATGTACAGCCCCACACAGCTCCCATATACCCCACCTTATCCTCTCTTGCCTTCCCTGTGCTCCCTTCACATTCCCCCCCCCACCGAATCCCTCCCTAAACCTAACTGCCCCGCTCTCCTCAGCACCCTCTGTCCGACCAGCCCTGACCTCTCTCCGTGTGGCCCTGGTGTCACGCTGTGTACTGGGAGCTGGTTCCGGTGGAGGTGTGAGGTGTGAGGTGTGGGATGGGGGCAGCATTAATGGGTCACGGCTCTGTCCTGTAGCCAGAGAGATCCTACAATCACCACCATCCACAGTAACTCCTGATGCCCCAGTATAAGGGGGTGTTCGGTCATTACTGTAGCTCCTGGTTCAGTGGTGTGTCTGGTACATTTGTCCTTTTGATCTCATTAAACAAAATCCAAAGGTTAATTAGGAAAGCCGTCTGCTGGGTGATTTAATTGCATGGACTAGGATTTAGGTCGGTTTAATGGTTGTGTGCAAGGAACCTGCCCTGAAGCTGCCACGGTCCTTGAGGAGTTAAGGTGAAGGTTGACAGCTCTCTTCCGCTCTGCAACTCCAGGTTGACGCAGGGAGTGGCAGACCGAGGGTTGGGAGAGCAGGGACCAGCTGTGGAAACCGTATGAGTTCATCCCACCACCACCCCCGAAACATCTGGCCCGGCATCAGTGTTAATCCTCGGACAGGAGCAGCGCACAGGCAGCAGCATTTGGGACAACCACCGGGGCAGACCCATGTTCTCCTGTGTCAGGTCACTGGTGCTGGATGCCAAGGTAACGGATTGGATTTATCTGGGCATCGGGGTTTCAGCACAAGCATCTCCCTGTCACTCAGGGAGACGGAGTTGGCTGCATTGGATAATTCTTGCCATATACCGTAGCTTGGGTGATGGTAGTTCCTGCTCTCACGTGAGTTCCAGCATGCTGGTGAGCTTGTCTTGAAGTACAGTGCTTGAGTTTTCACTGGGAGGTATCTCTGTGCTTCTGCTGTGAGCTTCATAACAGCAAGGCACAAGACTATTCTTGTAAATTTCACGTTATATGTCAGTGTAGAAGATAGAGGAGCCTGAGGGCACGTACCACCAGGCTCAAGGACAGCTTCTACCCCACTGTGATAAGACTATTGAATGGTTCCCTTATACGATGAGATGGACTCTGATCTCACGATCTACCTTGTTGTGACCTCGCACCTTATTGCACTGCACTTTCTCTGTAGCTGTGACACTTTACTCTGTACTGTTATTGTTTTTACCTGTACTACATCAATGCACTCTGTACTAACTCAATGTAACTGCACTGTATGATGAATTGACCTGTATGATCGGTATGCAAGACAAGCTTTTCACTATACCTCGGTGCAAGTGACAATAATAAACCAATACCAATACCAGTAATCTGATTCTGATAAACCATCACTTGGACCATAATTAACGTACTGTGTACAATTCTGGTCACCGCAATATAGGACCGCAGGAGAGGGTGTGGAGAAGATTCACCAGGGTGTTGCCTGGGATGGAGCATTCCAGTTATGAGGAGAGGGTGGAGACGCTGGGCTTGTTTTCCTTGGAGCGGAGGAGGCTGAGGGAGACGTGACAGAGGTGTGCAGAATTCTGAGGGGGATTGACAGGGTAGAGAGTAGGAAACTTTTCCCTGTAGCAGAGATGTCTGAAGCGAGAAGGTGTAGGTTTCGGGGAAGGGGGAGGAGGTTAGAGGGGGTTTGAGGAAGAATTTGTTCACCCGGGGGGGGGGGGGGGGTTGGAATCTGGAATGCACTGCCTGTGGGGGCAGTGGAGGCAGAGACTCCCACAGCATTTAAGAAGTACCTAGATGAGCACCTGAATCGTCAGGGTACAGAGGGCTGTGGACCAAATGATAGGATAAGATATATATATATATTTATTAGTCACATGTACATTGAAACACACAGTGAAATGCCCTTTTTGCATAGAGTGTTCTGGGGGCAGCCCGCAATGTCGCCACGCTTCCGGCGCCAACATAGCATGCCCACAACTTCCTAACCCGTACGGCTTTGGAATGTGGGAGGGAACTGGAGCACCCGGAGGAAACCCACGCAGACACGGGGAGAACGTACAAACTCCTTACAGACAGCGGCCGGAATTGAACCGGGGTCGCTGGCACTGCAATAGTGTTACACTAACTGCTACACTACCATGCCACCCTTGTGCTGGGAAATATTGCTGGGAAATGATGGGAAATGGTGGGCTGAAGGGACTGTTTCTGTGTTGTACGAGTCTGTCTTTGACTAAGATTAGCAAAGACACAGTATGGGTAGAATTATGCCGCTGTTTTAGACTTCTTCTCATGGGTGTCTTGTGTGTGGTTTCGTCAGGGTGATCCAGGCCTGGGGAAACTTGAACTGTGTAGAAAATCGAATGAACTGTTTTCAGCAGAGAGGTGTAGATTTTTAGAGAAGAAATGTTCTTTGGTGAACAAGGAATAACTGATTCATGTGGATGGGGACCCCGTGAATAGGTATCATCAAGTTCAAGGTGTCATCTAGTATGATAAGATGGCCTCCTAGCACAATAAGATGGACTCTTGACCTCACAATCTTGTTATGACCTTGGACATTACTGTCTGCCTGCACTGCACTTTCTCTGTAGCTGTGACAGTTTATTCTGCATTCTGTTATTGTTTTACCCTGTACTACCTCAATGCACTGCAGTAATGAACTGATCTGTATGCAAGATAAGTTTTTCACTGTACCTCGGTATGTGTGACAATAATAAACAGATTCCAATTCCAGTTCCTAAAGTGAGTGAGGAGAGAGCCCGGGTAAGGTCCCTGCACCTGGGTGGTTGGTCAAAGGGAGGCTTTGGCTCAGAGGACATGAAGTAGTCACCGTCCCACCGCCTCAAGGGAAAGCCAACGGGCATTTGACCATAAGACATAGGAGCAGAAGTTGGCTGTTCAGCCCATCGAGTCTACTCTGCCATTCAATCACGGCTGATTTATTCTTACCTTTCAATCTCATTCTCCTGCCTTCTCCCCATAATCTTTGATGCCCTTACTGATCAAGAACCTATCAATCTCTGCCTTAAATACACCCAGTGACTTGGCCTCCACAGCCGTCTGTGGCAATGAATTCCACAGATTCACCACCCTCTGGATGAAGAAATTCCTCCTCGTCTCTTTTCTAAAAGGAGGTCCCTTCACCCTGAGGCTGTGCCCTCGAATCTGAGACTCTCCTGCGAAACCAACTGGAGGGAAGAATAATTTGCCGGACTATGGGGGAAGGCTGTGGGATTGTGGCTGCCGAGATTGCTCCACAGGGAGCTGGTGTGGATTTGATGGATCGAATGCTTCCTCTCTGCTCAGGTGCTGAGCTAGTGGGTGGGAATAATGATGGAGTTGATTTAGATTTCAAGGTATTTTACAAAGCCGCTTATGTGGGAAGATTAAAGCTCATGGAATAAGTGACAAACAATTGAGAGTTGCCTGCAGAGATGAGGAAAGGAGGTGGTGATTAATTCAAAGTGCTTCACTAGTGCTTTGGGGGATGGGTTGGAAATATTTACAAGGGCTCCAGGGATATTTCCTCTGTGTGCAGATTAATGCTGCGAATTACTGACCGGGTTACTGGGGGAGATGGAAATGCAGAGCTGGGGTTACAGTTAGATTAACCATGATCTGACTGACTGGTGGGGCAGAGCTGAGGGTTAGACTGGCCTGAACAACACCTCATATTCCGCCTTGGGAATCTCCAACCTGATGGCCTCAACATCCATTTCTCTAACTTCCGGTGACCTTGATGACCTGACCATCTCCTCTCCCCCCAATCCTGCATCGTGTGTGTGTGTGTGTGTGTGTGTGTGTGTGTGTGTGTGTGTGTGTGTGAGAGAGAAAGTGTGTGGGGGGGTGTAAGGTGTGTGTGTGTGTATACGTGTGGGGTGTGTGCGTGCGTGTGTGGGGGTGTGTGGGAGTGTGTGTGTGTGTGTGTGGTCGAGGACAGTTTTCCATCTCCTGTACTTTTGAATGAAATGGACTCTTAGTAGCAGGAGTATCGAGCCCCAGGTGGGTTCACTGTTCTGATGCAGGGCTCTGACCTGACACACAAACTCTGCTTCTCTCTCCACAGGCGCTGCCTGACCTGCCGAGCGTTTCCACCATTTTCTGCTTTCATTTGAGATTTTCCAGCAGCCGTGGTCTTTAACCTTCACTCAGGCCCATCGTCCCCACGTTGATTTCTGTGTAGCGTAGTGTGTAACCGTAGAGGTGTCCGGCATGTGAAAGGAGCAGAGCTCATTTCAGATTTTGATATCTCTTATCTGCCCTGTCAGACTACAGTCCATTCAGCCCATTGTGTCTGTTCCAGCTTCTGGTAGACCCATCTAATCACTCCCGTTCTCCAGATCTCTCCCCTTCCCCTTCACTGAGCTCCCCAGCTACAAGGCCCATTTCCTTTGTGAATGCCGATGGAAATGACTCATTTAGGACCTCACCTGTAGCTTCTGGATCCACGCACAGATTGATCCTGGGGCCTACTTTTTCCCTGGTTATTCTTTTGTCTGTAATATCCTTATAGAACGCCTCTGAGTTTTCCTTTATCCTGTCTGCCAGTAATTTCTCGTGACCCCCTCCTTGCCTTCCTAGTTTCCTTTTTAAGCACCTCCCTACACTTTTTACATACTTGACATTTACTTAGTTCCCTCCATCTGGTAAATTGGTTTATTATTGTCACATGTACCAGGTACAGTGACAAATTTTGTTTTGCATGCCACCCATACAGATCATTTCATCATTTCAGTCCATTGAGGTAGTACAAGGGAAAACAATAACAGAATGCAGAATAAAGTGTTACAGTTACAGAGAAAGTGCAGTGCAGGCAGACAATAAGGTGCAAGGGCCACAACGAGGTAGATTGTGAGGTCAAGAGTCTACCAGGGGACCATTCAATAGTCTTACAACAGTGGGATCCTTTTTCCTCTTATCATATTATACCACTGCCAACGCCTCTTTATCCAACCCTCAATATCCCTCAACATCCAGGGTTCTCTATACTTGTTACTGTGCTGTCTACATTCGACAAGTCCTCCCTTATGTTAATGAAATTGGCCTTCCCCAATTTAACACCCTTATTATTTCTCCTGTCTTTTTCCATGAGATAAGATTTCTTTATTAGTCACATGTACATCGAAACACACAGTGAAATACATCTTTTGCGTAGAGTGTTCTGGGGGCAGCCCGCAAGTGTCGCCATGCTTCCGGCGCCAACATAGCATGCCCACAACTTCCTAACCCGTACGGCTTTGGAATGTGGGAGGGAACCGGAGTACCCGGAGGAAACCCACGCAGGCACGGGGAGAACGTACAAACTCCTTACAGACAGCGGCGGGAATTGAACCCGGGTCGCTGGCACTGTAATAGCGTCTCACTAACCGCTACACTACCATGCCTGCCCTTTACCACTTTAAAGTATACAGAGTTATGGTCACTATCTTTGAAATGATCCTACACTTACACTCCCTCTGCTTGACCAGCTACATTACCTAAGATAAGGTCTAGTAATGCTCCTTTCCTTGTTGCCATGTCTACATATTGTGTTGGGTGTTGAGTATCAAGGTTGGGAAGTCATGTTGCAGCAGCTGTAATGAAACTTTGGTTAGGCCACATCTGGAATATTGCATGCATTTCTGGTCACCCCATCACAGGAAGGATGTGGAAGGTTTGGGAGAGGGTGCAGAGGAGATTCAGCAGGATGTTGCCTGGATTAGAGAGTACTAGCTATAAGGAGAAGTTGGACACATTTGGATTGTTTTCCCTGGAATGTCAGAGGCTGAGCGGAGACCTGATGGACGTTTATAAAATTATGAGAGGTATAGATAGAGCAAACAGAGTCTTTTTTCCCAGAGTGGAAATGTCACATACCAGAGGAAATGACTTAAAGGTAATTCTGCCCCTTCTGAGCCTTTATCACCAAGACAATCCCAGTTAATAGCTGGGAAATTAAAATCCCCCAGTACGACAACCCTACGACAAGTTTTTCACTGTATCTTGGTACAAGTGACAATAATAAACCAATACCAATATGAATATTTTTATGGCATCTCTCTGATATCTGCCTACAGATCTGTTCCCCCATCTCCTGTTGACCGCTGGGAGGTCCATAGTACACCCCAGGAAAGTGATGATGCCTTTTTTTATGTTTAGTCTCTGTTCTTATTTGAGGAGCCTTTGAGGATAGATTGTATGAATTGTCTGCTGTGTTCTCTGACAGTGACCACACTTCATTGGTCCTTTGGGACATGCTGAGGTTGTGAGAGGTGGTCCACGAGTACTGGCCTCATTTCCTTTTGTATAATCTGGGGACGGACGGGCTCTGTTGGTGTTTCCTTCTGCTTCCTGCCTCAGCACCTGCCATTGCTGGGGAGGAGGAGCCCTGTCCCACCACGCAGTTACATCTGAAGTGATTGGTGCAGGGTGCCCAGTACCTTGACATTGAACATTCACCATTGGGGATGAAGCCAAGGGTGTAGGTTAGAAGGTCGAGCTCCATATGGTGAAAGGTCAGTCAATTAACCTCTCTGTGGCTAGGTTGTAGGGGTGAGCCCCTGTTACACCAGGTGAAAGGTCAAGGTGTGAACCCCAGTTACAGCAGGTGAAAGGTCACGGAGTGAACTCCAATTACCTGGTGAAAGGTGAAGAGTCATCATGCCTATCCGTGTTATACCAGCCTTGCGGACGAAAGTCAGTGTCTTAACCCCGAGCACGAAGGTCACCCAGGTCATCCTGAGGCAGGAAGCAAAAGGAAACACCAGCAGAGCCCATCCATCCCCATATTATACAGAAGGAAATGAGGCCAGAACTTCTGGACCATTCCTCACAACCTCAGCACGTCCCAAAGGGCGAATGAGGTGAGGTCGCTGTCGGACTGGCTCTCACACTGCCCCTCTCACTCACACTGCCCCTCCCCATCCTCTCTTGTTTTCCAGTGCACGGGCTCGGAACAAACAGTGATGGGAAAGAGGGCCGAGCCGAGGAGCCAGGAAGACTGCACCGAACCCCCGCCATCGCCCGGTCAGAGACCCAACACCTGCTGCTTCTGCTGGTGCTGCTGCTGCAGCTGTTCCTGGTAGGTTGACCGCCCACCACCCCCCCCCCCCCCCGCCCCTGCGCGGACCGACGCCGACTCACTGGACGGGGCCAGCATTTGTTTCTCATCCCTCTCAGCCCATGGGGAAGGTGGCGATCAACTCCCTCCTTGACCCACTGCAGCCTGTGAGGTGAAAGCCTTACCGAGTGTCGGGGCACCGGGACTCTGCTCCAACGAGTTGGCCGTTGTATTGGGTGGCTGTGGGTCAACCACTTGCCCTGGAGTCACGTAGAGGCCAGAGCTGGGTGAAGTTGGCTATGAACAGTAGTCCGAGATTCGTGGCGCTGGTGGGGATGGACAGGGCGGTGAAGAAGGCGTTTGGCACGCTGGCCTTCATCAGTCAGGGCACTGAGTGCAGAAGTTGGAACGTGATGTTGCAGTTGGTGGTGAGGCCGCACTTGGAGTATCGTGTACAGTTTTGGTCGCCCTGTTATAGGAAGGATACCATTAAACTGGAAAGGGTGCAGAAAAGTTTTACAAAGGACTCGAGGGACTGGGTTAGAGCGAGAGGTTTTTAGAGGCGAGGACTTCACTCCTTGGCATGTAGGAGACTGAGAGGTGATCATATGGAGGTGTATAGTATCCTGAGGGGCATAGATAGGGTGAATGTGCACAGTCTCTTTCCCAGGGTTGGGGAATCAAGAAAAAAAGGGTATAGGTTTAAGGTGAGAGGGGAAAGAGTTAATAGGAAGCTGAGGGGAATCTTTTTAACGCAGAAGGTGGTGCATAAATGGAGCGAGCTGCCAGACGAAGTGGTTGAGGCAGGTACAATAACACCACTTAAAAGACACCGGACAGGTACATGGATAGGAAAGGTTTAGAGGGATTTATGGCAAGCGCAGGCAAATGGGACTGACTTAGGTGGGCGCCTTGGTTGGCATGGACGAGTTGGGCCAAAGGGCCTGTTGCTGTGGTGTATGACTCCACATGGCTCCGGGGAGCAGGACGGACTATTAGGTTGATGTACTAATCTACTTTTGACAAGACAAGATCTCTTTATTAGTCACATGTACATCGAAACACACAGTGAAATGCATCTTTTGCGTAGAGTGTGTTGGGGGCAGCCCGCAAGTGTTGCCACGCTTCTGGCGCCAACATAGCACGCCCACAACTTCCTAACCCGTACGTCTTTGCAATGTGGGAGGAAACTGGTTCACCCGGAGGAAACCCACACAGACACGGGGAGAACGTACAAACTCCTTACAGACAGCGGCTGGAATTGAACCCGGGTCTCTGGCGCTGTAATAGCGTTATGCTGACTGCTACACTACCGTGCCTGCCCTTAGGAATAGTAAAGAGAAAAGGTAACTGGTGGGAGTTGTCTATAGACCACCAAATAATAACATTACAGTGGCACAGGCAATAAACCACGAAATAGATGTAGCAGAGGATGTGGAGAGTCTGCAATGCAGTGAGGAGGTAATTCTTCCTTAGCAGTGTGACTCATCTCCTGATGCATTGAACCAGGAGTCACCTATATTGACCAAACCACACTCACGGCCAATTTTACAGCTGGCTCCAAGTGATCTGACAGTACAATCGCTCCTGGTTTGAATCTCGGATCTTCTGTGCATCTCGATTGTGTGGAGGATTAGGCTCCCTCTAATCTCTAGATTAATAAAATAGTTGCCAATCAGTTTTGTCTCCAGCAGAAATTCAGCTAAAAATAAAACAAACAGCAAACTGGGTGGGTGCTTGCAGTGTCACAGACCAGGATCTGAGGCACAAAGACTCGAGAAAATCAATCATTCAATAGTTGCCCAAGTACTCTCTGTCGGAATTTCTTACAGTTGAGGACCCTATCTCTATTTATTGAGGAGTGTGCAGCACGGAAGAAATATTGGGACAATCACAACATTTAAAAGACATTTGGACAGGTACATGGATAGGAAAGGTTTAGAGGGATATTGGTCAAATGTGGGGAAGTAGGACGAGCTCAAGTAGACCACTTGGTCAGCATGGACGAGTTGGGCTGAAGGGCCTCTTTCCATGCTGTCTATCTCCATGACAGTGACCCCCCCCCAGATGTGGGATTGGGATTGAGGAGGGTGACAATCCACTGCAGGCCTGATCAATGATGGTGGCTGTTTTACCCACAATCCCCTGTATACCAGGGACCACTCTATCCATTAACCAGGGAGATAAAGCATGCTACAGTTATTGTGATTCTGAAAGATGCATCGAGCCATAGAGTCATACAGCACAGAAGCAGGCCCTTCGGTGGTACGTCCTTTCAGGCCCAATGGGAGGAGGGAGAAGAGAGGATGTCCGGGGCGGGTGGGGTCTTTGATTATGCTGGCTGCTTTACCGAGGCAGCGAGAGGTATAGACAGAGTCCACGGAGGGGAGGCTGGTTTCCGTGATGTGCTGGGCTGTGTCCACAACTCTCTGCAGTTTCAAAGGATGTGTGTCTACTGGATGCAAAGAAAAGGTCTTTCAATCGGCATTTCCTTCGATAACGCAGGTCATGGACCCCTGCAGACTCGAAGGGACATTGGGAAAGGATGAAGTTGGGCTGTGATAATCCTTGGTGGAAAGTGGAGTCTGATTTCTTTTGTTTTCAGCCATGATGCATCTGGATAGGATGTTTTCTATGGTGCATCCTCCAAATCCACAAAACACCCAGTCCAGTGGAGAGAATTTCATGGATTCCCAACCCTCTGAGTGACGAGCTCCTCCCTCCTTCCATCCCGAGTGGTTGACCCCTTTCCCCGAGGCTCTGCCCTGCCTCTGGACTCTGGGGGACCAAGAACCTCCCCCATCCAGGGCTGGTGCTTTTGCTGAACCTGGCCACAGAGCCATCAATTGGTGCTGCCACCCAGGGTATTTGCTGTATTTTCTGAGTACAAGGTTAATGGCAGTATTCTGGGTAGTCTGGAGGAGCAGAGGGATCTGGGGGTTATCCACAGATCCCTGAAAGTTGCCTCACAGGTGGACAGGGTAGTTAAGAATACTGATGGGATGTTAGCTTTCATGTTGTGGGATCGAGTTTAAGAGCCGCGAGGTAATGATGCAGCTCTATAAAACTCTGGTTAGACCACACTTAGAGTACTGTGTCCAGTTCTGGTCGCCTCATTATAGGAAGGATGTGGAAGCATTGGAAAGGGTGCAGAGGAGATTTACCAGGATGCTGCCTGGATTGGAGAGTATGCATTATTAGGAGAGACTAAGGGAGCTAGGGCTTTATTCTTTGGAGAGGAGGAGGATGAGGGGAGACATGATAGAGGTGTACAAAATATTAAGAAGAATAGATAGAGTGGACAGCCAGCACCTCTTTCCCAGGGCACCAATGCTCAATACAAGAGGGCATGGCTTTAAAGTAATGGGTGGGAAGTTCAAGGGAGATATCAGAGGAAGGTTTTTTACCCAGAGAGTGGTTGGGGCATGGAATGCGCTGCCTGGGGTGGTGGTGGAGGCAGGTACATTGGTCAAATTCAAGAGACTGCTAGATAAGCATATGGAGGAATTTAAAATAGAGGGATATGTGGGAGGAAGGGGTTAGATAGTCTTAGGTGAGATTTAAAGGTTGGCACAACATTGTGGGCCAAAGGGCCTGTATTGTGCTGTACTGTTCTATGTCCTAAAATACCTTCCCTCTGAGCCGTCGGCCAGGCCGCAGTGGACAGGACTCACCCGTTCGGGGGTTCAAATCCCACCCCCAGAGATGTCATGAGAATGCCCGGGAGTGCGGAGGGAGTGACAGAGCTGCCATCCTGCTCAGCTGAGGCATTTGGCTGACCCTCCTGCCTGACCTCTCCACCAGACGTAAAGTAATCTCATGAACTGAGAGTTCTCTCGATTCCATCCAGAGCCCAGGGGAATTATTCCGATCAAGAGCTCATTAAATGAGAGCTCTCTCTCTCTTGCTGCCAGTGCTCTCATCCATAATTAACAGCCTCCCTGGCTGCATTAAACACAGCGGAGGTGTTGGAGCCGTCCCATGTTCCCCTGACGATGTGCAGGACTTAATGAGCCTGCACATGCTGTGTATCTCAGTCAATTCCTCAAAACCGGTGCGATGTACATGGAACAGTACAGCACAGGAACAGGCTCTTCAGCCCACAATGTCTGTGCCGAACATGATGCCAAATTAAACTAAATCTCTTCTGTCTGCACGTGGTCCATATCCCTCCATCCCCTGCATATTCACGTCTCTAACAGCCTCTGAAACCACTATCATATCTGCCTCCACCACCACCCCTGGCAGCCCGTTCCAGGCACCCACCGCTCTCTGTGTGTAAAAAAAAACCTGCCCCGCACATCTCCTTTGAACTTTCCCCCTCTCACCTTACATGCATTCCTCTAGTATTTGACATTTCTACCCTGGGAAAAAGGTTCTGACTTTCTACCCTGTCTATGCTTCTCATAATTTTATAAACCTCTATCAGGTCTCCCCTCAGCCTCCGACACTCCAGAGAAAACAACACAAGTTTGTCCAACCTCTCCTCATAGCTCATACTCTCTAATCCTGGCAGCATCAATGACTACCGACCAGTGGCTCTGACATCCACCATCATGAAGTGCTTTGAGAGGTTGTCCATGGCACACATCAACTCCAGCCTCCCAGACAACCTGGACCCACTGCAATTCGACTATCGCCGAAACAGGTCTACAGCAGATGCCATCTCCCTGGCCTTACACTCAGCTCTGGAGCATCTGGACAGTAAAGGCACATACGTTAGACTATTGTTTATTGACTACAGCTCTGCCTTCAATACAATAATCCCAAACAAGCTTGTCACCAAACTCCGAGACCAGGGACTCAACACTTCCCTCTGTAACTGGATCCTTGACTTTCGAACCAACAGACCACAATCAGTGAGGACAAGCAGCAATACCTCCAGCACGATTATTCTCAACACTGGTGCCCCACAAGGCTGCGTCCTCAGCCCCCTACTCTACTCCCTAGACACTCATGACTGTGTGGCCAGATTCTGCTCTAACTCATCTACAAGTTTGCAGATGATACCACCGTTGTAGGCCGTATCTCAAACAGTGATGAGTCAGAGTACAGGAAGGAGATAGAGAGCTTAGTGGAATGATGTCATGACAACAACCTTTCCCTCAATGTCAACAAAAGAGCTGGTCATTGACTTCAGGAAAGGGGGCGGTGTACATACACCTGTCTACATCAGTGGTGCTGAGGTCGAGAGGGTTGGGAGCTTCAAGTTCCTGGGAGTGAACATCACCAACAGCCTGTCCTGGTCAAATCATGTAGATGCCATGGCCAAGAAAGCTCACCAGCGCCTCTACTTCCTCAGGAGGCTAAAGAAGTTTGGTTTGTCCCCTTTGACTCTCACCAACTTTTACAGATGCACCATAGAAAGCATCCTATCTGGATGTAACATGGCTTGGTACGGCAACTGCTCTGCCCAGGACCACAAGAAATTGCAGAGAGTTGTGGACACAGCCCAGCACATCACGGACACCAGCCTCCCCTCCTTGGACTCTGTCTTCACCTCTCATTGTCTTGGTGTAGCAGCCAACATAATCAAAGACCCCACCCACCCGGGACATTCTCTCTTCTCTCCTCTTCTATCGGGTAGAAGATACAGGAGCCTGAGGGCACGTACCACCAGACTTAAGGACAGCTTCTACCCCACTGTGATAAGACATTTGAACGGTTCCCTTATACAATGAGATGGACTCTAACCTCACGATCTACCTTGTTGTGACCTTGCACCTTATTGCACTGCACTTTCTCTGTAGCTGTGACACTTTACTCTGTACTGTTATTGTTTTTACCTGTACTACATCAATGCACTCTGTACTAACTTAATGTAACTGCACTGTGTAGTGAATTGACCTGTATGATCAGTATGCGAGACAAGTTTTTCACTGTACCTCGGTACAAGTGACAATAATAAACCAATGCCAATACCAATCCTAGTGAACCTCTTCCGCACCCTCTCCACATCCTTCCTGTAATGGGGTGACCAGAACTGCACACAATACTCCACTATTTTCTTCCCTGAATTCCCTAGCTTCTGTGACCTTCTCCGTGGTAAACAAAAAAAAATTTGGTAAATTGGTTTATTATTGTCAAATGTACAGTGAAAAACTTTGTTTTGCATGCCATTTCATCATGTCAGTGCATCGAGGTAGTACAAGGGAAAACAATAACAGAATGCAGAATAAAGTGTTAGTTACAGAGAAAGTGCAGTGCAGGCAGACAATAAGGTGCAAGGTCATAACAAGGTAGATCGTGAGGTCAAGAGTCCATCTTATCGTACTAGGGGACCGTTCAACAGTCGGAATAGAAGCTGTCCTTGAGCCTGGTGGTACCTGCTTTCAGGCTTTTGTATCTTCTGGCCGATGGGAGGGGGGAGAAGAGAGAATGTCCGAGGTGGGTTGGGGATATGAGAGAGTCAGGGGATCCCAGGTGGGAATCAGTGTCCAGCTCCTAGCTGTCCTTTCCTGCTCCCTTCCCTCTGGTCTGTGTGTCAATGTGTTGTCTCTCTGCTTATAAACCACCGGAGCCTGGTGACTGGAAATCACTGGCGTGGGAAGCTGCAGGTGAGACCACCCCAGTGTGTTCCCCCCACCCCTCCTCCCCTCCTTGCCCTGATGAAACTGTGTTTGCCCTTGCAGCCTCTCCGCGCAGAAGGACGAGAGGGAGGAGATGACGGGGAGGCCCACGGAGGAGACCAGGATGGAGACCACGGTGGAGACCATCGAATCTGCCGAGGAGAGGTCAGTGGGATCTTCCGTTTTAGAAGCATGACCCTCAAACCCAGGGTCAGATTTGGCAACGCACTGTCATATGGAACACAGAACAGTACGGCACAGGAACAGGCCCTTCGTCTCACAATGTCTGTGCTGAACACGATGCCAAATTGAACTAAATCTCTTCTGCCTGCATATTATCCACATCCCTCCATCCCCTGCATATTCACGTGTCCATCTGACAGCCTCTTAAACAGCACTATCATATCTGCCTCCACCACCACCCCTGGCAGCCCGTTCCAGGCACCCACCACTCTCTGTGTAAAAAAACTTGCCCCGCATATCTCCCTTAAACTCTCCCCCTCTCACCTTAAATGCATGTCCCCTAGGATTTGACATTTCTACCCTGAGGAAATAAATGTTGACTGTTTACCCGATCTCTGCCTCTCCTAATTTTATAAACCTCTATCAGCTCTCCCCTCAGCCTCTGCTGCTCCAGAGAAAACAACCCAAGTTTGTCCGACCTCTCCTTATAGCTCATACCCTCTAATCCAGGCAGCATCCTGGTGAACCTGTTCTGCACCCTCTCCGCAGTCTCCACATCTTTCCTGTAACGGGGCGATCAGAACCGCACACAATACCGATATAAGCCTGCCTCAACTTCTCTTCTGTGCCAGTTCCCCATAACCCTCAATTCCTCGATCTTTTAAATATTTATTTATCTTCACCTCAAATATATCTAGTGATCTGTCCTCCACCACCCTCGGGGGCAGAGGAATCCAGGGATTCACTAGCCCCTGAGAGAAGGAATATCTACACACTTCAGTTTTAAATAACCTCCCTTAAGCAAGTGAACTGTTCTCTCCGAATCCACTCCATCAAAGCCGTTCACTATTTTAAAGAACTCAATCTCCATTTCTCATAAGAAAAGACACCCAGTCTGTGCATCCTTTCCCAATCCCTGCTCTCTCACGTTCCTGGTCTCATCCTCGCAAATCAACCCTGCACCCTCTCCAGGTCTCCCTATCCATATTGACCAGAACTCTACGTGGTCACACCAAGGTTTAGCATAGCAACTTCCTAATTCTGTTCCTCAGGAATTAAATCCTAGTAACACACAAGATACTGGAGGAACTCAAGTGGGTCAGGCAGCATCTGTGGAGGGAGATGGACAGTCAATGTTTCAGGTCGAGACACTTCATCTGGACTGGAAAGAGGGGAGAAGCCAAGTATAAAGAGGTGAAGGAAGGGGAAGGGAAAATTTTTTTTATACTGGCTCCTCCCCTCTACTCTCATAGTCCAGAAGAAGGTTCTCGACCTGAAACTTTGACTGTCCATTTCCCTCCACGGATGCTGCCTGACCCGCTGAGTTCCTCCAGCATCTCGTGTGTTGCTCCAGATTTCAGCATCTGCAGTCTCGTGTGTTTTCATGAAACCCTAGTAAGATAAGATAAGATTTCTTTATTAGTCACATGTACATTGAAACACACAGTGAGATGCATCTTTTGCATAGAGTGTTCTGGGGGCAGCCCGCAAGTGTCGCCACGCTTCCGGCACCAACATAGCATGTCCACAACTTCCTAACCCGTACGTCTTTGGAATGTGGGAGGAAACCGGAGCACCTGGAGGAAACCCACGCAGACACGGGGAGAACGTACAAACTCCTTACAGATGGAGGTGGGAATTGAACCCGGGTTACTGGCGCTGTAATAGCATTACGCTAACCGCTACGCAACTGTGCCTGCCTTTATGGGCTTGTTAACCCATTGCACAACTTCTTCTCTAAGATCCCTGGTTCCTCTAGCGCACACACCCTCTAAGTAAAGTGCCTGCCTTGCATTTAGCTGGGTAAATGAAGGCTATTGGTCTCTTAACTCCCCTGTTAGTGAACACAGTCATTTTAGTTTAGTTTATCATTTTAGTTTACCATTGTGCTAAAAGGGATGGACTCCGAATAGATCCATCAAATCTTCAACACTGGATGCCGTGCATTTGGAGTATTGTGCACAGTTCCGGTCGCCCAGCTATAGAAAGGATGTCACTAAGCTGGAGAGGGTGCAGAAAAGATTTACGAGGATGTTACCGGGACTGGAGGGCTGGAGTTATAAGGAGAGACTGGCTAGGCTGGGACTGGTTTCCCTGGAGCGAAGGAGGCTGAGGATTGACGATAAAATGGACTCTTGACCTCACAACCTACCTCGTTATGACCTTGCACCTTATTGTCTGCCTGCACTGCACTTTCTCTGTAACTGTGACATTTTATTCTGCATTCTGTTATTGTTTTCCCCTGTACTACCTCAATGCAGTGTTGTGATGAAATGATCTGTATGGATGGCACTGTACCTGTGACAATAATAAACCAATTTACCTTTTATTAGTTTATAAAATCCTTATTATTATTCTTATTTATTAGTCACATGTACATTGAAACATACAGTGAAATACGTCTTTTTGCGTTACGGAGAATGTGCTGGCGTCAGCCCGCAAAGTGACGCCACGCTTCCGGCGCCAACCTAGCATGCCCACAACTTCCCAACCCGTACGTCTTTGGAATGTGGGAGGAAACCGGAGCACCCGGAGGAAACCCACGCAGGCGCGGGGAGAATATACAAACTCCTTACAGGCAGCAGCGGGAATTGAACCCAGGTCGCTGGTGCTGTAACAGCATTACGCTAACCGCTATGCTACTGTGCCGCATGGGGGGTGTAGATAAGGTGGACAGTCACAGACTTTTTCCTAAGGGTCCGGAAGTCTAAAACTAGAGGGCAGAGATTTAAGGTGAGTGGGGAAAGGTTTAAAACCTGAGGGACAACCTTTCACACTGAGGGTGGTGGGTGTACGGAACAAGCTGCCAGAGGAAGCTGTAGAGCTGGGTACAGTTACAATGTTTAAAACATATTTGAACAGGTCCATGGATGGAGGGATATGGGCTGCATGCAGGCAAATGGGGACTGGCTCAGATAGACATCTTGGTTAGCATGGACCAGTTGGGCCGAAGGGCCTGTTTCCCTGCTGTGTGGCTCTGTGACTCTACAACCATCATCAGCAGAAGCACTCCAGAATAATTCTATTGATTTGAGAACAATTTGCACAGATTGGAAGGTCATCGATGTGACCCCTGTGTTTAATGAAGGAATGAGACATAAAAGAGAGAGAGCAAACACTGACCACAATGTGGGGAAGGTCTGGCGGCTTCTGTAGATGTTTCAGATCTGGGATCCTTCACCGATAATCGGTATTGGTTTATTATTGGCACATGTACCGAGATACAGAGAAAAGCTTTGTGTGCCATCCAGACAAATTGTTCCGTGCATCAGTAGATGGAGGTAGTACGAAACGAAAACAATAACAGAATGCAGAATAAAGTGTTACAGTTACAGAGAAAGTACAGTGCAGGCAGACAATAAGGTGCAAGGGCCACAAGGAGGTAGATTGAGAGATCAAGGGCTCATCTTTAGTGTATGTGAGGTCCGTTCAGGAGCTAATAACAGTGGGATTGCTGGTGCAATGTAGGCAGACAATAAGGTGACAAAGTAGATTGTGAGGTCAAGAGTCCATCTTATCGTTCTAGGGGACTGTTCATTGGTCTTGTAACAGTGGGATAGAAGCTGTCCTTGAGCCTGGTGGTACGTGCTTTCAGGCTTTTATATCTTCTGCCCGACTGGAGGGGGGGAGAAGAGAGAATGTCCGGGGTGGGAGGGGTCTTTGATGACGTTGGCTGCTTTACCGAGGCAGCGAGACGTGTAGATGGAGGCAGTGGAGGGGAGGCTGGAGGAGACGATGTGGCGGAGGGAGACACGGGGTGATTGCGGTGAAGGGAGAGATGGGAGTGGGTATGGTGGGTGCTGAGCGCCCTGTCAGATAGAACAGTGCACCGGAGAGTTTGGGCTGCAGCAGGAGACAGGTAGGACTCACCTGGTCGGCAGGTGAGGGGAGCAGGCAGCCCCGAGGGGAGAGTCTGACGTGTTGTTGTTTCAAGGTTTCAAAGGTGACAAAACCTGAGTTCAGTTCCCTCATTAGCGTCGCTGCTTCCAGCTGGAAATGATTTCCCACGCTGCGTACAACAGGGAGGCCCCGACCATTCACCAGCATCCTTTCAGGAACCTTCTTGTAGTTGTCACTCCCTTCATTTTATGATTCTCCTTCCCCTGAACCCCCCACCCTTCCCCTCCCCCTCACCCCTCCCCCTCCCTCCCCCACCCTACCCCACCCCACCCCTGACTTCCCGCACCCCACCCCTCCCCCTCATCCCCACCCCTGCCCCCTCACCCCTCCCCTACCCCTCATCCCTACCCCTGCCCCCTCACCCCTCCCCTACCCCTCATCCCCCCCTCACCCCGTCACTGCCCCCACCCCTGCCCCCTCACCCCTCCCCCTACCCCTCATCCCCACCCCTGCCCCCTCACCCCTCCCCCTACCCCTCATCCCCACCTCACTCCGTCACTGCCCCCAACCCTCTCCCTCACTCCCCCCAACTCCTCCCCCACCCCCCACTCCAACCCATCTCCCTCCCCCCACCCCACCCCCACACCCTCACCCTCCACCCATCCCCACCCCACCCCTCACCCTCACCGCTCACTCCACCCCACCCCTCACCCCTTCAATCCCCCACCCCACCCCCTCTCCCCTCATCCCCACCCCCACTCACACCGCCCACACCACCCTTCCCCCTCTCCCCACCCCTCATCCCCACCTCACCCTGTCACTCAGCCCCCACGCCTCCCCACCACTCCCCCTCACACCCCTCCCCCATGCCCATCACCCCTACCCCCTCACTCCCCCCACCCCCACCCCTCCTTCCCCCTCACCCCTCCTCCACACGTCCTCCTCACACCCTCATCCCTCCCCTCCTCACCACCCTCCCCCTTACCCCTTCCCTATCACAGCACCCCATCAACCCCCCTCACCCAGCACCCCTCCCCATCACTACCCTGACCCCTTCCCGTCACCCCCTCCTCATTACCACCACCCCCTCCCCCTTCCCCCTCCCCATCAGCCCCACCCATCCCATCGGACACCTGCCTTTTCCCACCCGCATCACACACACCCTCACCCCCAATGCCCATCTCTCCCTCCCCCCTCCCATTCCACTAAAGGGGATTAGGCAGGAGCCTCAGGATCCCCCGGCAGAGAAGTTTTCTGCTGGCGTTGGACTGCGGTTACGTATCAGGCAGGCTGATCGACTGTGGTAGTCTGGATGCTACCTGATCGGCGGGTCAGGCAGCATCCGTGGAGGCAAATGGACATTTGACGTTTTGGGTCCAGGTGAAGGGTCTCGACCTGAAACGTTGACTGTCCATCTCCTTCCACAGATGCTGCCCGACCCGCTGAGTTCCTCCAGCAGATTGTGTGTTGCTCCGGATTCCAGCATCTGCAGTCTCTGGTGTCTCCCACTGTGGTAACCTTCTTGGCCTTGGAGACATGAGTGAGCCTGGTGTGGGTCATACAATAACCTGAGCGGTTCAGAGTTAGCTGCACTTCTGCACGTGTTTTAAAACCAGCTTTCTCTTTTAGAAGTTTTACGAGGATGATTCCTG
Source organism: Pristis pectinata (assembly GCF_009764475.1). Classification (NCBI taxonomy): domain Eukaryota; kingdom Metazoa; phylum Chordata; class Chondrichthyes; order Rhinopristiformes; family Pristidae; genus Pristis; species Pristis pectinata. The sequence continues at coordinate 140,949,503 of NC_067407.1, read as the reverse complement.
GAATGAAAGGGCTTACATACGATGAGCGATTGTTGGCTCTTGGACTGTACTCATTGGAGTACAGAAGAATGAGAGGGGACCTCACAGAAACATTTCGAATGTTGAAAGGACTGGACAGAGTAGATGTGGTGAAGCTGTTTCCCCTGGTGGGTGAGTCCAGAACTAGAGGGCACAGTCTTAGAATTAGAGGGTATCCATTTAGAACAGAGATGCAGAGAAATTTCTTTAGCCAGAGAGTCGTAGATTTATGGAATTGGTTGCCACATACAGCTGTGGAGGCCCGATCACTGGGGGTGTTTAAGGAGGAGATTGATAGGTATCCAATTAGTCAGGGTATCAAGGGATATGGGGAAAAGACCGGGAATTGGGGCTAGATGGGAGAATAGTTTAGCTCATGGTGAGGTAGCGGAGCAGACTCGATGGGCCGAATGGCCTACTTCTGCTCCTTTGTCTTGTGATCTTGTGAAGTGAGGTCATTCTCATTCTGAAAAGGTACGTTCTCTGGACTGTCGGACCAGTAGCCCACATCCCCGTCTCCGCTGTTGCCCACCTGAGCACCAGGTGATTCTGAGCCACCAAGGTTAGCTGAGTGAGTGACTGCAATGAGAGACTCTCCGCGTCATTGGGTCGCCAGAGCTTCTTGAGAAGTGGAAGCCATCTCAACCGGTTATGGATCCTACACCGTGCGTTGCAACCAGGTGCCTTTGCACTGGGGGGTAAGGGGGGGGCAATGTGAATGGAGAACCAATGGGCAGACAGACCCCACGGCAACTGCAGGCAGCCCAGTGGCCCAGCGGGTAGAGCTGCTGCCTCACAGCTCACGAGACCCCGGTTCGATCCCGACCCCCGGCGCTGCGTGTGGAGTTTGCACGTTCTCCCTGTGACCGCGTGGGTTTCCCCCCAGTTCTGTCCCAAAGACATGCGGGTTGTAGGTTAGTTGGCTGCTGTAAATTTCCTCTAGTGTGCAGGTAGGTGGTGGGAAAATCAGGGAACGGTAGGTTGACACATGAGGGATAAGTAGTCAGGGGACAGGGAAATGAGAGGGGCAATGGGACTGATGGGATTGCTTCCCTGGGAGATTGCAGAGACCTGATAGGCCAAATGACCTCCTCCTGTGTTGTGGTGAGTATAAGCTCCCATTTACTAAAGCAATACAAGAGGGCATGGCTTTAAAGTCATGGGTGGGAAGTTCAAGGGAGATATCAGAGGGAGGTTTTTTACCCAGAGAGTGGTTGGGGCGTGGAATGCACTGCCTGGGGTGGTGGAGGAGGCAGGTACATTGGTCAAATTCAAGAGATTACTAGATAAGCATATGGAGGAATTTAAAGTAGAGGGATATGTGGGAGGAAGGGATTAGATAGTCTTAGGTGAGGTTTAAAGGTCGGCACAACATTGTGGGCTAAAGGGCCTGTATTGTGCTGTGCTGTTCTATATGTTCTATGTTCAAAACAGGAGTACGTCACAGCAACTTTATCAATGGTGACACAGGTGGACTGGGTAGTGAAGAAGGCATTCGGCACGATTGCCTTCAGTTGGGGCATTGAGTGCAGGAGTTGGGATATCATGTTACAACTGTACAAGTTGTTGGTGAGACCACACTTGGAGTGTCGTGCGCAGTACTGGTCGCCCAGCTATAGGAAGGACGTCATTAAGCTGGAGAGGATGCAGGAAAGATTCACCAGGATGTTACCGGGACTGGAGGGCTGGAGTTATAAGGAGAGGATGGACAGGCCGGGACTGCTTTTCCTGGAGTGAAGGAGGCTGAGGGGTTTATAAGATCACAAAGGGCAGAAATAGTGTGAACGGACACAGGGCAGTGTTGTCTAAAATGAGAGGGCGTAGATCTGAGCTGGGAGGGGAAATAATTATAGGGGAAAATTTTCACATTTCAGGGTGGTAGGTATATAAGATAGGTTTATAAAATAATGAGGGACTTAGATAGGGGATAGTCATTTTCCCAGGTTGGGGGAGTCTAGAACTAGAGGGCACAGGTGGGAGGGGAGAAACTTAAAGAAGATCTGAGGGGTAACTTTTTTTCACCCAGAGGGTGGTCCATATTTGGAATGAGCTACCACAGGAAGTGGTTGAGGCAGGTACATTAACAACATTTAAAGGACACTTGGACAGGTCCATGGATTAAGATAAACCAATTAAGATATCTTTATTAGTCACATGTACATCGAAACACACAGTGAAATACATCTTCTGCGTAGAGTGTTCTGGGGGCAGCCCGCAAGTGTCGCCACGCTTCCGGCATCAACATAGCACACCCACAACTTCCTATCCCGTACGTCTTTGGAATGTGGGAGGAAACCGGAGCACCCGGAGGAAACCCACGCAGACACGGGGAGAACGTACAAACTCCTTACAGACGGCGGTGGGAATTGAACCTGGTTCACTGGCGCTGTAATAGCGTTACGCTAACTGCTAGGGATATGGGCCAAACGCGGGCAAATGGGACTAGCTCAGATGGGAATCTTGATCGTCATGGACAGGTTGGGTCAAAGGGCCTGTTTCTGTGCTGTATGACTCTATGGCTGGGAGCCAGTATAGGTCGGGGGACATGAGGTGAAAGGTGAAGTGCTCTAGTGTCAAGACTGTTTCCCTGAGGATGGATATTTTAAACTGGCCAGGGCACTCTCTGGTAATGGAGAGTCTGGCTGGAGTCCATCAAGGTCCAGGGTGAGGGTTGGATTAAAGAGGCAGTGGTAAAATTAAACTGTTTTGTTCTTGGTAAATTTGTTTATTATTGTCACTTGTACCGAGGTACAGTGAAAAATTTGTCTTGCACACCGATCGTACAGGTCAGTTCATTACACAGTGCATTGAGGTAGTACAGGGTAAAACAATAACAGAATACAGAATAAAATGTTACAGTTACAGAGAAAGTGCAGTGCAGGCAGACAATAAGGTGCAAGGCCATTACGAGGTAGATTGTGAGGTCAAGAGTCCATCTTATCGTCTTAGGGAACCGTTCAATAGTTTTATAACAGTGGGATAGAAGCTGACCTTGAGCCTGGTGGTACGTGCTTTCAGGCTTTTGTATTTTCTGCCCGATGGGAGGGGGGAGAAGAGAGAATGTCCTGGGGTGGGAGTGGTCTTTGATTATGCCGGCTGCTTTACCGAGGCAGCAAGAAGTGTGGACAGAGTCCACGGAGGGGAGGCTGGTTTCCGTGATGTGCTGAGATGTGTCCACATCTCTCTGCAGTTTCTTGCGGTCCCGGACAGAGCAGCAAACAGAAATGCTAAACATCTGGCGTGTGGGTGGTGGGGAAACGTCGACTGGAAGAAGCCCCAGCATCAGCCCAATGCCAGCTGAGGAAGGAGCAGGAATTGGCAAGGGTTCAACAATCCAAGAGAACTCTGTTCCCACTGCCTCCACAAGAGAGATTGACAGCTCATCCAAGCACTTTTATTAGTTTGGGGGAATTCAAGATCTTCCAGCTGTGTTTACTTCCCGAGCCAGAGCAACGTTCACAATTTTATTGCCCCTAAACATTTGGTTTACCTCAAGCAAGGTTATTTATTCCTTTCACCAGCTGGGCTCCATGAGTCGGTAATGTTGGTTAACCCCTGCTCAGTGAGGAGATTCCTGAGTCATGGAATCATTGAGTTTACTGCCCCATGGCATTGATACCTAGCTCCCAGCTGTATCCCTGTCCTGTTAAACGTGGGGAAGGTGATACGGGGAGATCCAGGGATGTCCCACATCTCTCTGCCAAATCCATAAACACTTAGGAGCAGAATCAGGCCATTCGGTCCATCATAGTCATAGAATCATACAGCACAGAATCAGTCCCTTCAGCCCATCACACCCATACCGATCTTTTTGCCTGTTTAATCCCATTTGCCCACGTTAGGTCTGTATTCTTCTGTACCTTGCCTATTTAAGTGAACGCATCTGATTCCAGCAGAGAGTTCGAGATATAGAACATAGAACACAGAACGGTACAGGAACAGGCCCTTCGGCCCACAGTGTCTATGCTGACCATGATGCCAAATTAAACTAATCCCATCTGCCTGCACATGGTCCATATCCCTCCACTTCCTGCCTGTTCATGTGTCTGTCTTAAAGACTGCTAATCATACCTGCCTCCACCGGCACCCCTGGCAGCCCGTTCCAGGCACCCACTGCTCTCTGCATAAAAAAACTTGCCCCGCACATCTCCTTTAAACTTTCCCCCTCTCACCTTAAACCTCCGCTCTCTGGTATTTTGACAGTTCCACCCTGGGAAAAAACTTCGACCATCTACCCTATCTATGCCTCTTATTATCTTGTTTACTTCTCTCAGGTCTCCCCTCAGCCTCTGACGCTCCAGAGAAAACAACCCGAGTCTGTCCAACTTCTCCTTATAGCTAATACTCTCTAATCCAGGCAGCATCCTGGTGAACCTTCTGCACCCTCTCCAAAGCCTCCGCACCTTTCCCGTAACGGGGTGACCAGAACCGCACACAACACTCCAACAGTGGCCTGACCAAAGTTTTATACAGCTGCAACGTGACTTCCCGGCTTTTATACTCAACACCCTGACCGATGAAGGCAAGCGTGCCGTACGCCTTCTTTACCACCCTGTCTACTTGTGTTGCCGCTTTCAGAGAGCTATGGACGCACCCCAAGATCCCTCTGTATGTCAATGCTCCTAAGGGTCCTGCCATTCTCTGTATACTTTCGTTTGCTTATTGCTTGTTTCTTTAGTTCTTTATTTGTCATTGTACTGTTGCAACAACAACACAACGAGATTACGATGGCACTCCCTTGCTTAATCAAAACAGTAAATTGATAAGAGCAATTATAACTATAAAATAAAACAAACATACTTACACAAATATAAAGTATATAAAAAAAATAAAAAGGCAGTGTGCAAATGAACCATGATAATCAGCAGCATATCAATATCAATGTATTAAATAACACCGTGATGAGTCCAGCCGGTAAAGGGGGGAAGACATAGTATGTGTACGTATGTGTGTATAGGAGGTGTCAGTCCATGTTCAACAATTTAACAGCTTTGGGAAAAAAGCTGTGTTTCAGTCCTGTAGTGTGTGCATGTATTGTCCTGTATCGCCTACCAGAGGGGAGTAGTTTAAAAAGGTAGTGAGCAGGGTGAGTTGGTTCTCGAATGATGCTTAAAGCCCTGCTCCGACATTGAGCCTGATAGATGTCCTCCGTCGCTGGTAACTGAGTCCCAATGATGTTTTGATGACCCTCTGCAGAGCCTTCTGCTCCTTCCTAGTGCAGCTGGCATACCAAGCAGTAATGCTGTATGTCAGGATGCTCTCCACCGCACACCGGTAGAAGTTCACCAGAATGTTCTGAGACAGTCTGGCTCTCCTCAATTTCCTCAAAAAATAGAGGCATTGCTGTGCCTTCCTCATGACAGCTGAGGTGTGTATTGCCCAGGAAAAGTCCTCGGTGATGTATGCCCCCAGGAATTTAAAACTGGAGACTCTCTCCACAGCCTCGCCACCAATGAACACTGGACCAAGATCTATCTTCCTTGACTTCCTGAAATCCACCACAATCTCTTTAGTCTTTTGGGTGTTGAGAATGAGATTATTGGCGGAACACCAGGCTGTCAGGTTTTGTACCTCATCCCTGTCTGCCAATTCATTATTGTTCACGATCAGGCCAATGACTGTCGTGTCGTCTGCAAACTTTATGATGGTGTTTGTTTCATGGACGGATGAACAGTCATGAGTAAAAAGGGCATACAGGAAGGGACTCAGCACACACCCCTGGGGAACACCAGTATACAGGGTGTGGGTAGAAGATATGTGCCCTCCTAACCTGACAGTCTGCGGACGATTGGTCAGAAAGTCCATAATCCAGTTACAGATTGTTGTATTCAGGCCCAGGCTGTGGAGTTTGGACACTAATCTGCTGGGAATAACTAACACAGTCCAAAAAGAGCATCCTGACATACGTGTCCGGTCTTTCCAGGTGCGCCAGAGCAGTATGGAGGGCGAGACTAATTGCATCCTCCGTTAATCTATTTGCCCGGTAGGCAAACGGTGGCAGGGATAGCACGTTTAATGTGCTTCAAAATCAGTCTCTTAAAGCATTTGGCTATGATCAGTGTAAGTGCAATTGGGTGATAATCATTCCGGCAGCACACATTTTTTTTGCTTAGGAATGGGCACAATGATTGTTGATTTAAAACACGTAAGGACAACAGCATATGTCAGGGAGAGTTTGAAGATGTTAGTGAAAACCCCAGCTAATTGGTTAGCGCATGCCTGAAGCACACGCCCTGGTACACCATCAGGTCCGGCTGCTTTCCTTGCGTTAACACTGTGTAGTATCCTACTGACCTCATTAGTATCAAGTACCAGTCCATAAGGATCTTGAGGCAGTCTGACCATTTCCTTGCTGTAGTTCTCCCCGTCAAAGCGGGCAAAGAACTTATTAAGGTCCTCTGCCAGTGAGATGTTACTGTTTACAGGCTGGGTGTCTTTCATTTTATAATCAGTGAAAGCCTGTACTCCTTGCCACATGCGATGGGGATTATTATTGTTAAAACTGTCCTCGATCCTAAGTTTGTAGTCGTGTTTTGCTGTTTTGATGCCGCGTTTAAGATTTGCTCTAGCTAGACTATAGGCAATGGTGTCTCTAGCTCTGTAAGTAGCATCTCTAATCTTTAGCAGCTTCCCAACCTGTGTATTCATCCAGGGTTTCTGGTTTCTTTTAGTACTTAACCTGCCGAAATGTATCTCCTCATCTTTGTCTGGATTAAACTGCTTCTGCCGTTTCTCCACCCAAATTTCCAGCTGATCTATAACCTACCATATCCTTTGACAACCTTCCTCACTATCCAGATGCAGTCTCACTAGATTCTTACCTAAGTAAGATGGCTCTATTCTTGTTATCAAATCCTCTTGTGAAAAAAGCTACAGAAGGTGCAGGGCTGAAACTCTAAAGGTCATGAGGAAAGCAAAGAGGGCACTTGAAAACATATCAGCAGGTAAAATCAAGGAAAATGCTACGATCTTCTGGGAGAGAGGGTTAGAAGGGAAAGAGTTGGTCCTATTGGAAGCCAAAATGGCGGCCTGAGTTCGGAGACACAAGACGCATCAAATTCTGAATGAATACATTGCATCTGTCCTCAGGGAACGATACGGACATTGTGAAGTATTTAAAGTGATAAAATAGGATTGGTAAATTGGTTTATTATTGTAACATGTACTGAGGTACAGTGGAAAAAAGGTAGAAAAAATGAGGCTAGAAAAGGGGAGAAACCTCGCCCCCACCACGCTTCTTCTTTTCGTCCCTTTCCCAACCTCTCTCTCGTTTATCTACCTTTTTATTTCCTCCCTCCTTGCTTTGACCCACTCCCCCAGTGGATCTGCTCTCCCCTCCTCCCCCGCATCTGCCCATCGCTATCTCTTACCTGCATCTACCTATCACCGCCCTGTGCCCACCCCGCCTCCCCTCTTTTGTCCACCTATCACTGCTCTGCTTTTCCCCCCCGATATATCGGGCTTCCCCTTTTCCTATCTTCAGTCCTGAAGAAGGGTCCTGACCCGAAACGTTGACCACCTGCTTTTCTCCACGGATGCTGCCTGGCCTGCTGAGTTCCTCCAGCGTCGTCGTGTTTTTCATCCATACAGATCATTTCATCACATCAGTGCATTGAGGTCGTGCAAGGGAAAACAATAACAGAATGCAGAATAAAGTGTTACAGTTACAGAGAAAGTGCAGTGCAGGCAGACAATAAGGTGCAAGGCCATAACGAGGTAGATTGTGAGGTCAAGAGTCCATTTTATCGTACTAGGGAACCATTCAATAGTCTTATAACAGCGGGATAGAAGCTGTCCTTGAGCCTGGTGGTACGTGCTTTCAGGATTCAATATCTCCTGCCTGATTGGGGGGGTGGGGGGGGGGAAGAAGAGAGAATTTATTAAGGATCAGAAGGCAGTAAGCTCAGATAAAATATGTCCCAGTGCAGCTTCAGGCTGTCGGTTTCCAGCGCTCTTTGCCACGGTGTTGTAGAGCTGAGGCAGGACATGGATGCTCAGAGGGGGGAGAAAGGGGAGACAAGGGGAGGTTGGGCCTGAGTAACTGCAGTTGGGTCAGCTTCCCATTGGGACTGGGCATTGGTCATTGGTTTGTTATTGTCCCAAGAGTCACTTACAGCACGAAAACAGGCCCTTCGGCCCAACTCGTCCATGCTGGCTGTGTTGCCCAGCGAGCTAGTCCCATCTGCTCACGTTTGGCCCAGAGCCCCCGAAACCTCTCCTATCCATGGACTTATCTAAATGGCTTTTAAACGTTGCTAAAGTGCCCGCCTCAACCACTATTTCTGGCAGCTCGTTCCAAATACTCACCACCCTTTGCATGAAGAAGCTGCCCCTGATGTCCCTTTTAAATCTCTCACCTCTGATCTTAAACCTCTGCCCTCTTGTTTTTAAGCACCCCGTCCCTGGGAAAAAGACTGTGTGCTTTCACCCTGTCTATGCCCCTCATGATCTTATACACCTCTATCAGGTCACCCTGCAATCTCCTACCTTCCAGGGAATAAAGTCCTAGTCTACACAACCTCTCCTTGTAACTCAGGCCCCCAAGTCCAGGCAACATCCAGGTAAATCTCTTCTGCATGTGAAAAATTTTACAGCGAAAATCTTTTGTTTGCATGCACTCCCAGACAGATCGTTCCATACATAAGCACATTGAGGTAGTAAAAAGAAAACAGAATATAGTGTTACAGAGAAAATGCAGCGCAGGTAGACAAATAAAGTGCAAGGGTCTCAACAAGGTATATTAGAAGATCAAGAGTTCATCTTTCGTGTATGAGATGTCCCTTCAAGAGTCTGATTACAATGGGGTGGAAACTGTCCCTGAGCCTGGTGGTACGTGCTTTCAGGCTTTTGTATCTTCTGCCCGGCGAGAGAGGGGAGAAGAGAGAATTTTCAGGGTGGGTGGGGTCTTTGATTATGTTGGCCGCTTCACCAAGGCAGCGAGAAGTGTAGACAGAGTCCATGGAGGGGGGCTGATTTGTGTGATGCGCTGGGCTGTGTCCACAACACTCTGCAGTTTCTTGCAGTCCTGGGCAGAGCAGTTGCCATACCAAGCTGTGATACATCCGGATAGGATGCTTTCTATGGTGCATCGATAAAAGTTGGTGAGAGTCACCAGGGACATGTGGAGATGAGGGAGGTGGGAAGTACCAGCAAGTCAGCTGAGCCCTTTTTCCACTGAGTGTCAGCTGCAACCCGGCCTGCGCTGGGGAACGGGTCTTCGAGCAGGAGGCTGTGGCTGTTGCTGAGCTGTGGCTGTTTACAGACCTGCTGCTTCACCTCGGAATGCCCTCCACCATTGTTTACCACTCTGTCCCCGAGAAAACAAGTATGATGGCCGTCCCAACCAATCACAGGCCTCCACAGCCAGCCCATCAGAGAGATAAGAGGCGGAGGGGGGGGGTGAGTGGAGACTGAGCAGAACTGAGAGTGCCAGGAAGGAGCAGAGGCAGTAACATTCCGGGAGCTAACCGTTGGCCAGAACTCGGAGACATGCAGAATAACAGGCAGATTGAGAAGAAGAAGAACACAAAAGATGAAGAAGATAACAGGTAAATGACACAATTGGGCTTTCCAATGGCAGCTGGACCTATCCTCATCAAGAAGATCTCACTCTCTGTGAGACCATCCTCTTCCTGAGCCACATACACTTGTTCACATTGCCCGTTACCCAAGTGTGATCCCGCCACAAACTATTACAGGAAGGGTGTGGAGGGGGTGCAGAAGAGGTTCGCTGGGATGCTGCCAGGATTAGAGGGTATGTGCTATGAGGAGAGGTTGGACAAACCTGGGATGTTTTCTCTGGAGCAGCAGAGGCTGAGGGGAGACCTGATAGAGGTTTATAAAATTATGAGAGGCATAGACAGGGTAGAAAGTCAGAATCTTTTTCTCAGGGTACAAATGTCAGATACTCGAGGACATGCATTTAAGGTGAGAGGGGGAAAGTTTAAAGGAGATGAGCGGGGCAAGTTTTTTTACACAGAGAGTGGTGGGTGCCTGGATTGTGCTGCCAGGGGTGGTGGTGGAGGCAGATACGATGGTGGTGTTTAAGAGGCTGTTAGACAGACACATGAATATGCAGGGGATGGAGGGATGTGGATCATGTGCAGGCAGAAGGGATTAGTTTAATTCGGCACAGACATTGTGGGCTGAAGGGACTGTTCCTGTGCTGTACTGTTCTGTGTTCTATCCCACAGTGTGGACAAGCATAGTCTGATCCCAGTTATGGGGATAGTGCAGGGAAATGGTGCTGAGGTGGGAGATGAGCCATGATGGATGGGGGAACGGATTCGATGGACCGAATGGCCTGTAGCTTCTTCTCAGTTCTTCCCTTCCCCTGGCAAACCGAAGGCAGTTGGATCCTGCGGGCGGAAATGTGGGGGAATTCCGCAGAGCAGTGGGATTGCGCCGTGAGCCCACATGGGTTAATGGGCTGGATGGCCTCCATCTCTACCTCTATAAGGTACGGAGATGGAGAATGACTGCATGGTGCAGTGTTTGATGCCAACTGCCGATAGGTGCGGGGGTACCGCCAAGGCTGGCATCTATTTCCTGTGCCCAGGACTCCTGTGGGACCTTCTCCCTGTCCTGCTGAGGTCAGGTGATCCGGGATATCGGCTGGGGAGCTGGGAAGAATGGCTGTCAGTGCCCAGCGCAGGCTGGCGTGGCTGAGAAGGCAGTGGCGCTGCCCTTGTCTGTTTCCAGGGGAGCTGGGGAGGTGGGAGACAGGGAGGGTGGTTACCCACGGAAGCTCAGGCAGGGCCACCAGGTAACTGAGCATCTGTGAGTTTCTGGATGTTCGAGGGACTGGGGTTGGAAGGTTCTCGGGCACTGTGAACTGCCCCTGGTGTATGTGGGTGAGGGGCAGAATCTGGGGGGGGGGAGTTGACGGGAATGCGGGGAGAATAAAATGGGATGAGTGTATATGGATGGTTGATGGTCAGCACGGACTCGAGGGGCAGAAGGGCCACCTTCCGTGCTGTACCCCTCCATGACTGGACCCCCGCCAGTATCAGCGGGACATTCAGCCACAAACATAGCCCGGCACTTCGCCGTGACTTTAAGAGATCAGTGGGTGTCCGTCCAATCTCTATGCTGATCAACCCCCCTCTCTCCTCGAAAGGTGCTGAGAGGCAAGATCAGCCACCCTGCTAAACCCCAGCCCATGCATATTCAAACAGGCAGCGGCTGTGTTGTGATCAGAGGCGGGCTCTTCTCCTCGCTGTCTACAAGCTTTCCTATGAAAGGCATCTTTGATTTAGTTGCAAATGCAGGAGAGAAGACCCTTTGATCAGGACTTTGTACGTCAGAGCGAGCTCTCTCGGCAACGATTGAAACAGCGGTGTTCATAAAGGGAGCAATGGACAGGCTCACTTAAGATGCCCAGTTATTGTGGGCAAACACAGCTGACGTGTTCTTTTGTCGGTAGAACACAGAGCAGTGCAGCACAGGAACAGGTCCTTTGGCTCACCATGTCTGTGCCAACCATGACGACAAATTAAACAAAATCCCTTCTGCCTGCACATGACCCATATCCCTCCATTCCCTGGCTGTTCATGTGTCTGTCTAACAGCCTCTTAAACATTGCTATTGTATCTGCTTCCACCCCCACCCCTGGCAGCCTGTTCCAGACACCCACCACTTTCTGTAAAAAAAAACTTACCCCGCACATCTCCTTTAAACTTCCCCCTCTCACCTCCTTTAAACTTCCCCCTCTCACCTTAAAGCTATGCCCTCAAGTATTAGACACTTCCACCCTGGGAAAAAGACTGTCTACCCTATCTATGCCTCTCATAATTGTACAAACTTTCCCCCTCAGCCTCCACCGCTCCAGAGAAAACAACACAAGTCTGTCCAACCTCTCCTTATAGCTCATGCCCTCTAATCCAGGCAGCATCCTGGTGAACCTCTTCTGCACCCTCTCCAAAGCCTCCACACCTTCCTGTAACGGGGTGACCAGAACTGCACACAATACTCCAGGTGCGGCCTAACCAGAGTTTTATACAGCTGCAATGTGACTTCCTGACTCTTACACTCAATGCCCTGACCGATGAAGGCAAGCGTGCATATGCCTTGAGGTAACGATTGGATCAACTGTGATTACATTGAACGGGAGTAGCAGGCTCAAGGAGTGGCCTTTCCCCTGCTCCTAACTGGTACGTTTGCACAATTGTACTGATTACCAATAAGGTGCAAGGTCACAACAAGGTAGATCATGAGGTCAGAGTCCATCTCATCGAACGGTTCCCTTATGCGATGAGATGGACTCTGACCTCACAATCTACCTTGTTGTGACCTTGCACCTTATTGCACTGCACTTTCTCTGTAGCTGTGACACTTTACTCTGTACTGTTACTGGTTTTACCTGTACTACATCAATGCACTCTGTACTAACTCAATGTAACTGCACTGTGTAATGAATTGACCTGTACGATCGGTATGCAAGACAAGTTTTTCACTGCACCTTGGTACAAGTGACAATAATAAACCAATACCAATACCCGATGTAGATTTGGGAGTGCGTGGGTTAATCCAAGACATTGAAGCAAGCTGGTGAAATACAACCACTTTCCGCACCATTGTTTGGCCGGGTAGCGGGTGGGAGACAGGTGTTGGGTGTCTCAGTTTTCAGGAGGCCTTTGATCGGGTTTCCCGGAGGGTGAATGGGAGAGGGAACGAATGTCGCTGGAACACTGGGCAGGGGGACTGGAGACAAACAAGTAGGTGCGGTCCGATATCTGGGGTCAGCGCTGTGTCCTCTGCTGATCAGGGTCGGCGTTCACTTGCTTGTTGACAACACAAGAGCTGGGCAAAGAGCCAAAGGAGGTTACGAAAGACCTGGGCGAGAGGTAAACAGTTTGGCAGAAGGGGCAGAGAGATGGAAGGTGCAGTTTGAGTCTGAGGTAAACAAGTGGAGGTGTGTGCTCGGTGGAAGACATTGTCGGGCACAGGTAAACATCTGCTGGAGATCACGAGCAACAAGTCCCAGAAGGATCTGGTGCATGTAGATAACACAGATACAACTGCGGCGTTTAAGAGCCTTTTAGGGAGGCACGTGGATATGCAGGGGATTGGGGGGTGTGGGTCGTGTGCAGGCAGGTTAATTTGGCATCATGGGTTGGCATATTGTGGGCCAAAGGGTCTGTTCCTGTGCTGTTCTAGGTTCTAAAACTATATTTCCACCTTTTTCCCCAGGGAAAGGGAACCAAAGACCAGAGGGCAGAGGTTTAAGGTGAGAGGAGAAGGATTTAAAGGGGACCCGAGGGGCAACTTCTTCACACAGAGGGTGGTGGGTGTATGGAACAAGCTGCCAGAGGAAGTGGTCGAGGCAGGTACAATAACAACATGTAAAAGACACTTGGACAGGTCCATGGATAGGAAAGGTTTAGGAGGGACATGGGCCAAATGCGGGCAAATGGGACTAGCTCAGATGGGAACCTTGGTCAGCATGGACAAGTTGGGCTGAAGGGCCTTTTTCCGTGCTGTATTACCCTATAACTATGGATCAAGGTCATCCCCGTGTTCAGTTCTGGGGAATAGACAAGAAGATAGGGCTGATCACTGAACATCAGTTCTTCCTTTCAGAGACTTGTGCATGAAGTGGTATTTAATGCATTGGCCTGTTAGTTCTGAGACCACCGAATATTCAGAGGAGATTCCAAGACCGTTTCCACTGAGACAGCGAGGGTTAAAAGGAGATTTAATCGAGATTTTTTTTGAAGAAGGCCCGACGTTATGAGTTGGAGAAAGAGTGTTTTCTCTCTGCTTTGTTAGAAGAGTTGGTGAGGATTGACTCTGGTAGAAGAAAGTATTTTGTATACACCGGGGTTGTGCTGGCAAGAGGCACGCTGACTCAAAGTGAGCTTGAGGTGGAGACTCTCCACATCTTGGGGAATGCGGACCCGATAAAGGGGGAAGTAACAGGGTATTTTGGATTGGTTCAGCAGAGGGTCAAGTCTTATTGTCATGTGTACGGAGAGGTACAATGAGTCATGTGCACAGGCACGGTGAGGTACAGGTACAATGAAAAACTTGCTTGCAGCAGCATCACAGGGACGTAGGTACACACAACACACAGAACATGTTAGACATAAATTATACAAGGCTGTGAAGAAAAATGACTGCAAAACGAGACAGTGCAAAACAGAAGCACAATCAGAGACAAGCCCACAGCATTGCAAGAGGTGGTCCATAGTGTTCCGTTGCCGAGGTGGGGTTAGGGTTGTGCCGGTTGGTTCAAGAAGCGAATGGTTGAAGGGAAGTAGCTGTTCCTGAACCTGGTGGTGTGGGGACTTCAGGCTTCTGTACCTCCTGCCCGATGGTAGCTGTGAGAAGGTGGCGTGGATAAAACGGCCTCCCTTGCCGCTATGAACATCTAAGGATATTAAGGAGGTCGATGTGCAGTTTCTGTTCCAGTGTGTTAATCATCTCAGCAAACCCTTTATCTTAAAGCAGCGGAACCATGCCTTCGATGGAAGAGATCACGTCGTGGACACAGGGCTTTGACAAGGTGATGGGGACAGAGGCGGGCAGGAACGTCTTCCGACAGTTTCTGCGGACAGAGTACAGCGAGGAGAACATGCTCTTCTGGCTGGCCTGTGAAGAGTTCAAGAAGGAAAAGAACACAAAGGTGGTTGAAGAACGAGCGAGGACCATATACGAAGACTACATCTCGATTCTCTCCCCAAAAGAGGTAAGTGAGTTCTCCAGCCTGGGACACCTAGAACACAACAGTACTGCGCAGGAACTGGCCCTTCGGCCCACCTTGTCTGTGCCGACCATGATGCTGAATTAAACTAAATCCCTTCTGCCTGCACATGATCCATCTCCCTCCACTCCCTGCACATTGATGTGTCTAACAACCTCTTGAACGCCCCTATCATATCTGCCTCCACCCCCACCCCTGGCAGCCCGTTCCAGACACCCACCGCTCTCTGTGTAAAAAAAATTAACCTGCATATCCCCTTTAAACTTACCACCTCTCATCTTAAACCTTTAGTATTTGTCATTTCCCCCCTGGGAAAAAGACCGACCCTATCTGTGCCTCTCATCATTTTGTAAACCTCTATCAGGTCTCCCCTCAGCCTCTGCCGCTCTGGAGAAAACAACCCAAGTCTGTCCAACCTCCCCCTATAGCTCATACCTCAGCATCCTCATGAACCTCACCTGCAACCTTTCCAAAGCCCCCACAACCTTCCTGTAACAGGGTGACCAGCACCTGTTTAATTACTGCTAAAGGGAATAGGCCCTGTGCCACCAACGACTGGTCCCCTCGACAGTTGACACTCAGAATGACATTTACTCTTACTGAAGCAACAAGCACCTGGAGGAACTCGGTGTTTGCTTTCATCCAGATGAAGGGTCTCGACCCGAAACATTGACTGTCCGTCTCCCTCCACGGATGCTGCCTGACCCGCTGAGTTCCTTTAGCAAATTGTGTGTTGCTCCAGGTTCTAGCATCTGCGGTCTCTGGTGTCTCCATTCCATTCTTACTGACCTTGTCAAACTAATACCATTTATGTTTCGGAGTTATACAGCGTGGAGGCAGGCCCTTCGGCCCATCGAGTCCCTGCCGACCGCCACCCACCCATCTACTTTACTACCATGTTACTCTCCCCACAATCCCATCAACACCCACCTCCCCCCCCCCCAGATGCTCGCACTCACCTACACAGAACAGCCGATTAACCCACCGACACCGCACGTATGTGGGAGGAAACCGGAGCGCCCGGGGGTTGGGGGGGGAACCCACGCGGTCACAGGGAGAACATGCAAACTCCAAACAGACAGCGCCGGAGGTCGGGATCGAACCCGGGTCTCTGGAGCGGTGAGGTAGCAGCTCTACCCACTGTGCCGTCTAGCATTGGCTGATTATTTTAATTACTGTTAATAATTGGTAAATTACTGAGTGTGATCAGTGGTTAGGGCTGTAAATAATTGGGTTGTGTGCAATTTGCACAGTGATTGCAGTCAATAGTTAACAGTGTTGGTGCCCATTGCTGCCAATTAGTGTCTCCGAATGTGCTCAGAGGAGTCCAGGTCGGCTCCTGCCTGTTTGGGTCAGAACTGGTAATCATAAACACTGTCAGTGCTGATGCTTTATCCCACAGTGCAGCGTTAGGATCACCTGCCGTTAGCACAGCGTCAGAACAGGCCAGCACCCCTGATTAAATCCCATTCCCTGGGTAAGGAATAATGCAATCCCCGCCTGTGGATTTACTATATAAATTTTTGCTCGGAGTATTTACCACGTATTAGGTCGGGGCAAGACAGACTGAAGCGGTCGTGGAAGGTGATCCAAGCACACAAGTGCATCTGCTGACACTCAGTGGAGGAACACAGAACTGCAGTGAGTGGAGGATGGTTCTGGCAGGTAGACATTGTTACTGACTACCGATACCACAGGTCACAGACTGGTTATTGCTAGCATCCCTGACTACTAATACCATGGGCCCCAGACTGTGGTTATTATTAACAGTACCGACCTCTGATACCACAGGATGAATGGGCCATTAGCACACAGAACAGTACAGACAGGAACAGGCCATTCAACACATGATGTCTGTTCCGAACACGATGCCAAATTAAACTAATCCCTTCTGTCTCCATTCCCCGCATGTCCATGTGCCTATCCAAAAGCCTCTTAAACACCACCATCGTATCTGCCTCCACCGCCTCCCCTGGCAGCCTGTTCCAGGCACCCACCTCTCTGTGTAAAAAAAAAATTGCCTTGTAATCTTCTTTAAACTTTCCCCCTCTCATCTTAAACACGTGCCCTCCAGTAGTGTAGCAGTTAGCGTAACGCTTTACAGCGCCAGCGACCCGGGTTCAATCCCGGCCGCTGTCTGCAAGGAGTTTGTACGTTCTCCTCATGTCTGCGTGGGTTTCCTCCGGATTCCTCCCACATTCCAAAGACCTACAGGTTAGGAAGTTGTGGGCATGCTATGTTGGCGCCAGAAGCGTGGCAACACTTGCGGGCTGCCCCCAGAGCACTCTACGCAAAAGATGCATTTCACTGTGTGTTTCGATGTACATGTGACTAATAAAGAGATCTTATCTTAATCTTAGTACCTGACAGTTCCACCCTGGGAAAAAGACTGTCTGCTCTATCTATGCCTCTCATAACTTTATAAACCTCTATCAGGTCTCCCCTCAGCCTCCGACACTCCAGAGAAAACAACCCAAGTTTGTCCGACCTCTCCTTATAGCACATGCCCTCTAATCCAGGCAGCATCCTGGTGAACCTCTTCTGCACCCTCTCCAAAGCCTCCACATCCTTCCTGTAATGGGGTGACCAGAACTGCACACACAGGAGTGGCCTCACCAGAGTTTTATACATCTGCAATCGGTGAAGAAGCTCGGTCCGTTGCTGCTGCCACTGTCCGTGGCCAGTTCACCGTCTCATTCCCCCCCCCGGGGCGATCCTGCACGATGCACAGGGATCACGTCAGGCAGTGCTGTCACAGGGGCACCCCGGGTGTGACAGTGTAGCTGTGAATTGTGCTGCTCAGATCCAAGGGCACGGCCTCAGAATAAAGGGACGTCCCTCTAGAACTGAGATGACAAGGAATTTCTTCAGCCAGAGGGCGGTGAATCTGTGGAATTTGTTGCCACAGACGGTTGTGGAGGCCAAGTCACTGGGTACATTTGAGGCAGAAGTTGATAGGTTCTGGATTGGTAAGGGGGTTAAGGGTTATGGGAGAAGGAGAGAGAATGGGGCTGAAAAAAATCAGCCACGATAGAATGATGGAGCAGACTCGATGGGCCGAATGGCCTAATTCTGCTCCTGTATCTTATGGTCTTTGTCTTTGTGCTGTTTGCAGGTGAGTCTTGACTCCCGGGTGCGAGAGATCGTCAACAGGAACCTGATGAATCCGGGCCCTCTCATGTTCGAGGATGCTCAGCTCCAGATATACAGCCTCATGCACAGAGACTCCTTCCCCAGGTTCCTGAACTCGGATCTGTACAAATCTCTCGTGCAAAAGCCACAGCCTTCTCCCGACACTACTCCCACCACCGAGAGCTAATCCCAGGACCCCGAGAGAGCAAGGAATGGTGGAGCTCAGACACAGGTTTACACTCAAACTCACGTACACCGTCACACACACACATAAACTATCTCACACACAGTCACTCACACTGTCACACAAACCATCTCACACACCGTCACACACACACATAAACTCTCACACACCGTCACGCGCACACATACATCATCTTACACACCGTCACACACACATATACCATCACACACACCGTCACACACACCATCACACACACTGTCGCACACACACATAAACCATCTCACACACTGCCACACACACAGACACCACTACTCACACCGTCACTCACACTGTCACACACCCCTACACCATCACACACACCGTCACACATACCTACACCATCACACACACACATACACACTTACACCTACCCAATCCTGCACAGTTACAAGCATACTAATGTGCACAACTAATCAAATGCATGCATAGAAGTGAGTGTGCACGCACACACACACAATACAGGATTAACAGACACAATGATGTACATAAGGAATTCACCAGTGTAGTCACTTGCTTCCTCCTGGACATGTGCACTTAAACCCTGATACACTCCTCTCTCTTTCTCTCACACACATGCTCTCAAAGTCTTATAAACACACACACACACTCTTACACACAACCCACAAATGCATAATCTCATGCACAATTAAATGCACATACATAGACACACACACACACAGACACACACATACAGACACACAATAATTAAATATAGCGAAGCAGTGAAAAGCCCATTCGCTGGGTTCCTAGAGACCCCCAGTTTAGCTTTACTCAGGGTGTAGTGATACATTGAACATGGAGCTACTTTTAAAAACAAAATAGATATATATTTATTGGTTGTAATAAATCTTTTGCTCACTGCCTCAACCAGAAATACAAAAAAAGTCAAAAATATTTGTTTTTTTTAAAAAAACCAAGATTATTGTTCCCTGTAGAAACAGATTAGTGAGTTGGTCACTGCTGGGGTGGGATCATTGATACCACAGTCCACTGCTGGGGGCAACACTTATCCCAGTGCCCCAGCAGACTGTAAGACCAGTCAAGCTCATGTCTGCCACCCTTTTCCCTGGGGAGGGCAGATGTCACACGGTGTGTGTGTTGCCAGTGTGGTTCCCCCTAACAAAGGCCTGGCTTTATGTTATCGGGGGTGGATTTGCTCACTGTAACTTTGCCTCTGCTCCCTCGAGCTCCCAAAAATGCTTTCTTTGCAGTGAAGCATCTTGGAATGTCCTGAGGTCAGGGAAATGCAGGTTTGTTTCTCTTGTCAGTTGTCTACAGGATTTAATGAACTTTTACTAAGCACAAAAAAGAATTTAAATGTCGATTTTTTTTCCCTCAAGGGGGAAACCAAGATGTTATTGTCAGTAAGTCAGAGATATAGGGCCAATCTATCTCTTTAAAGATATGTGCAAAAAATATATATACATAGTAAGTAAAAGCCTAGAAATCTCCATTGCCTTTTTTTTTGGATGAGCAAATATTCCACCTCATCTTTCAGAAGGGGAGCAGATAACTCATTTTGTTTTAAAACAGAGTGAATATCGATGCCAATGTATTGGTTGGCAGCAGGTCAGAATGTGGTATTGAACTACAGCAGAGTCTCCCGACAACAGCAGGATTAATTCTAAAAGCAGTAAATGAAGGGCAGTGTCAGTATATAAAGTGCACATGATTAAATTACTTAACGTGGAGAAATTCTGGTCAAGATTGACAAGAGAATTATCCAATCGTCTTTCATCTCAAATCTTGACGGGTCACTCAATGTAACCCTTCGTTTTCAATGGATTAACGCATCCACTTGCAGGTGGTTCAAAGAGTGCACTAAATCACACCTGTCACCAGCGGAGATTTCTAGGCTCGATATTTTGCTTGTGTGTTGTTTAAAATATGTATGTAATTTTCACTTTTTTATTAAAAGCCTATGAGTATATTTATATAACTACATATGGATCAACAAAGTGGGCTGTGGGGAACGAGTGGGGAAGGTGGATGGATAGGGAGGGGGTCGAGTTTTACATGAGCATCAGGGCAGTCTCACAGCAGGAACCGCTCCCTGTTTAGTCTTGTCTTGTGTACACGGACTGGGCAAGTGTGGGGATGGGAACTGAGACCACCAGTCGGGCTGGTGAAGCCGAGCTCGGCCAGTGCGCCAGTCTCCAAGCTGGTTCCGTTATCCCCTCACCCCTACCCCCACCCCCGGAAATCTGCCAGTTTCAGTGATTCGGAAAAGCCCTGCCAGGTCCGTCCTTTGCCCTCATCTCTCTGCATGCTGGTGCAGCAGGCTCTTTGTTCCCCCAGGGAGATCGAGGGAGGGAAGGTAAACTTTTCCTCCTCGCCCGAGAAAGGTACTTTTCACAAAGAAAGGAGTTCGGCTCTTCAGCGCGCGGGTCTGTTGGTGCAGTGGCGGGGATTTAATCATTCCCCGCAAGTCTGGTCTCATTGTGGTCACCCCTCCCTACAGAAAGGGTGCTCGCACTCACACTTACCTAAAGGAACCGCAGAATCTTGCTCCTCACCCAAGGACAGCACTTCATACGTCCACGGTTCCACATCGCAGAGATTGCAGGAGGAACAGGAAGCAAATTGCATCCAAGTCCACAGCTAAATGCAACAATTCACAAACAAGAGACTTGGGGTGATCTTTAACTTAAAGCTTTTCCCTTCAGTTAAACAAATGAGAGGAAGGAAAAAAAGCAAGGCAGAGCTCCCCTTACCCACCACACAACTTTGGCAAGGTTCTTTGTTAAAAGGATGGCTGGGTTTGGCTGCTATTAAAGGGGAGGTTAGCTATGGCTCATTATAGGTAAATTAGATTGGTAAATTGGTTTATTATTGTCACATGTACGGAGGTACAGTGAAAAACTTTGTTTTGCATGCTATCCACACAGATCAATTCATTACACAGTGCATCGAGGTAGTACAAGGGAAAACAATAACAGAATGCAGAATAAAGTGTTACAGTCACAGAGAAAGTGCAGTGCAGGCAGACAATAAGGTGCAAGGGTGAGGTTAGGTGGAAATTTACTTAAAGGGGAATTTGTCAGGTGCACTCCTGATTATTAAACTAGAACTCTGACACATCCTTGCATTGAGAGAACTTTCTGTCTGCCAGTTGTTAACAGACCAGAGTGCGATTGCTAGATTCTCTTAACATTCAGTTTCTTTAGAAAGAAGCAATGATGAAGGCAAATGGTGTGTTGGGCTGTATTAAAAGAGCAATTGAATACAAGGGTAGAAATGTCTTGTTCCAATTATACAGACGCTGGTGAAATTGACCCTGGAGTGTTAGCCCCATACCGAAGGAAGGTTGTACTTGCAATAGGGGATTGCAGTGAAGGATGACTCCTGGGCTGATGGGTTTGTCACGTTGAAAAGAGATCAGGCAGACGAGGCCTGTGGTATCTTGTTTAGAAGAATGAGAGGTGATTTTATTCAAATGTACAAAATTCTTATTCGACTTGACAGAGTCAAAGTCAAGTTTATTGTCAGATGCACAAGTCCGTGTGTGCACAGGTGCAATGAAAAACTTACTTGCAGCAGCATCACAGGCACATAGCATCAGATATGCAGCATTTAAAACATAAATTATACACAATTTTTACAAGAAAGAACACAATTAAGACAAAAAAAGTCCATTTTAGTGCAAAGTGATCAGAGTGGTCAGTGTTCCTGAACTGTAGTCATTAGGGTTGTGCTGGTTGGTTCGAGAACTGAATGGTTGAAGGGAAGTAGCTGTTCTGTGTGCAAACTGCACACAGACAGCACTCGAGGTCAGGATACAACCGGGGTTAGACACGGGAGTGATATTTGCTCTGACTGGGGTGTTTAGAACAAGGGACACAGTTTCAAAAGAAAGGGTTGGCCTTTCAAACTGGTATTACAGATCAATTCATTACACAGTGCACAGAGAGGAAATTTCTTCAGTCAGAGGGTGGTGAATCTTTGGAATTCTCGACCCAAGAGGACTGGAGGCTCGGTCCATGAGTGTAGTCAGGACAGATTGGAATTGGTTTATTATTGTCACATGTACCGAGGTACAGTGAAAAACTTGTCTCACATAACGTTCATTTAAATCATGTCATCACATCAATACATTGAGGTGGTACAAGAAAAAACAAGACAGAATGCAGAATAAGGTGTTGCAGTTACAGAGAAAGTGCAGTGCAGGCAGACAATAAGGTGCAAGGCCATAACGAGGTAGATTGTGAGGTCAAGAGTCCATCTTGTTGTACCGGGGAACATTCAATAGTCTTAAAACAGCGGGATAGAGCCTGGTGGTACGTGCTTTCAGGCTTTTCTATCTTCAGCCTGATGGGAGGGGGGAGGAGAGAGAATGCCCGGGGTGGGCGGGGTCTTTGATTATGCTGGCTGCTTTACCGAGGCAGTGAGAAGTGTAGACAGAGTCCATGGAGGGGAGGCTGGTTTCCGTGATGTGCTGAGCTGTGTCCACAACTCTCTGCAGGCTGACCTCGCAATCTACCTTGTTGTGCCCTTGCACCTTATTGTCTGCCTGCACTGCACTTTCTCTGTAACTGTAACACTTTATTCTGCATTCTGTTATTGTTTTTACCCTGTGCTTCCTCAATGCACTGTGTAATGAATTGATCTGTACGACCGATATGCAAGACAAGTTTTTCACTGTACCTCAGTACATTTGATCAACAGATCATTAGATTTTAAGAGGTCATTGCAGGAAAGTGGTGCTAAGGTAACAGCCATCAGTAATTAAATAGCAGAGCAGGCATGAGGGACTAAAAGGTCTTTTCCTGTTCTCATAGTGTAAAAACGGGTGTATGATGGTTGCCCCATCGAATCCATGCCGAACTAATCCCACTCAAACCTGTTTCATTCTCTCCACATTCTCACCAACTCCCACCAGTGCTCTACCCCTCACCCACACACCGGGCGGGCAACTTACAGCGGCCAGTTAACCCACCAACCCCGCACGTCGTTGGGATGCGGGAGGAAACCGGAGCACCCGGGGTAGGGGGGGAGCCCACGGGGGTCACAGGGAGAACGTGCAAACTCCACACAGACAGCGCCGGGAATGAATGGGGGTAGCAGAAAGCGTGAGGCAGCAGCACTACCCATTGCACCGTTGTTTGTCTTGCGTCGTTACTGCTACCGAGGACACTTGCTGGTTCTGGTATCCCTGCATGTTCCCCCACGGGAACAGCTTCTTCCTCTCTGCCATCGGATTTCAGAATAATCCACGAACACTATCTTATTTTTCCTTTTTGTTTTGCACTTTTTATTTATTTTGTAACTTAGAGCAACTTTAAGTCTTGCACTGTGCTGCTGCCACAAGACAACAAACTTTACGACATATAAGTCAGTGATAATAAACCTGATTCTGATTCCCCCCCTTTCCAATACACTCGGTGCTGTTAAAGTTCCCATTGCTGACCCTGGCTCACTGCATCAATGGAGCCATGGTAAAATGTCTGTAACATAGAATATAGAACATAGAACAATACAGCACAATACAGGCCCTTCGGTCCACCATGTTGTGCCGAACTTTAAACCACGCCTAAGACTATCTAACCCCTTCCTCCCACATATCCCTCTATTTTAAATTCCTCCATATACTTATCTAGTAATCTCTTGAACTTGACCAATGTACCTGCCTCCACCACCACCCCAGGCAGCGCATTCCACGCCCCAACCACTCTCTGTGTGAAAAACCTTCCTCTGACATCTCCCTTGAACTTCCCACCCATTACTTTAAAGCCATGTCCTCTTGTATTGAGCATTGGTGCCCTGGGAAAGAGGCGCTGCCTGTCCACTCTATCTATTCCTCTTAATATTTTGTACACCTCTATCATGTCTCCTCTCATCCTCCTCCTCTCCAAAGAGTAAAGCCCCAGCTCCCTTAGTGTCTCCTCATAATCCATACTCTCCAAACCTCTGGCCCCTTCCATTCCCTGTGCCTCCCAAGCAGGGATGTTCAGGGAAAGTGGAAATCCGTGCTATTAAAGCAGTGACTTGTCTACCCACTGGATCCTGTAATCCGGGATAGCTGGGTCGGAACTCTCTGGGATCCAGCCAATCGGATGGAAATAAATACAGAACACAACAGAGCCCCAATTGGGTGCCAATGTTTTAATGCAGCCAATGACAATGGCCTCCAACCCATCCCAGAGCTTTGATTGGTCGAGCCACCTGCTGGTCAGGAGCTTGAGCCTGTCCCAGGAGAGTCCTGACTGGCTGAGTTTCTGAGCCCAGCCCGTCTGTACAATGCGGCACCCTGGAGCAACACACAAGATGCTGGAGGAACTCAGCGGGTCGGGCAGCGTCCGTGGAGGGAAATGGACAGTCGACGTTTTGGTTTGAGGTCCTCCATCTGGATCTGGCCGAGGTTTCGACCTGAGGGTTTTGACCTGAAACATCGACAGTTCCTATCCTTCTACAGATGCTGCTCGACCCGCTGAGTTCCTCCAGCAGATTGTGTGTTGCTCTAGATTCCAGCATCTGCGGTCCCTCGTGTCTCAGGTTAGAATTGCTATTGGACATTTGTGATATCATCAGGTGGTCTGCACGCTGGTTAAAATTGGCAGGTGGAAGAGGGGACTGAGTGATTCACTTTCCCTATGCAAACAAAACCTTGGTGAGGCCACACTTGGAGTATTGTGTTCAGTTTTGGTCACCCTGCTATAGGAAGTTTGTGATTAAACTGGAAAGAGTGCAAAAAAGATTTACAAGGATGTTGCCAGCACTCGAGGGACTGAGTTATAGGGAGAGGTTGGGCAGGCTGGGCCTTTACTCCTAGGAGTGTAGGAGACGAGGGGTGAACTCATAGAGGTGTATAAAATCATGAGGGGCATAGATAGGGTGAGTGGTCTTTTATCCAGGGTTGGGGAATCGGAAACTAGAGGACATAGTTTTAAGGTTAGAGGTGAAAACATAGAGTATAGAAAACCTACAGCACAATACAGGCCCTTTGGCCCACAAAGCTGTGCCGAATGTGTCCCTACCCTAGAAATTACTAGGCTTACCCATAGCCCTCTATTTTTCTCAGCTCCATGTACCTATCCAAAAGTCTCTTAAAGGACCCTATCGTATCCGCCTCCACCACCGTTGCCGGCAGCCCGTTCCACGCACCCACCACTCTCTGAGTAAAAAACTTACCCCTGACATCTCCTCTGTATCTACTCCCCAGCACCTTAAACCTGTGCCCTCTTGTGGCAACCATTTCAGCCCTGGGAAAAGTCCTCTGACTGTCCACACAATCAATGCCTCTCATCATTTTATACACCTCTATCAGGTCACCTCTCATCCTCCGTCGCTCCAAGGAGAAAAGGCCGAGTTCACTCAACCTGTTCTCATAAGGCATGCTCCCCAATCCAGGCAGCATCCTTGTAAATTTCCTCTGCACCATCTCTATGGCTTCCACGTTCTTCCTGCAGTGAGGCGACCAGAACTGAGCCCAGTACTCCAAGTGGGGGTACCTGAGGGGCAACTTTTTTACCCAGCGGGTGGTAGATATATGGAGCCAGCTGCCAGAGGAAGTGGGTGAGGCAGGTACATCAGATACATTTAAGAAGTATGTGGAGAGGTATATGGATGACAAGAGTTTAGAAGGGCTATGGGCCAAGTGCTGGGAAATGGGATTAGCTTGAATATACATCTTGGTCGGCATGGATGTGGATGGGCCAAAGGGCCTTTTTCCGTGCTGTACAACTTTGTGACTCTGACTCTAATTGTCGTGGCGGATGTGGAGGGGGCAGTGTAGGGCTTGCACAGAGGTTGGAAACATGGGAACTGGAATGTATGGAGCTAAACAATGTCCCCCGAAAACAAATGTCAACCCTGGTTCTACAGGAGAAACAATAACTTTAAGAAGTGCGCAGGTGTTCAGAGGGGCTAAATAGACAACAGGAAGCTCCCTCTGAAACTGTTTTGCCTTCATCTCTGTGTAAATGAGATTTGATTTACTGCACCAGCTTTTCCCAAAATCTCCAGTTGTTTAGAAATTCAAACTGAACGAGAATCACACATTTTAATTGTAACCCACTCTCTTTGTATATACTTGTGGATGTAAGACTCCGAGAGAAAGCATTTACAATCAGTTCTGTGTGTCACTGAATTCACTTTCACAATAAAGTAGCATGTTGATTTCTACTCTCTGGAACTAAGGGAATTCAGAAACCACACAT
This sequence comes from Pristis pectinata, assembly GCF_009764475.1. Taxonomy (NCBI): domain Eukaryota; kingdom Metazoa; phylum Chordata; class Chondrichthyes; order Rhinopristiformes; family Pristidae; genus Pristis; species Pristis pectinata. Next base: position 140,923,270 of record NC_067407.1, on the reverse strand, counting down.
TTTAAAAGGGCTATTTCTCTTTTCTCTACATGACATCTGATGGTGTACAGTTTAAGGAGTCAAGTTAATGAAATTGTTAAATATTAACTATTAAAATAACTTATGGAGTTTACACATGGAGAGACTCAGTCCTCTTTGCTAATATTGTACTCTCACTGGTGAACTTCATAGGTAATGACTTTCATACACTATGTAGTTATATATACAAACATGTATGGTGAGAGCACATTAACTGATATGTTTCAATGAATGTCTCTGAAATATTACTGTGTTTTAGAGGGGATAACTGCACTGACTTGAAGAAAATGGCACTAAATCCATTGCTATTCCTGTTAAATATCTCACCATATATTGGAAGGCAACTGACTGATGACGTTTGAGATGGAGTGTAAATGGGGAGGCTATGGCTGATAAATTCAGGGTTGACAAAGGATTTTCAAGGGGAACTTTTGTTTCAGAGGTTCCCTTTCTTGGTGTCTGGAGAGAGCGCCCCTATCCCTCCTGCCCCCGAGCCCAGCTCCCTTCTTTCAGGTTCTGACCTCTGTGGTCGCACCGAGGCATGTAGAGCCTTGGCTGGGATTGTGTACGGGATTGGCCACCTTTGGTGACCCCTGACTCCGTAAACTCTAACGCAAACTTCATCGTTCATCAGTCAACGCACTGAGTATGGGAGTTGAGATGTATAAAATCATGAGGGGCAGAGATAGGGTGAATGCACTCAAGTCTTTTTCCCAGGGTTGGGGAATCAAGGACTAGAGGGCATAGGTTTAAGGTGAGGGAGATTTAAAAGGGACCTGAGGGGCAACTTTTTCACCCAAAGAGTAGGGAGTATATCGAACGAGCTGCCAGAGGAAGTGGTTGAGGCAGATACATTAACAAGAGATAAGATATTGTTATTAGTCACGTACATCGAAACACATGGCGAAATGCATCTTTTCGCGTAGAGTGTTCTGGGGGCAGTCCGCAAGTGTCACCACGCTTCCGGTGCCAACATAGCACGCCCACAACTTCAACAAAATTTAAAAGACCCTTGGACAGGTACATGGATCGGAAAGGGTTAGAGGGATATGGGCCAAGTGCAGGCAAATGACTAGCTTGGATGGGCACGTTGGTCGGTATGGACAAGTTGGGCCGAAGGGCCTGTTTCTGTGCTGTATGACTCTATGACGATGTTGCTGATTCTCCGCAGAGCAGACAGATAACTCTCAGCAACTGACGGGCTGATTTGGGGGGGAGACGCCTACCTGCCTCAGGAATCACGCCTCCTGTGTAGGGGTTCCTGCGGATCAGAAGTGTCTAAACTTCACGGAGAGCGTGTGATAGATTCACAGAGAGGTACAGCGTTGGAAAGAGGCCCCTGTGTTTCCTTTTGTTGTAAGTGTGGTAGCATGGTGCGTGTGAAGCAGCGCCCCTCTACGTTCACCTTAAGCTGCATTGCACCTGAAAGAGTCCCAGCAGGAAGCTAAGTCAGTCGAGAAATGTCAATCCTGGAATGGGTAGGTTTGTGCTGGGTTGGATTGTCGAGCATTACAGGATCACAGCGGGTACGGGGTAGCTAAGGTACAAAGGAGGGATAACTGAGTGACTTTATTCCTTCGAGCGTAGGGGACTGAGAGGTGATCACATAGAGGTGTATAAAATCATGAGGGGCAGAGATAGGGTGAATGCACTCAGTCCTTTCCCAGGGTTGGAGAATCTAGAACTAAAGGGCATAGGTTTAAGGTGAGAGGGGAGAGATTTAAGAGGAACTTGAGGGGCAACTTTTTTTACACAAAGGGTGGTATGTATGTGGAACAAGCTGCCAGAGGAAGTGGTTGAGGCAGGTACAATAACAACATTTGAATGACACTTGGACAGTTAAATGGAGACGAAAGGTTTAGAGGGATCTGGGCGAAACACTGGCAAATGGGACTGGCTTGGATGGGGCATCTTGGTCAGCATGGACCAGTTGGGCCAAAGGGCCTGTTTCCGTGCTGTGTGACTCTATGGCAGAACTGAAACAGAAAACTGCTGGAAACACTCAGCAGGTCAGGCAGATTTTGTGGAGAGAGACACAGAGGGAATATGTCAAATCCAAGACCCTTCACCCGCTTCAGATTTGAAGGGCTGATTAGCTTTTCATTTTCCTATATACGAGGTGTTACTGAAGTTGACCAACAGTTATACAGAGACAAAAAGGGTTAAAGTACAGGCCCACAGAGCAGGCTTGTGTTCCGTATAGAACGCGGAGTATAGAATTCAGTATAGAAGGCAGAGACATGATCTGATTAAGATGGTAAACAGATAGATCAGGTTAGTCAAATGAGTGAGGGATCTGCTGCTGGGAACAAGATTGCAAAGACTTTGTTTGTTGAAGTTGGTAAATTGGTTTATTATTGTCACTTGTACCGAGATGCAGTGAAAAACTTGTCTTGCAAACCGTTCGTACAGATCAGTTCATTACACAGTGCATTGAGGTAGTGCAGGGTAAAACAATAACAGAATGCAGAGTAATGTGTTACAGTTACAGAGAGAGTGCAGTGCAGGCAGACAATAAGGTACAAGGTCATAACGAGGTAGATTGTGAGGTCAAGAGTCCACCTTGTCGTACAAGCGAACAGTTCAATAGTCTTATAACAGTGGGATAGAAGCTGACCCTGGTGGTCTGTCTTTCAGGCTTTTGTGTATCTGGCTGATGGGAGGGGGGAGAAAATGTCTGGGGTGGGTGGGGTCTTTGATTATGTTGGCTGCTTTACCGAGGCAGTGAGAAGTGTAGACATGGAGGGGAGGCTGGTTTCCGTGATGTAGGCTGGAGAACTCCCAACTCTCCATCCGGGTGGAGATGTCTCACCTGTGATTGCTGGTGTATAAATTAACGGGGATTACCTGAGACAAGAGTCCAAAGCGTGGGGTAATTTCTAGGCAAGTGGGAGTGGGAGTTCTGATCAAATGTCACCCTTGCACATCAAGAAAGGGAAAACGTTTGGGGAGAGGAATTTCAGATGGAACTGGAGGTGGGACCCTGGCTGTGATCAGGGGGAGGGAATTTGCCACCCAGTTCAAAGGCAGCTCCTGGGAAATTGCCAGTGTGAGTGAATAAGTTAGCTCTTCCAAAGAGACCGCACCGGTCTGGTGGGCTGAATGGCCTCATCCTTCTACAGTCCACCTCACTGGGAGAGGGCCAATGTTTTGAGCACGGTTTAGATGACCATATGGTGAGAGGAATTCCTGACGCCAGTGTCATTGGAACCTGACTACGACAACCTCACTGAAGGCAGGACAGAGACATTTGCTGATTTTTTTACATAAGTGCCAACTTTGAAATTTACGCAGGAATTTTGATTCATGAAAAAATGAAAATATATTTAGAACTGTTTGAATAACATATTTGTTGTCTGTCTGTGTTATTTAATTGCAAGAAAAAATGGAAATTCTGATTTGTAACAAACAGAAATCAATACCGGGATTCAGTTTATCGCTTCCTGGTGTTCCGGGTATAAGCTGCCTCCTGTTGTATGGTGCCAGTATTTATTGTCATGTTAAATAAACATTGTGTAAATAAAATGCTTATTGAACAGCCTTGAGTCCTTGTATTTTCTTTCTCACATTGCCTTACAGTCTAGGAGGCCATTTGGCCCATCAAGTCATTGCTGGCTCTTAGAGAATCCCTTCGTAGAATTCAGAACAGTACAGCACAGGAACAGGCCCTTCAGCCCACAATGTGTGTGCCAAGCACGATGCCAAATTAAACTAAAATCCCTTCTGCCTGCACATGATCCACATCCCTCCATCCCTATGTGTGTTTATCTATCAGCCTCTTAAACACCCCTATCATATCTGCTTCCACCCCCACCCCTGACAGCCTGTTCCAGACACCCACCGTGTAAAAATACCTGCCCCACACATCTCCTTTAAACTTTCCCCCTCTCACCTTAAATGCATGTCCCCTGGTACTTGACATTTCCACCCTGGGAAAAAGACTGTTTGCCTTATCTATGCCTTTCATAATTTTATAAACCTCGATCAGGCCTCCCCTCAGCCTCTGACACTCCAGAGAAAGCAACCCACGTTTGTCCAACCTCTCCTTATGGCTCACACCCTTTAATCCAGGCAGCATCCTGGTGAACCTCTTCTGAACCCTCTCTGAATCCACCACATCTTTCCCGTAATGGGGCGATGAGAACTGCACACAAAACAAGAGTGGCTTAAACAATGTTTTATACAGCTGCAACGTGTCTTCCTGACTCTTGCACTCTATGCCCTGACTGATGAAGGCAAGTGTGCCATACGCCTTCTTTACCAACCCTACTTACTTGCATTGCCACTTTAAGTGAGCTATGGACTTGGGCCCCAAGATCCCTCTGTACATCAGACCCATCTCTCATTATTTCCCTGTAACCCATTATGTGCTGAGCCGTGTCCACAACTCTCTGCAGTTTCTTGCACTCCCGGGCAGAGCAGTTGCCGTACCAAGCCGTGATGCATCCGGATAGGATGCTTTCTATGGTGCATCAATAAAAATTGGTGAGGGTCAACGGGGACATGCCGAATTTCTCTAGCCTCCCACCTGCACTAGGAGTAATTTACAGCGGCCAATTAACCTACTGGCAAGTTTTTGGGATGTGGGAGGAAACCGGAGCACCCGGGGGAAGCACACATGATCGCCGGGAGAACGTGCAAACTCCACACAGCCAGCACTGGTGACTAGGATTGAACAAGGGTTCACTGGATCAGGCAACACCTCTGGAGGCAAAGGGATAATCGATGTTTCGGGTTGAGACCCTGCATCAGGACCCTGCACAGGGACCTGATTCAGGCTCTCGACCTGAAATGTTGACTGTCCATCTCCCACCACAGATGCCGCCTGACCCGCTGAGTTCCTCCAACAACTTGTTTAATGTTTTTTGCTGGATTCCAGCATCTGCAGTCTCTTGTGTATTGGTATTGGTTTACTCTTGTCACACGTACCGAGATGCAGTGAAAAGCTTTTGTTTGCGCGCCATCCAGGCAGATCATTTCATACATAATTACTTTGAGGTGGAGACAGGAAAAACAGAATGCAGAATATAGTGTTGCAGTTCCAGAGAGAGTGCAGTGCAGGCAGACAATAAGGTGCAAGGGCCACAACGAGGTAGAGTGGGAGATCAAGAGTTCATCTTTTAGTGTATGAGAGGTCCATTCAAGAGTCTGATAACAGCGGGATTGAAGCTGTCCTTCTTGTGTACGTGCATTCAAGCCCTTGTATCTTCTGCCTAACAGGAGAGACGAGAAGAGAGAGTGATCGGGGTGGGAGGTGTCCGGCTAGGAGAGCCAATGACTTGCAGAGCCGGTGACCCTGTTTCAATCCTGACCTCCAGCGCTGTCTGTGAGGAGTTTGCACGTCCTCCCTGTGGCTGCTTGGTTTCCCCTGGATTCTTCGGTTTTCTCCCACATCTCAAAGATTTGCAGGTCGGTAGGTTAATTGGTCACTGTAAATCGCCCCTAGTGTGTAGCTGAGTGGTAGAATCTGGGGTGAATTGATGGGAATATGGTGAGAATGAGATTAATGTAGGATTAGTGTAAATGGGTGTTTGATGTTTAGTAATGGATTTAATGGCCTGTTGAATGGCCTGTTTCTGTGCTTTCTGACTCTATCACTCTGCTCCAGTGAAGACCCATTACTCACAGGTTATTGGGCTCCAGGATTCTACTGCTCCTTTGCGTGAAGACCTTTCCTCACAATGCTCCTGAGCAACCTGACTTAATTTTATTATGTCCCTTATTCTTCATTAAGTGAAGGTTCATTAAGATGGTTCTTGGCATGACCGGTGTGCCATTTGTGGAGATTGTTTAAAATGCATTCTCCAGAGTTTAGAAAAATGAGAGGAATCTCGGTGAAACCTATAAGATTCTTACAGGCTGTATGCAGGGACGGTATTTCCCCAGACTGAGGAGACAAGAACCATGGGCACATTATCAGAACAAGTAGTAGGCTATCTGGGACAGAGGTGGCCAGAAACTCCTTGACACAAGAGGGTAGAGAGCAGGCTGGGTCATTGAATTAATTCAAAACTGCGGTCCATAGATATTAAGGGAATTGAGGTGTATGAGAATAATGCAAGAAATGGCGCTGAGACAGAAAATTCACCATGACCTCAGTGAGTACTAAAGCAGACTTGAATGGCCAAATGGCTGACTCCTATTTCATACCATCCCCAGTCTTCTGACTTAATAAAAGAGGAAAATACGGCCTGTGGGTTTGCGAGGAGGGTGTGGCGAAAGATGCAAGGGTCCTTGTCACGTTTCATCCCCAGCAGCTGTGTAACAGAGGATTCTCTGATCTACAGGCCGTTCCTGGGGGGACACACAGAGACAGACATCAGCTGCTGCTGGAAGGTCATCAACTTGGTGAAAGCACCCTTTGGTCTGCCTGAAACTTGTTGGTCTCCCAGCACTACGAGATGTCCATAGGGGAATGCTGCCGGCTGGCACATACCAGGCTGCAGGAGTACGTGCTGAGGGATGCACTGAAGCTGGGCGCAGCCAACGCAAGGGCTTGATGGGGAAGGACTACAGTTGAGGGTTCTGCTGCCACTGGAGAGGGAGGGTCAGGGCCAGGCGAGAAAGCCCCTAAATATTGTAAATACGGGATTGGGGTAGCTCCCCCCCCCCCCAGGGAGCCACACGAGTGGCATCGGTGCTGTGTTTTTTATATTAAAAAGGTAACACTAATGATGGATCCGTACACGAATGTAAAGGTTTGCATTGCTTTATTGTTGTATATAGTTTATTTTTTATGATGAATAAAATTTATTTTGTAAAAAAAACTACAGTAAAAAGAAGGAAAAAAAAAAGAAAATATAAAACTGAAAAGAAGTTTGTAATAAGTCGAGGGATAAAACACACCGGGAACATGACGCCAGGTACCAGAGATGGGTCGGATGATGGCGGTGAAAGTAACCATAAGGCACCGCGGCTGGGAAAGTGCTCCATCCGCGGAGAGGGCGGGGCCTGGCGGGGCCTGCGGATCCTCGGGCTCTCCCCGCCCGCCGGCCGGGTGGGTGGGTCGGTGCTGCGGCTCCGGGGGTTCTCCGGCCGATCGCCGCCGCGCTCCCTGTTCACGGCTGCGCGGGTTATCAACCGAATACTCCCAGAGGTGAGGAGAGAGGGAGGGAAGGGAGGGAAGGGAGGGAGGAGGGAGGAGGGAGGGGAGGGAGGGGAGGGAAGGGGGAAGGAGGGAGGGGAGGGAAGGGGGAGGGAGGGGAGGGAGGGAGGGAAGGTGAGAGGGAGGGAGGGGAGGGAGGGGAGGGGAGGGAGGAGGGGGAGGGAGGGAAGGGGGAGGGAAGGGGGAAGGGGGGAGGGAAGGGGGAGGGAAGGGGGAGGGAAGGGGGAGGGAAGGGGGAAGGGGGAGGGAAGGGGGAGGGAAGGGGGAAGGGGGAGGGAAGGTGAGAGGAAGGGAAGGGGAGGAGGGAAGGAAGGAGGGAGAGGGAAGGGGAGGGAAGGAGGGAGAGGGGAGGAGGGAGAGGGGAGGAGGGAGGGAGGAAGGGAAGGAGGGAAAGGAGGGAGGGGAGGAGGTAGAGGGAGGGAAGGAGGGAGGAAGGGGAGGAGGGAAAGGGGAGGAGGAAGGAAGGAGGGAGGGGAAAGGAGGGAGGGAAGGAGGGAGAGGAAGGGGAAGAGGGAGGGAAGGGGAGGAGGGAGGGAGGAGGAAGGGGAGGAGGGAGGGGAGGAGGGAGAAGAGGGAGGAAGGGGAGGAGGTAGAGGGAGAGGAAGGGAAGGAGGGAGGGAAGGAAAGAGGGGAGGGAAGGAGGGGGAGGAGGGAGGGGAGGGAGGAAGGGGAGGAGGGAAGGAAGGACGGAGGGAGCATGGCAGGGAGAGGGAGGGAGCGCCGCGAGGGGAGGAGGGAGCACGATAGGGAGGGGAGTAGGAAGCGCCTCTTGGGGGAGGTGCTGAGGGAGGGAGGGAGCGCCGAGGGAGGAGGATGAGGGGGTGGCCTGAGGGGGGAGAGGAGGGAGAGGGAGTGCCGCGGGAGGGAGGGGGAGGAGGGAGTTCAGCGGGATGGAGGAGGAAGAGGGTGTGCAGGTGGGGGGTGGGGAGGAGGGAGCTCCGCACTATGGGAGGGACCATCACTGGCGGGAGGGATGGAGTGATCACAGCGGGAGGGAAGGGGGGAGGGGATGTCGCGGAAGGGAGCATCACTCACAGGAGGGAGAGGCAGTGGGGAAGGAGGGACAGAGGAGGGAGGAAGCCCTGTACAGTGAGGTAAATATTGGGTAGTCAGTCCCAGAGGGTCCATGTTCCAGTAAATATCTGGGGGAGCTTTGAGATCCTCAGTTCACGGTTAGTCATTGCTCTGAGCATCTGCTGCAGGACCTGTGGGTGGAAGGGTGTGCACCTTGGTGGTGGCTCGGCGTACCCCTGAGACTGCCCTCTCTGCCCTGCAGGTATAAGACCTCTGGAAGCTGTGCTGGACAGAATCCCCCTATTCTTATTGCCAAGCTGCAGGAACGCGTGGTGAAATATGTTCCTTGCCAGACGCACTCTTCTGGACATTGCCCGCGGCCATGTTCACGCTGGGAGGTGCCTTGGGAAGCTCCAGCTCTGGTGTGTGAGGAGGACCTTCCATCTGAAGACTGGGCTTGGGTTCTCCAAGCCTCCCCAGGTCGATCGCCATCCGCCCAGTCCATCTCGTGCTCCCACGACGGAGGAGTTGTTCGGCCAAAGCTCGCTGCAGGGTTACCTGAGCGAGCTGGAGCGGGAGTACGCGGAGTGTCTGGAGCGGCTCAGCGGCTGCCAGGAGTCCGGAGAGGCGGAGGGAGAGGACAGGGCCAGGGCACTGCAGAAGCGAATCAGTGAGCTGGCACCGGTGGTGAACGAGCTGCTGCAGCTGAGAGGCAAGGAGCAGGAGCTGAGGGATATTGAGACCCTGCTGAAAGGTGAGGGGTTGTCCTCGCACAGTGTCATAGCGCTATGCTGCACAGAGACAGGCCCTTCAGCCCAACCAGTCCATGCCAACCAACATGCCTCTCCTTGGACTCGTACTTTCTTGGTGAAGTAGCCAGCATAATGAAAGACCCCACCCACCCAGGTCATTCTCTCTTCTCTCCTCTCCCGTCAGGTAGAAGATACAGGAGCCTGAGGGCACATACCACCAGACTTAAGGACAGCTTCTACCCCACGGTGATAAGACTGTTGAATGGTTCCTTTATACAATGAGATGGACTCTGACCTCACGATCTACCTTGTTGTGACCTTGCACCTTATTGCGCTGCACTTTCTTTGCAGCTGTGACACTTTACTCTGTATTAGTATTGGTTTATTATTGTCACTTGTACCGAGGTACAGTGAAAAACTTGTCTTGCATACTGATCGTACAGGTCAAGTCATTACACAGTGCAGTTACACTGAATTAGTATAGAGTGCATTGAAGTAGTACAGGTAAAAACAATTACAGAGTAAAGTGTCACAGCTACAGGGAAGTACATTGCAGGTAGACAATAAGGTGCAAGGTCATAACAAGGTAGATTGTGAGGTCAAGAGTCCATCTCATTGTGTAAGGGAACCATTCATTATTACCTATACTACATCAATGCACTGTGTAATGAATTGATTTGTACGAATGGTATGCAAGTTTTTCACTGTACCTCGGTACGTGACAATAATAAACTGAACCAAACCAAATCAAATTTGGCCCATTTCCCTCTAAATCTTTCCTCTAATCCTATCCACGTACCTGTCCAAATGTCTTTTAAATGTTATAATTAATTGTACTCGCTTCCTCTGGCAGCTCGTCCCACATACTCACCACTGTCGGTGTGGAAAGACTTGCCCCTTGGGTCCCTTTTAAATCTTTCCCCTCTCACCTTGAACTTATGCCCTCTAGTTTTGGACTTCCCTGGGAAAATACTGTGACCATCCACCTAATCAACGCCCCTTGTGATTTTATAAACCTCTATAAGGTTTGTAAATGTAAATTAAATTAGTAAATTGGTTTATTATTGTCACGTACCGAGGTACAGTGAAAAACTTGCATACCGTTTGTACAAATCAATTCATTACACTGTGCATTGAGGTAGTACAGGGTAAAACAATAACAGAATGCAGAGTGAAGTGTGACAGTTACAGAGAAAGTGCAGTGCAGGTAGACAATAAGGTGCAAGGTCATAACGAGGTAGATTATGAGGTCAAGAGTCCATTTTTTCTTATTAGGGAACCGTTCAATAGTCGTATAACAGCGGGACAGAAGCTGTCCTTGAGCCTGGTTGTATGTGCTTTCAGGCCTTTGTATCTTCTGTTGCTAATGTACTGTGCTGCTGCTGGAAAAAGTTAATTTTCATGGCATTTATACCCTGGGGGTGTCTGCCCATGATAATAAACTTGAAGGTCACCTCTCAGTCTCCTCCTCTCCAGGGAAAACAGTCCCAACATTGAGGAAAATAACTCATGCCTTCGGAGCACCCAGAGTAACGAGTACCCACAGCACTGTGGTTGGTGAGATGGATTTGCATTTCAGTAGGACCCTCCTTCACCACAAAGTCACCCAAAATGCTTTCCAGCCAATGATGTACACTTGATGTGCAGTCACATATATATGATGGCCGCCAGTGTGTCTACAGCAAGTTCCCATTCTTAGCTGCAGGATAATGACAGAACCATCTCCGCTTCTCATTCGCTAGGAGAGAAATTTCCCTCCTTTTCCCTCCCCATTATCCACGAGGGATAGGGGGATAGACATCCTGTGGACAACATTAATGTTTGTACCACTGGCAGTAAGGCTGCAGTGACACATCAGCAGAGGGGTTGACTGTTGTACAGCATCGTCCATCTGCCCCCTTGTGTTCTCTCTCCTTATCTGTTTCAACCTATCGCCCACCATTTCCTCTCTCCCAACCCCACCCCTGACCCTTCCCCACCTGGCTCCCTTTGCCTGTCATCACCTTGCTCACCTGGTTCCACCCGCAGACTCCTGGCTCACCCCTCCTTCTCACCGACCACCTCCCATCTATGCTCCCGGTCTTGAGGCGGGCTCTCGATCCAAATCCTCGACAATCCCTTTCCCCCTGCACAGATGCTGCTCAACCTGCTGAGTTCATCCTTCAGTACTTGCTCCAGATTCAAGCATCTGCCATCTCTTGAGTTTCCATTTAAGATAAGATATGATATCTTTATTAGTCACGTGTACAATACATCGAAACACAGTGAGATGCATCAATGCGTAGAGTGTTCTGGGGGCAGCCCGCAAGTGTTGCCACGCTTCTGGCGCCAACATAGCACGCCGACAACTTCCTAACCTGTACGTCTTTGGAATGTGGGAGGAAACCGGAGCACCTGGAGGAAACCCACGCAGACACGGGGAGAATGTACAAACTACTTACAGACAGTGGCTGGAATTGAACCTGGGTCGCTGGCGCTGTAATAGCGTTACGCTAACCGCTACACTACTGTGCTTTTTCTCGGGGTAGGGGAGTCTAAAAACTAGAGGGCAGAGGTTTAAGATGAGAGGGGAAAGATTTAAGGGGGACCTGAGGGGCAACTTTTTCATACAGAGCATGGGATATATGGAATAAGCTGCCACAGGAAGTGGTAAAGGTGGGTACAATAAAATTTAAAATACATTTGGACAGGTACATGGATAGAAAAAGTTTAGAGGGATATGGGCACTGAGTACAGGAGTTGGGACATTACGTTGCAGTTGTATAAGTCGTTGGTGAGGCCACACTTGGAGCACTGTGTACAGTTTTCATCACCCTGTTATAGGAAAGATGTGGTAAAACTGGAAAGAGTGCAGAGGAGATTTACGGGGATGTTGCCAGGACTGGAGGGCCTGAGTTATAGGGAGAGGTTGTCCAGGCTAGGTCTGTATTCCTTGGAACGTAGGAGAATGAGGGGCGACCTTATAGAGGCACAGATAAGGTGGACGGTAACAGTCGGTTCCCCAGGGTAGGGGAGTCCAAAACTAGGGGGCGTAGGTTTAGGGTGAGGGGGAAAGATTTAAAAGGGACCCAAAAAACAACTTTTTCACACAGATGGTGGTGAGTATATGGAACGAGCTGCCAGAGGAAGTGGGTGAGGCAGGTACAACAGTATCATTTAAGAAGCACTTGGATCGGTACATGGAGGGGCAGGGCTTGGAGGGATATGGGCCGAACGCAGGAAATTGGGACTAGCTGGGTGGGCACTGTGGTCGGCATGGACTGGTTGGGCCGAAGGGCCTGTATTGCATGCTGTATTGCTGTGTGACTCTAAACATGGGCAAATGGGACTAGCTTGGATGGGAATCATGGTCACTATGGACCAGCTGGGCCGAAGGGCCTGTTCCCGTGCTATATGACTTTGTGACTATTGTTGAAACAAGGTGAAGTTAACGAGCACTCCAGACCCTGGCTCCTGGTCTGCACTCCGGAACTTGGCTCTCCCACACATCCAACCCCACACTCCGCCCCCCCAGCTGCTGCATCTGAAAGATGACACTTCTGAAAATGTGGCACCGGGCGTGCTGGCCTGGAGCTCTGTACTGAAGTGTGTTGCAGCGTTATAAAACTCTGGTTAGGCTGCATCTGGAGTATTGCATTCAGTTCTGGTCACCCCATTACAAGAAGGATGTGGAGGCTTTGGAGAGGGTGCAGAGGAGTTTCACCAGGATGCTGCCTGGATTAGAGGGTATAAGGAGAGGTTGGACAAAGTTGGGTTGTTTTGTCCGAAGCGGCGGAGGCTGAGGGGAGACCTGATAGAGGTTTATAAAATTATGAGAGGCAGAGATAGAGTTAGAATCTTTTTCCAAGGAGAGAAATGTCTAATACTAGAGGACATGCATTTAAGGTGAGAGGGGGAAAGTTCAAAGGAGATGTGTGGGGCAAGTTTTTTTACACAGAGAGCGATGGGTGCCTGGAATGTGCTGCCAGGGGTGGGGTTGGAGGCAGATACGATGGAGGCATTTCAGAGACTCTTGGTCAGGCTCATAGATATGCAGAGAATGGAGGGATGGGGACATGGTGCAGGCAGAAGGGATTAGGTGTCGTGGGCTTAGTTTGGCACAACATCGTGGACCACAGTGCCTATTTCTGTGCTGTACTGTTCTATGTTCTTGTTCACCAGACCCTGTTCACGCCTGACACACTGCATAGGATATTTATTTATTCATTCACTCGGGATCTGGGCATCACATCGAGTGTCAGCATTTACTGTCCCTCTGTAATTGCCGTGGGCATTAAAGAGTCAACCACGTCGGTGGGTCTGGAGCCGTTTACATCCCATCCCCTGAACACCGTCGGTGAGGCAGCCACGTGCCAGCAGTGCGCCGCACACTGAGACGGCTGTGATGCGTTCTGTACCCCAGGCAGGTGGTGAAGTCAGAGTGCAGGAACTGACGCACGGCTTCTGTGTTGCAGATGAGGACGCCGATCTAAAGAGGCTGGCTGAGGGCGAAGAGAGGTCTTGCCAGGCAAGCATCCAAGGCCTGAAGGCCAAGGTAGGAACAACTCCTGTCTCCTGCTTTGGGAAGTTGAGGAAACGGGAGACATTTGGTTTGTCTGCCATTTCTAACGTTCGAGTATCCTCATATTTCTCAGCAGAAGTGACAGAATATAGAACAGTACAGCACAGGAACAGGCCCTTCGGCCTACTGTGTCTGTGGCGACCATGATGCTAGTATAACTAATCCCACCTGCCTGCACAAGGCCCTGATTCCTCTATGCCCTGCCTGCTTAAATGTTGCTATCATATCTGCCTCCACCACCACCCCTGGCAGCCCGCTCCAGGCACCCACCACTCTCTGTGTAATAAAAACCCACCTCATAAATCTCCTTCAAACTTTTCCCCTTTCAACTTAAACCTATGCCCTCTAGTATTTGACATTTCCACTCGGGAGAGGGAAAAAGGGTCTGACTATATAAGGTAAGATATCTTTATTAGTCACATGTACATCGAAACACACAGTGAGATGCATCTTTTGCGTAGAGTGTTCTGGGGGCAGCCCGCAAGTGTCGCCACGCTTCCGGCGCCAACGTAGCACGCCCACAACTTCCTAACCCGTACGTCTTTGGAATGTGGGAGGAAACTGGAGCACCCGGAGGAAACCCACACAGACACAGGGAGAACGTACAGACAGTGGCCGGAATTGAACCTGGGGCGCTGTGGCTGTAATAGCATAACGCTAACTGCTACAGTACCGTGTACCTGTGCCTCTTGCCATTTTATAAACTTCCGTCAGATCTCCCCTCAGCCTCCAATGTTCCAGAGAAAACAATCCAATTCTGTCTAACCTCCCCGATATCCTGGTGAACCTCTTCTGCACCATCTCCAAGGCCTCCGCATTTTTCCACCAGAGCTGCACGCATTACTCCAAATGTGGCCTCGCCAAAGTTTTATACAGTTGTCACAAGACTTTCTGACTTTTATAGTCAACGCCCCGACCGATGAAGGTACCACCCTGTCCACTTGTGCTGCCACTTTCAGGGAGCTCTGGACTTGCACTCCGAGGTTCCTCTGTCCATCAATGCTCCTAAGTGTCTTGACGTTTTACTGCGTACTCTCAAGCTCCCAAAATGCACAGGACAGGAGGAACAGGGGAGCATTAGGAATCTGTTCAGCCAATTCTTTCCTTCACTTTACTCACAGCTAATTCATGTCTTCACTCTGCTCATTTATTTTGGTTAGAAAGCCATTTGTATGGATCAGTAAATGTTAATAATAATAAATGACCCCATACTGCAAATGCTCAGCAGGTCAGGCAGCATGAGTGGGGAGAGGAACTCCCATCTGGCTTCCTGTAAGGAATCCCTTCCATTTTCCCAGTTTCCCCGTTTCCCCATCTCTGTCTTATCTGCTTGGCTGGTGAGACCTTCCAGGTCAGAACCTCTGAGATGTCTTCTGTCTTCCTTCTATCTTTGTTACAGGAGAAGGTTCCAGGGAAAGTTAGTGGAGGAAGGGGATTGTTCTATAGAACATTGAACAGTACAGCACAGGAACAGGCCCCTGACCATAATGTCAAATTAAATTAATCCCTTTCGCCTGTATATGATCCACATCCCTCCATTCCCTGCATGTTCATGTGTCTACCTAAAAGCCTCTTAAACACCACTATCGTATCTGCTTCCACCACCACCCCTGGCAGCCTGTTCCAGGCACCCACCACTCTCCGTGTAAAAACAAAACTTGCCCTGCACATCTCCTTTAAATTTTTCCCCTCTCACCTCAAGCCTATGCTCACTAGTATTTCACATTTCCATCCCTGGGGAAAAAACCTCCAACTATCTATCTCTGCACATACTTTAAAAACTTCTATCAGGTCTCCCCGCAGCCTCTGACGCTCCAGAGAAAACTATCCAAGTTTGTTCAACCTCATAGCTAATACTTTCTAATCCAGGCAACATCCTGGTGAACCTTCTCCTCAGAAAGCATCCTATCTAGATGCATCACGGCTTGGTATGGCACTGCTCTGCCCGTGACCGCAGGAAACTGCAGAGAGTTGTGGACACAGCTCAGCACATCACAGAAACCAGCCTCCCATCCGTAGACTCTGTCTACACTTCTCGATGCCTCGGTAAAGCAGCCAACATAATCAAAGACCCCACCCACCCCAGACATTCTCTCTTCTCCCCCTCCCATTGGGCAGAAGATACAAAAGCCTGAAAGCACATACCACCAGGCTCAAGGACAGCTTCTATCCCACTGTTATAAGACTATTGAACGGTTCCCCAGTATGATAAGATTGACTCTTGACCTCACAGTCTACCCCGTTATGGCCTTGCACCTTATTGTCTGCCTGCACTGCACTTTATCTGTAGCTGTGACACTTTACTCTGCATTCTGTATTGTTTTACCTTGTACTACCTCAATGCACCGTGTAATGAATTGACCTGTATGAACGGTATGCAAGACAAGTTTTTCATTGTACCTCGGTACAAGTGACAACGATATTCCAATTCCAAAGCCTCCACATCCTTCCTGTAATGGGGCAACCAGAACTGCACAGAATAATATGAGCTAGCATAGACTCGATGGGCCAAATGCCAAAGAAGGAAAGCGTATGGAAATGTGAAAAAACATGACAGGAACCAGAACTGTGTGTCTTCTGTTTCCCTCTTGTACCTCTTTCCCACCCAGAGACAGGATGGGGTTTCATAGAACATAGAGCAGTACAGCACAATACAGGCCCTTTGGCCCACAATGTTGTGCCGACCATTAACCCTCACCTAAGACTATCTAACCCCTTCCTCCCACATATCCCTCTGTTTTAAATTCCTCCATATGCCTATCTAGTAATCTCTTGAATTTGACCAATGTACCTGCCTCCAGCACCGCCCCAGGCAGCGCATTCCACGCCCCAACCACTCTCTGGGTAAGAAACCCTTCCTCTGATATCTCCCTTGAACTTCCCACCCATTACTTTAAAGCCATGCCCTCTTGTATTGAGCATTGGTTTCCCTTGTCCTTGGCTTCCACCCTACCAGTCTCCACATTCAGTGGATAATTTCCTCTACCAGAGACATCTTTCCTTCCCATCCCATTCCAGCATGCCGAAAGGACAGTTCCCTCGGTGATTCCACTTTTCAATCCGTACCAGCCACTCCCTTCCTCTCAGCAGTTTTCCCATGGAACCACAGGGGATGCAACACCGGCCCTTTCACCTCCTCCCTTCCCACCGTCCAGGGACACCAACTCCCTTTCCAGATGAGGCAGCGGTTCACTTGCACCTCATCCAGTCCAGCGCTCTGCAGCTGGTGCTCACAACGTGGCCTCCTCTACAATGGAGAAACCAAACCGTAGGCACGGTAGTGTAGCAGTTAGCGTAACGCTTTACAGCGCCAGCGACCCGGGTTCAATTCCGGCCACTGTCTGTAAGGAGTTTGTACGTTCTCCCCGTGTCTGTGTGGGTTTCCTCCGGGTGCTCCGGTTTCCTCCCACATTCCAAAGACGTACGGGTTAGGAAGCTGTGGACATGCTATGTTGGTGCCAGAAATGTGGTGACACTTGTGGGCTGCCCCCAGAACACTCTACGCAAAAGATGCATTTCACTGTGTATTTTGATGTACGTGACTAATAAAGATATCTCAAAACATGGGTGCGATCAGCTCTGTCCAGTCCGCAGGAATGACCCCAAGCTTCCAGTCTCCTGTCATTTTCATTTGCTGCCTCCAACTCACTCTTCAGCCCCTACTCGTCTTCGATGATGTCCAGCGTCAGCTCAAGGAACATCACCTCCTCTTCCCACTGGGCATGTTACGCTCCTCCTCCCCTTGGGATTTAATATGAAGCCAGTTCATGGCCCCTTGTTTCCTTCTCCACAGACGTGGCTGCACTGTGCCAACTGGGTACGACAACTGCTCTGCCCAAGGCCGCAAGAAATTGCAGAGGGTTATGTGCACAGCCCAGTCCATTGTGGAAACCAGCCTCCCCTTCACTGACTCAGGAAAGCAGCCAACGTAATCAAGGACCCCTTCCACCCCGGTCATTCTCCCTTCTCCCCCCCTCCCATTGGGCAGAAGGTACAAAAACCTGAAAGCACGTACCACATGGTTCAAGGACAGCTTCTATCCTGTTGTATCAGACTCTTGAACAGACCTCTCGTACATTAAAGATGATCTCCCAATCCACCTTGTCGTGGCCCTTGCATCATTTTGTCTGCCTGCACTGCACTTCCTCTGTAAGTGTAACACTATATCCTGCATTCTGTTTTCCTTTTGTACTACCTCGATGTACTTGTGTGTAAAATGATCTGTCTGGATGGCGTGCAAACAAGAGCTTTTCACTGTATCTCGGTACATATGTCAATAATAAACCAATTACCAATACTTTTTAGTTTCATTTTGTCCCTATACTATTTTATCCCAACCAAAGTAGTTGTTACCTTGACAACACTGGTCTGCAGCCAATCACAGATGTTCCTTTGGTTCTCTCCATCTTCCCAAATATGCAATTTCAAACATGCCTCATTTTCTCACCTTTCTTTGACGTCGGGTCTTTGACCCAAGACATTGACTCTCCCCACTGATGCTGCCTGGGGTTTTGTTTGGAATTCCAGCATCCGCAGTTCTTTATGCTGCGATGTTTAATGGTGGGTACTGGTTTTGGTTTATTATTGTCACCGTATTAGTCTAAAGCGTTACAGTTATGGCAAAAGTGCAGGTAGACAAATGAAGTGCAAGGGACGTGATGAGGGAGATTAGATTGGGAGATGAAAAGTTCATCATTTAGCGTGTGAGAGGTCCATTCACAAGTCTTACAACAGTGGGATAGAAGCTGTCCTTGAGCCTGCTGGTACGTGCTTCCAGGCTTTTGTATCTTCTGCCCGATGGGAGGGGGGAGAAGAAAGAATGTCCAGGGTGGGGTTTTTGATTATGTTGGCTGCTTTACCGAGGCAGTGGGAAGTGTAGGCGGAGTCCATGGCGGGCAGGCTGGTTTGTGTGATAGACTGGGCTGTGTCCACAACTCTCTACTGATTAAATTAGTAAACTAAATTGGTTTATTATTGTCACATGTACTGAGATACAGTGAAAAACTTTGTTTTGCATGCTATCCATACAGATAATTTCATTACACAGTGCCTTGAGGTAGTACAAGGGAAAACAATAACAGAATGCAGAATAAAGTGTTACAGTTACAGAGAAAGTGCAGTGTAGGCAGACAATAAGGTGCAAGGCCATAATAAGGTAGATTGTGAGGTCAAGGGTCCATTTTATCATACTAGGTGACCATTCAATAACCTTATAACAGCGGGATAGAAGCTGTCCTTGAGCCTGGTGGTACGTGCTTTCAGGCTTTTGTATCTTCTGCCCGATGGCAGGGGAGAGAAGAGAGAATGTCCGGGGTGGGTGGGGTCTTTGATTATGTGGCTGCTTTACCGAGGCAGCGAGAAGTGCAGACAGAGTCCATGGAGGGGAGCCTGGTTTCCATGACGTGTGGGCTGTGTCCACAACTCTCTGCAGTTTCTTGCGGGCATGGGCAGAGCAGTTGCCGTACCAAGCCGTGATGCATCCAGATAGGATGCTTTCTATGGTGTACCTGTAAAAATTAGTGAGGGTCATTGGAGACTAACGTCTTCATGGGGGAAGGTGATGGGGGCTGGGTGGTGTTAGTGTGGGAGACGTGTAAGGAGTCTTGATTTCAGGGGAGGTAGGATGGGAGAAAGAAGGAATGTTTGATGTATCAGGACCGGCTGGTAACTGGACCCCAGCTCCCGGTGCCG